>NC_140010.1:29199480-29205911 GCF_964263955.1 Coregonus lavaretus | reverse complement strand
TCTGTCTGTCTGTCTGTCTGTCTGTCTGTCTGTCTGTCTGTCTGCTCTCTCTCTCTCTCTTCTCTCTCTCTCTCTCTCTCTCTCTCTCTCTCTCTCTCTCTCTCTCTCTCTCTCTCTCTCTCTCTCTCTCTCTCTCTCTCTCTCTCTCTCTCTCTCTCTCTCTCTCTCTCTCTCTCTCTCTCTCTCTCTCTCTCTCTCTCTCTCTCTCAGAGATGGAGTGCTGTAGTGGGTAATGTGGGTGTAGCATGGGGATGCATCAGTGGGTACATCAACCCTTCATACCCTGACTGAAAGTGACACGTGAGGTCTTCCTGTGTGTGTGTGTGTGTGTGTGTGTGTTGGAGTTTGTGTGTGTGTGTGTGTGTGTGTGTCAGTTGGATGCATTTATCACCCTGCTGTGCAGGCTTGTCTAATGGACCCTCTCCACTAAGATGGTCTAAGGTCAGTTTGAGGGTTTGTACCCTATTGGTTGTGGTTAGGATTTGGCTAGAGATAGCTAATCCTAGATCTGTGTCTCTACCCGTAGCACTACTCAGACATATTATGAAGCTCCTTGAAGAAGGCTATGACATCTTAGCTGAGTCATGATATGAAAGCTAGACGATATCACCAATTATGTCATAATTGACGTCATCAATAATTTCATTGCTGAGTGCTGATGCCATGGCTGTTCTGCTGTGAAGGCAGGTGAGGTCATGGGTTAATCCCTCTAAGGTACTGCTAAAGATAGAAGTGTGACAATACCTGAGTCCCTATTGAGACTCCCTGAGTGACATCTAAAGCTAAGAGTGGCTGAGAGTGGCTGCTTTCTGATACTGGGGGTTGAGTCTACTACAGCCTCAGAGACATGTAAAAAAAAAATACAACAAAAAACAGACCTATGCTTCTCTTCTCTTTTCTTTTCCCCACTCCCTCCCTCCTCACATCTGGCTGACAGCCTCTCTGTCGAGTGTGAAAATGTCCCAGAGCCCAGAAGGCCCTCTGACATGTGATGGTGGAGTATGGGTAGGAGACGTGTCACCTCCTCTCGAGTGGCCCAGGACGCTCGACTTTGAGAAGAGAGTATAATGTCCACGTGCTGTTTTGCTGCTCCCAGATTTTTTAAATTAAGCTTAGTCATAGTTCAAAGTTTAGTTCAGGTAGTGAATTTCTGTCAGAAATACAGTCCATGTTTGAAGAAACTTTACTTAAAGCATCCAGTATAATACATTATGATGCATGCATTACAATGTCTTATATTGAAATGATTACCAAATATCACATTAAGGAACAACGATTTACTTCTCCCTCTAGAGCTATCTTTTTGTTTATCTCATGTCCTACATTTTGGTGTGCATTACTATTAATCTGTCTTGAGCTTCTTGTCTAACCAATAAGGACACCACCCTAACACTGGCCTGTACTCAGTAAACTAGTTCTGTTTACTGCGTTATTCAACATGAAAAGTATTTTTGCTATGTTTAATCAAAGCATTTCAAAAGCAAAAGGTTTCCTTTGATCATACAGGCGCCAAACAACTCTAATTACATGAAGAGTAGGGTTTTCACGGCAGTTACCCCCACATTTCCTTTGTTGTTGTTTGTGTCTCTAACTTGCCATTGGCGGAATGACATGTTAGTTTACAGTGCTCTGAGTGACAGGTATTTTCACAGCTACAGGCACTTCTTTTAGTAGGCTAACACATTAAGCAGTTTGTTGTGAAGTGTTATTGTGCCTTATAAACATTTTATAAGAACCTTATACGCAGTCATGAACCATTATAAAGCACGAGAGACCCTTAGCTGTGATATATTGATGATATATATATATATACTTTCACATTAAGTGGTACCCTTCTTTCCTTCGATTCCCTCAACAAGGTGATTTCATCATTGATTCATTCATTAAATTGATTCATCAGGTTTTAATTATCTTTATTAGAATGATCAGCAGTAAAAAGAAAGGTGGGAGCGTGGTAAACGTCCAAGACATCATTGTTCAAGAGAAGCTCAGTGAGGCGGCGGGGGAAAAAGGGTAAGAGTAGGCAGCTTTGTCTAACTGCTAACGATTAATTGATCTACCCATGAAGTTAATGAGCTGAAGCCTTTTTAAAAGAGACACGTGCTGAGACAGATGAAGGAGAAGAAGAGTAAGGGCCTTATGGCCTCTGGAAGAAGAAGGGAAAAGCTATTTATCTCGGAACATATACTTTACTCCCCTCACATGATGGAATCTAAAGGTATTATGGGTAATTGACAGGGTCTATTGCTGTCTATTGCTGTTAGTTTTATAATATAATCTTACAGTCTTTTTTATTTTCTTGTCATGCATTTCTACAGTAGCAATAACAGTAGGGTAGTTAGATACAGACCTGTGTCAAATGTAATTTGAAATCTATAAAATACTTTGAGTATTTGCTTTAGTCTTCCTGGAGTGGTAGAGGGGTGTTTGTAGTTTTGCAACTATTCTATTGGTTCCATTGCATCAAGCAAGCTCAAGCAAGCCTATTTTAAGTATTTGAAATGATTTCAAATAGTATTTAAACCCAGGTTTGGTTAGCTATATTCAACGAATCACTTTCACAGGCAAAGTTGGCAGAGAGTGTTAGGGATGTACTGTGAAACTGAGACAGAAGTTAAAAGTGCTTTTGAAATGCATATGTGGGAATGATATCTGCTTTCTATTGATCTTGGCCATCTGTGAGTGCAGATGGATAGGATATTCAGAGTTTATCAGTATACTGTATGACTGCCTCTTCTCTTCTCTCCTTTCCTTTCCTCTCCCTTCTCCTCTCCTCCCCTCTCCTCTTCTCCTCTACCCTCTCCTCTCCTCTCCTCTCCTCTCCTCTCCTCTCCTCTCCTCTCCTCTCCTCTCCTCTCCTCTCCTCCTCTCTCCTCCCCTCCCATCTCCTCTCCTTCTCTCCCCTCTCCTCCAATCTCCTCCACCTCTCCTCTCCTTTCCCCTCTCCCCTCTCCTCTCCCCTACTTCTGGCATTAGACACCGGAAAGAAAAGGAGCCAGTCGTTGATAGCTTGGGTCTGATTACAGTGTAGGGGGGTTCTCTGCTTCTCTACCTCTTCGCCAGGGCTGGAGTGGCATCGGACACTGCTGGAATACCAATGAATACCAATGCTGCTACGGTCCACTTTGCTCTGGCCGCTCTCTTTAGGCTTGCCACCAAGCACCATCTTCCTGGAAATAAAATGGACCTGGTCGTGTGTGCCAGTCGCGATACGACCGTGCCAAGTGCCATGGCTCTCTGGTTATAAGGGGAAGTGGGAGGTAAAAGCTGATATGGGTCCCTTGATGTTGTGCAAACACACAGACGTGTGGATATGCACAGTCACAAAAGCATGCACGAATGAACAGAACACACACAAACACACAAACACATGCACGCGTTCACACATACATACATACACACACACACACACACCCTTTTCACCCTGCTGGTAGGGCATATTTCCCCGTAGTCAGCGCGTCTGTCGTTGGCCGGCCGTTCAAAGAGGAGCTTAACTGCCGGTACTGGACAGAGAAACACCGGCTGTGGCGTTGCCATGGTGACAGCCTGCCCGTAGGGCGTGGGCTTTGTCATTGTGTGTGTCTGTGTGTCAGTGAACATGCTCCTACTCACATATAACTCCTCTCTTCTCTTATACCCTAATGTATCCGTAAAAGAAAAGGACAATCCTTATTGACTATATGTTAAGGTTGTATTTGCTTTGTTGATTACCTGGGCTTGTTCTGCCGTGTTGTAATACACACTAATGAGCAACAGAATTCACACAGTAATGTTATTTTGTGTCAATAAAGCTGGAAATGTTGTCTAGCTGCTGGGGTGCCCTCTATTGAATACAGCCAGACATGACCTGACACACAGAGAGAGGCAGACTGGAGCAGTATAGAAGTCTGTCACTCTCCAACTCTCTCATCATCTCTCTCAGATTGGACTGTAGTGTGTGTGATGTAGGGAACTGATAATGGCTAGGTCTATAGTTTGTGAAGAGGGCTGATATTGGGCTTCTGGTATGTTGAGGTAGAGCTTGTATTGGGTTCCCGAGTGTTATGTGGAGATTGTATCTTTTTGGTGCAGAAAGGTGGGATAGGGACTGTATCACGTATTGTGGAGATATTGTGTGTTTGAGAATATCTCTAGAGAATATACAGCACTGGCCGATGAAACAGCCAGAATAGCCATGATTAATGACCAGACCAGTGGGCTTTCAGGGGAGGGACTATTCAACTCATCAGCAGAGAGCTTTGGAGAGCAGACTAGGAGTGCTTCAGACCAGAGTCTTTGAATCCTCCCTTTATTCATTCAGAAAATGCCCCCAGTCTCAACCCTCCAGCCCTTCATTATTTTATTCCTCCCTAAATTATCTCCATCCTGTGAGAGGGAGATTGGAAGGTGCTGACAGAGGGTGCAGAGGTTCAGGAGACACACCCCTAACCAGAGGCCCCTTGTCCTCCCCCGGACCCAGCAGCTGTGGCCCCCAGGGTCCCGTCCTCACGACAATAGCGCACTGCCAAATGATGTAATCCCTGTGCACTTTGAACTCTCAATTCCCATCTAAATAGTTTCTCTGACTCTGAGGATTTGTGGTGTTTCTGTTGTGCTGGTGATGAAAATATTATCTATCAAAGTCACTTTCTGCTTTGAACAATGGCATTGTCCTTTTTTACAGTTCTCTTTGTGTAATTCTTCAGCCAATGAACACCTGGTTTTGAAAAAGTAGAAGCTCATTACATGCCTTACTGACTTGCAAATGAACAAAGATGAAGAGGAAGAGAGTGAATACAAATGAACTCCACTCTTGATTGACTTCACTTTTCTGTATTTTGCAGTTTCCGACACATTTTGTCATCATCTTTGGCAAACATATTCATTTAACTACCTTAACTTCAAAGCCTCATAGTTACATGGAAGAGAGTCTTACGTGTATGTGTTTGTATGTGAGTGTGTGTGTGTTTGTGTGTGTGTGTGTGTGTGTGTGTGTGTGTGTGTGTGTGTGTGTGTGTGTGGGCATGGTTCTACAGACTGAGCTCCATCCCATGTGATAGATAGATGTGGGGTTAAAGGTTAAGGGTGTGTTTCGGGGGATAATAGTTATTCTTAAGGGTCATTAAAGATGACTTCTCTCCCTCTGACCTTCTCTGAATGTCAATCTGTCAATGTCCACTGGCCACCAGTGAGAAGTGATGGCTCTTACCTATGGGTCTGGTCAGGAACAACTCCAGGCCCTACTATTACCATATTACAGCACTTATCTTATAATTCACCACTGGTTTTGCCTTATCAATGTCAGTCACCCCATATAGTCTCCCAGATATATCTGCTTCAAATAGGTGAATCATATGATATGATATGAACCCTGTAACACACCTTAAGGAGATACCATAGGACTCACCTATTTTATTTAGCACAGGTATAAAACCCATTTTAACACACATCAGATTGGTCATATAATCCATATAATCCTTTGCCAAAGGTGTTCATTGGATACCATTTTATTTTATCTCACACACACACACACACCTGGTGATGTGGTCATGACAACCTGATATAATTCCTTCCACATTCGCACTATAAATCCCAAGTTTCCAATTACATTTAGAATCTTATGGGCCATATACATTTTAATGCAATGTGCTATACATTCTAAACACATACGCCCTCCGTGACACGTGGCTCTATCTATGATGTATGGCCTGGAGTTTGCAGTTTACCCCCAGCACTTACACTGTTTCTGCTCTTCTAGCCTCTGTATTTGTGTAGTCCGTGGTAATATCTTGGTCATAGAGTTTTTTTTTTTACAGTCTTCTCCTACCACAGGCCTTTGACTCAATGGAAGTGTGTGCTGTTACTATATATTGACTTGATTTATGGTTTGATCTTGTCAAGCTGTCTTCTAATGCTAGGTTATTGTTGGGCCTGAGCTACTCTTTCATTAAATCGCTTAGATGGGGACAGGTTCTCAGTCAAGCCATGTGTTATGATAGGAAAATGAACTATTATGCTTTGATTCATTTCAGTTGTGGTTCTGTGGTGTAGACACAGTGAGATTGTGGCGGAACTGTGTGTGGGGGTTTTCTGCTGGTGAGTGAGGCAGTATAAGACAAGATAAGCTCTCATCTGCTCTGGTCACCACGCTGACTGTGACATTAGGCCAGGGCTGTCTGATAGTCATCAGTGGTCAGCGATCCACAGCGGACTATGTCAACCCTCTGCCTTAACACCAACTGTCTGGCAGAGAGAGATAGAGGGAGAGAGCGAGAGAGCAAGGAGAGAGAGAGAGAGAGGGGAAAGAGTAGGACAGAGGCAGATCAAGAGGATGTCTATGATAAGTACATGTGGCTCAAGGGGAGATGAAAGAGAGAAGTGAGAGGAGACGCATGCAGACGGAAAGCAAGAGAATGAGTCAGGGTCAGAAGGAAGAGAGGAATGTGAGACAA
>NC_140010.1:29164480-29194480 GCF_964263955.1 Coregonus lavaretus | reverse complement strand
GAACACTGAATCCCGAACACATACACACACAAACACACACACACACAAAGACATGTGCATGCACACACACACACACGCACACACACACTGGCCCAAATGGAGGATCTTATTCATGGTTCTCCATACTCCTCATTACTCCTCAACAGCAGCACTAGGGCTACAGTATTTGTCTGGGAATGTTTTTTATTGTATCTTGATTTATTCATGGCGCCTAAGCTAATTGGCTCAGAGACACGGTGTAGTGTCCAGTTCTGTTCCTCTGGTCTGGCTGGTGCTACCAGAGCTGTCTGTGTCTGTAGCAGCATACTGTAGCTGTATGTATGTCAACAGCCCTCTGCTCTGCAGCGTTTCGCTTCGCCTAGAGACCTTGAACGCTCCCCTAGTGCAACATCAACCTGCCGCTCCTCTTTTAAGTATTGAATGCTCCTCCAAGTGAGGCAGCCCTCTCCACATCGATGCTTTGAATGCTCCCTCAAGAATAGAACCCATTTGCACCTTGAGACTTTGAATGCTCCCCAAGTGCAGCACCCTTGTCTGCCTTGAGGCTCTGAACATTCCTCAAGTTCACCGTAGCTCTCCAGGTTTTTCAGTGATCCCTCAAGAATAGCACCACTCTCCAACTTGACTCTATGAATGTTCCCTGTAGAACACTATAGCTTTCGGCTTTGAATCTTTGAACACTCCCAAAGAGAAGCCTTTTCCACCTTAAGGCTGTTGAATGCACCCTTTCCACTATGATATCTGTTCACTCTCCTGGTGAGTCTCTTGTCTGAACGCTGCCTCGGCCCAGCATGTTGCTTTTCCCATACTACACCTAGTACAGTGGAGGCTGCTGAGGGGACAACGGCTCAGAACAATGGCTGGAACGGAGTCAATGGAGTGGTATCAAACACATCAAACACGTGGTTTCCATGTGGTTGATACCACTCCAATGACCCCATTCCAGCCATTATTTAAGTGATAATGCCAGAGAAGCCGGTGTTTGTTGGATATATTGGCACAGGTGTTGTTAGGCCCGAGGGCATTATCACTTTTATACAACGGGTTACCAACATATTCAAATAATGATTGACATATTTTCACGGAAAATGTTTTATTTGTACTATTTCTTCCTTCCACAAGATATTGTCCCGACACAAATCTAGGGTTGCTAGAGACGCGACCCAGTCGTTCGTTGTTTTTGTTCTGTATCTATAGATGCGACCCAGTCATTCGTTCTAAATGTTCCATTGCCAACTGGCTGGCAACGTTCTTATCCCTTGCTTGCTAGCTAGCCAACTACGGCTAACTTACAGTCACGTCAAAAAGTTCCAGCAATAACAGCAAAGTAGCTGCATTTACATTTGTTTAAGCTGTTTTCTAGTGACATTTATTTGGATACATCCATAACAATGAGCTAATGTGGCGCGATTTCACCTGGCATAGAAAATGTGCTCACTCGTCAGGACACTGTTGTTCAGAGGAGCTGGCCAACAACAACACAGCTACAGTAACACAATCATTAATTTTTTAATTTAGCAGACACTCTTATCGAACCCACAACCCTTGCAAGTACCATGCTCTACCAACTGAGCTACAGGAGGGCCAAATCACTTCAAACTGAAGTTGGAAAGACTGCAAATTAGCTGTGTTTTGTTGTACCTTTTTTCAATTGACATTTTTTTTGTATATATCCATAAAAATGATGCCAGCTGATTCATGATTTCGACCGGCTGAGAAACGCTGTCTGCCTTTCTGTCTCGTCCCGACTCCCGACACGTTCATTACTATGGGACAGCAGGAGATCGAATTTGAATATTGAAACAATGTTGCGAATGTCGGTGAGACAGACAGCAAGGTTTATACAAATCTCCTCTGTTGAAAACTAAATGTTAGTCTAAAAGAAATGTGAGATAATGTCTAGATGCTTTTTATAGTGGAGATCAAGTTTATAAAGTGCCTGACTGGGTTGATGAGACAGTGGATTGCGCAGTCAGATGGAACAGTGTAAATAGGCATTTTAACGTCATAGATTTAGCTGGTGGTAACTTGTGGAATAGACACCGGCTGGAATGCGGTTTTAACCAATCAGCATTCAGGATTAGACCCACCCATTGTATAATAGTAGTAACAGGAGTAGTAGTAGTAGTAGTAGTAGTAGTAGTAGTAGTAGTAGTAGTAGTAGTAGTAGAAGTAGTAGTAGTAGTAGTAGAAGTAGTAGTAGTAGTAGCAGTAGTAGTAATAGCAGTAGTAGCAACAGCAGCAATAACAGTAGTAGTATTACACTTCAGCTCGACCATAAGCATTGTGTTGCTTTGCCATCAGTGTTGTGTCAATGTGACATTCTACCTGCTACACAGAGCTCATTGTTTTGAGAGCAGAGAGGAGCAGAGGGAAAGAGCGTCTTTATTCTATTTTGCCTACTGTACTGTACCATATTCATCGATAATGCGTAAGTACAAAGCTTTGGTCCAGTTATTCGCAAGTACTCGTTGTTGCTAGTCGTTGTACTTAAAGATGCACTATGCAGAAATCGCTCCGCCATTTCCTGGTTACTAAAATTCTAATAGTTTGCCTAATTTCAGTTTACGTGACAAAGGAAGCAAGTATAGCTTAGAGAATCATTGTACCACATAAACCGCTGTGAAATATATTTTCCATAACCAAAAATATTGTATTTTCAGCTGTTTGAAGCTGGTGATCTAGAATTGCTTTCAATGAGAATTACATATCTATAACTAACATTTCTATGTGAATTTGGTTGGGTTGCCCCAAAAGTTACATATTGCAGCTTTAATGATCCTCTAATTTCTTAAGTTGCTTTTGTTTACATTGTGAACCTACTGTAGCTAGTCATTATAGCTAGCTAGCTTCTTGACTTCATAAATCTTATTACAATAACCAGCAGTGTCTAGTCGAGTCAATATGCAACCAAAATCCACTTTATTTCTCATTATTTCAATTCACAAGATAGAATGAACACGCGTTTCAGCCATCAAATATTAATTTGTTGCTAGTGGTTGTACTAAATGATTCTCTATTCTCTAATTACCTAAATTGATTTTGTTTACATTGTGAACCTAGCTAGTCAATCTAACTAGCTAGCTAATAGTAGTAGCTTCTTGACTTCATAAATCAAGATCAAATGAACGCACGCGTCAGCCATCAGGAATTGAACGTTGGCAATTCTTGAGCTTGGACGCTGCCATTGGACGTGACGCAACGCAAGTGCAACACGGGAAGTGAAGCAGCTTTCAATGATTTCAAAGGAAACATTTACTCAATGGCTGATGGTAATGCCTGACGCCCGATGGCTATAGTGTAAGTAGTAGCAGTTGCAGCAGCAGCAGTAGGATTAGTAGTAGTAGTAGCAGTAGTAGTAGTAGTAGTAGTAGTAGTAGTAGTAGTAGTAGTAGGTGCAGCAGCAGCAGTACTAGTAGTAGTAGTAACAGTAGCAGTAGCAGTAGTAGCTGCAGCAGTAGTAGAGGTAGCAGTAGTAGTAGTAGTAGTAGCAGCAGCAGCAGTACTAGTAGTACTAGTACTAGTACCAATAGTAGTAGTAGTAGTAGTAGTAGTAGTAGTAGTAGTAGTAGTAGTAGTAGTAGTAGTAGTAGTAGCAGCAGTAGTAGTTGCAGCAGCAGGAGCCACAGCAGTAGCAGCAGCAGGAGTATTAGTACTAGCAGCAGCCACACTAGTAGTAATTGCGTAACCGGGAGCAGCAGCAGCATCAGACCCTGTACTGTACTATGCTCCAGATCTCTCTCTCTGATTAACAGGGTGATGGATTGGTCATCGCCTGACAGTCTCAGCGGGGATCCCCAACTATCCCCATCTCACCATCCCCTGACCCCCCGTGGGACTCGCTGAGCCGAGGCTCCACTTCAAACAACGTCCATCTATGGGGATCTCTGTCTCCCAGCACGGGGCCCACTCCCCTCGGCTCTGCTACCTGCCATCGTAGGCTTTTGGGACGGGCTTGCCCAGCACCGCACTCCCATCTCCCACACCAACCCTCAGGCTTCCCCCAGCCTTTCCCCAGATCCCTCACCACGGGCTGGTCCAGGGCTGCCTGCCTGCCTCACTGTGTGAAGAGGGAGGGAAATGGAGAAATGAAGTAGCAATGAGCCCTCTCTCACCATCCCCTCACCCCCCGTGGGACTCACCGAGCCTAGGCTCCACTTCAAACAGCATCCATCTCCCCCTTTCCTCTTCGACTAGGGGGGCCGCCAAACCCTCTGTCTCCCAGCACGGGGCCCACTCCCCTCGGCTACGTTGCCCACCATTGGAGGCCTTTGGAAAGGGGTCACTCTGCACGGCGCTCCCCTCTCTCCACCGCCCCCAGGCTTTCCCCAGCCTTCCCCCAGTTCCTGGACCCACAGGCCTCTCTCTGTGTTGTGGAGAAAGACTGACAGGCCTGGCCGTTAATTGGTGGGAGTCGGTAGGGGAGAAGTGTGCTGTGGCTCCACTGTGTGAAGAGGAAGGGAAATTGAGAAATGAAGTAGCGTGGTTGAGTTTATGGAGAGAGAACCTCAACTCATAACTGTGGCCAAGCTTCCGGATGCTTCCTTGATCTCTGTCACACACTGTCTGGACCTCAGGCAAGAAATCAATAAGCTTCCTAACATTCTGCACTCCAAGGACAGGCTGAGAAATATGTTTTCTCAGGCAATTTTTCTCTCATTTTCAACCTTTCTCCTGTTCTCCTGTCCTCGTTTTCACCATATCTCCTCCTAATTTCTCTCACACACGCCTTTTCTCATGTTCGACTTGTCATGTTATTTTTTGGTCCATCTTCTCTCCTATCTTGCTCCTTCTCCTCCCCTTTCTCCTTGCTCTTTTTCCTCCTTTCTCTCCTTACCTCCAATTAGTCATTCTCTCCCTCTCTCATCTTCTCCATCTTTCCTTTCCTTTTCCTCACCTTCCCTCATCTTCCTCCTTCTCTCCTCCTCTCCTTCTGCAGTGGTAGAGTAAGTAAGCTGCTGGTTCTGCCAGTAATGCACTAGTCAACAGAGCTAAGCCAGTGTAATTGCCTGGCCTGGGATAATCCCTCCGCCTGCACTGCTGCCTGCCGAGAGAGAGATGGTGCTGTGCTTTAGACCTCAATGCACACAAGCATTCAGTCTTCTCTATCGATCTTTTTCAAATACTGTGCTCCTTGTTAGGCTCTGATATTTGAGCTTTTGTCCCTCAAGCAGACCAGCTCCCCTGTGTGTGTATTAGACTTTTCATGTGATTGATATGGTGGTACATGTTCTCTCTGGTGCGGTGGTAGTCACTAATATTTCTGAGGGAAACACTTTTGTGAAACAACTTCGCTGGGCACGCCGCCATACCAGGAATGTGGTCATAGTCGCTAAAAGCTCCAACTGTTCAAAAGCTAGAGGCTAATCCGTTGGATGTTTTTTTCCCTCCAAGATGCGCTAAAAACCGCTGTTACCGCTCTGTTTGTCTCAGGTGCTAATAGCGGATATCGAAGGTTACTCACGTAACAATGGTTCTATGAACTAAGCGATGCATTCAGCTGACTGAGGAAAATAATTTGCACAACACATTCGTTCATGTCATTGCTGTGAGCCACATGCATCTCGCGAGACAGGCAATGACTATGGCTGCTCTAGTCCAAGCTTAGGTCTCATAGTATCTGCCCAGAGCAAAGCATTGATGTGAAGTAATTGACATGATGGGTTTCTCTAGTGCAGATATTTCTGACATGACCTAATTGATGGGTATTGTGTAATATTTGTGAGTGACACCTGCTGTAGAAGAATTCAATGGGAGAATTAAGATGTATGTGCGTGTGAGCCACTCCGTTTAGTTCTCCATCTGAAACAAAGCAGCCAGTACCAATCCCCTTTCTTTTTCTCTTCCTTAGTCAGTCTGTGCTCCAGATCTCCACACAGGGAGTTGTAGTGAGTCCCTGAGGAGCTGTTTCCCATTGAAAAGACAAACAGCGTGAAGGAGGCCCAGCAAAGCACTGGGATTGGCTTAGAGGGCCAGGCTGGGTAAACAATGTGGTGGGCTGTTTATATTTGGGGGGCTGAAGTGCTCTTGACATCAGCAGGCAGCCCAGGGGGCAAACAAGGGTTGTGGCCTTTCTGGTCCCCTGACAATATGTGGGCTGTATACATTACTTTCTATCCACCTGTTACACAGGATTCTCTATGCCTCATCAGTTAGTTGCCACTGGGGGGGGATGAGTTTGACAGTGACACTATTGGGCATGCATGCCTACATACATAGACACACACTCATGCATGCATAGACACACACACACACCCTACCCCAACCCACCCCACCTCACTCCACACAAACTGTCGCCCCACTGTCACAAACACTCCAACCATTCTAACACATTACTAGGAGTAAACAAAACGCTTGATGATCATGCAGTCGTCTTAATTGTGGCGTGTGAGATGTAAGCAACAATCAAGGCTGACTAGTGCGGCTAAACTAATGCCAGGCGAGGAGCTCGGTAAGTAATGAACTCGACAAATTAAATCCCATGGCAAATTAAAACAGCCAAGGGCAGCCATAATAGCCTGCAAATCACCGGTTAAGTGGCAGTCACATCGGATTTCTCCATCCGTCACTGCATAGGAAAATCTATACAGCTAGCAACAGGGGCCCAGAGACGAGATGCACCGAGCCAAACACATCACATCTCTCCTCTCACAGCCATTTTGTTGTGTTGTATACATACATGAAGACAGACCGCACACAAGTATGTGAATAATGGACATGTAAACAGATAGTGTGATTACATGTCATATGTATTTGTTCCATGAGCAACCATGTATTATGTACCCTGACTGTCACATAACACATAGGCAGGGTCATTTATATCAGTTCTTACAGCAGTAGGTGTGTCATGGTGATAATATGGACTATATGTAGGTACATGTGCAGTGTATGAGCTCTGTGTGTGTGTGTGTGTGTGTGTGTGTGTGTGATACCCAACTCTATCTCTGGCCTATTTCTGCGAACACACACACTCTCTCCTCTCTATATTTACTCTTTCTCATCTCACTATCTAGCTCATCTCTCTCACTCTCTTAGGCTCTTGCCTCGTTCTATCTCTCTCTCTCTCGCTCTCATACGCACACCCGATAGCTCCAATGAATATGGTGCTTGTTGGTCTGTTTTTTGCATGGGAAACATCCTGATTATATGTTAACTGTAAGTGGCTTTGGGTAAAACTGCGGGCTATCTAGAGGTGATGGATTCCATCCTCTTTCTGTCCTCTCTGTGGCAGACCATAATAACCACACTGTGGAGGTCACGCTCTCCCTGTCACTGACCCTTCAGTCGTCGCCATGGCGCTGAGCCGAGGTCGCCGCGGCAACACTGCCATTCCGTCACCTCTGTGTGTTCCGCTGCTTTGTCCAAGCGCCCAAGCGCTATCCCACGTGGCTTTGCAGCAACAATGATTTATTGTGGCTGTGTTGACAGAAGCAACTGCCTGCCCTCCCCCCTTGGCGATGGGAAACTAAGGGCTGTGTCCTAATACGCTAATACAGCTTCCTTCTCTTGTCTCCTTTATTTTGAACTGCGTTCCCTGAACCTCTCTGTAATGGGAAACTCAAGGGATGCATCATACTACGCTTGTACGGCTTTCTTGAATTGTATCCTTTATTTTTTAACCCAGATATATTCAGACAATACATTTTCACACACCTTTTTGTGTAGCCCATGTGCTTGAATAAGTCAAATTGAATAACTTTAACCCTTTGACGCGTACAATCACATATTTGTGATCATTGTTGAGTGGTCCCTGCAGCGTAAGATCACAAATATGTGATTGGAACAGTAGCAACATAACATACGATGCAACAAACGCATCTAAACATCATTGTTGTCTGAAAAGCATCTAAACAATGTTTTATACTGATGGGAAATAAAGGTCTTCACAATTTTATTCCTCAATTTCACCTTTTATTGTAAAAGATAAATGCGGACTTCATCATCCAAACATAACACAGAACACATCCACAGCTAAACTCATTCCATAAACCAGTCCAAATAACAGGTTGCTCTGACGAAAAACAAAACATAAGTTAGTGACCTAACAGCTAGACTTGTTTACAATGTACCACATCTCTGGTGAGCACAAGTGAGAAATGTAATATTATTGAGAAAAGAGATACGTGTCAGCTAAGATAAATTCTTTATGATGACAGCCATGTTTGTTTATGTTTGACTTGGCAAAAACTCCCTAATCCCAGAATGCCATTCACTATAAGACGCAAATAAACAAAGTAAAAGATGGCTGCGCCCATTGCCTGAAAAATATGAACTTAGTTTAGCCACTTTTCAGCATATTACAAATCTTCGATGTACTTGTTACAGTGTATACAAGAACCGAAGCACATGACTTGACAAGTCGTTTACCGTTTTTGACAAATCACAAATAAAATAAAATGGTATCACCTTACAGATCATCACACCAAATACAAGACTACTGCCTAGCCTAACCATAGCGCGAAAGCTAAACAGGAATGAAACCATTTTATGGGTGTTTGTGGGAGGGTTCATTTAATTAGTGGGGCGTTTTCAAGTCCATGGGGGTAGAAATGGGGGAGGTATCGTGGGGGAATATGATGCAGGAAATATTACTATGATGGGGGATTTCTCAATAAATGGGGGGCAAACACAGGATAAGTTTATATGCTAAATAAAAATAAAACCCCTGGAAAGGGGGGTCTGAGCTGGCAACCCTAAGGTACCAAAGTTACAATCTGATGCCGCGTTCAAAACAACTGGGTACTGGGAAATCTCCGACTTCCGACTTCAGTGCGTTCAAGACAACTGGGAACTCTGAAAAAAATGAGCTCCGACTGGGAAAAATCGTTTTGAACGGTCATCCAACTCAGAATTCCAACTCGGGAACTCGGGCCTCTTTCTAGAGCTCCGACTTTCCGACCTGAAGATCACTGATGTCATGATTTGACCTAGTATTTTTCCGAGTTCACAGTTGTCTTGAAAGCACCATAAGTCAGTCGAGTGAACTATCCCTTGTTATAACATCTTTGGTCTGACAGACGCTTACGTGACAACCAGAATGCATTGTATGATGTCAACAAACACGGCGCCACAAATAACCAGCAAATAGCTTAGCATTAGCTCATCATAATCAGTACAACCTTCAAAAAAGTATTTTACACACATCATATGTGACCATTACAATCTATGCAAGAATCGGAATGCATGATTTTTCACCAGTACTTGAAAACATGTGAATAAAACAGTAAATACATTATGATCCATAGATACGGTGTGCTACAGTAGAAACGACAACACAATATACAGAAAATAAGGCACTTACTTTGATTGGAACGGATTCACCTTGATTTATAAAAGACCTCAACCCCTAGTCTAACTGCGAGCTTGCGGATTAGTACAGGATAGCTGGTAGCTACAGTCCTGTAAGTCTCCCTCTCCTTAGGCTATAGCCCATTCGCTGTAGTGATGGACTATAATTAGCATATAGAGTAGCTGCTCGCTCAGCGTTGGCATGTCCAGGAACGTTCTTTAAGTGGTGAAAACTCTTCCATCAACAGAGCCGGACTCATAAAAACATTCCACTAATCACAGTTCATCTAAGCCTTACCTGTCCTCTGGGTGGATATGGAGTATGACCCATTTTCCTCTCCTTGTCGAAAAACAAGTGTGCCTAATTCACACTATAGGGCTGACCTGTACTGTGCTGGCGCTGATGTTTTCCTTTCACATTGCCCTTTCCAGCATGGTTCCAGAAATTATGGTGGATGTGTAACTAGACCAACCAAGTGCAGCTCGGCTTGGGTCGGTTCTGTTTGGCTCAGTAGTGTGAAAAGGGTATTGCCTTGTCTGTCCTATGAGGGGTCCAGGATTTGTGTTAGCTTGCTATTGTTTACATTAAAGCTACCCTCTTGGCCAGGTCTCTCTGGAAAATTGGATTATTTGAGATCTCAATGGGATCTCCTGGTTAAATAAAGGTTGAATAGAATACATAAAAACTGACAACCTTCTCATTGTGTTTGTCAATCTCAAGGTCTGTTGGCAAGAGATTCACTGAGATGTCAATGGGAAAACCTGGTTAAATAAAGGTTCCTCTCTGTGTCTGATTGTAGGCGTTCCTTCGGGCCCACGGAACGTGATATCCGTCGTGAACGAGACCTCAGTGATCCTGGAGTGGCACGCGCCCAGGGAGACAGGCGGTCGTGAGGACGTGGTCTACAACATTGTGTGTAAGAAGTGCCGGGCGGACCGCCGTACCTGTTCACACTGTGACGACAATGTGGATTTTGTGCCGAGGCAGCTGGGCCTGACGGAGACCAGAGTGTTCATCAGCAACCTGTGGGCCCACACACTCTACAGCTTCGAGATACAGGCCATCAATGGGGTGACCAACAAGAGCCCCTACCCTGCCCAGCATGTGTCTATAGACATCACCACCAATCAGGCTGGTAAGAGAATAGTGTGGGTGTGTCTGTGGGTGTGTGTGTGTGTGTGTGGGAAGGGGATTGGGGGGTTATCTGTGTGTGTTGTGTAGTCTCACTGAGAGGGGATGGTGAGTATCATTATCATTATCATCATCTGTATTCATGTACATTGTTGGCATAGTCTGCTGTTCATTGATAGTTGATATCATATTTCATCCCACATTGCTCAGCACTGGTAAACGCAAGATAATCTCTGCATTTCTGACTCCTGGCCTGTTGCTTCTCCTTTCACAATGTGAGCTGGAGAGAGGTCATTGTGCTGAACCGTGAATAATGACTTTAAGGATTTAACTGAGGGGGCAGCTGACACCAGCTTTACGTGAACTCACAAAGTGAAATATTGAAACTGTCTCTCTTCTATCGTATTATCGCCCTATTTTCTCGAATGAAAGAAGAGGCCTGCTATATAATTGAGTGTGTTGAGAATTGGGGGATTTTTCCCTTTGAAAACATGGTAAAGTTCAAAACCCCAACCCAAGACATGGCATGTTAGGATCTCTAGCGAGACCAGCATATCCCTCCCTTTGACCTATTTCTGCACCATTTGTACTTTGCTGGTTGCAATCTTCTTTTCGAATGAGTCTTTGTTTTCGTCGAGAAGCAACTCGACTTGCCTCGGCCTCTCTCTTCACGGCAGACTGAGAACAGTCTATAACACCACAGCCTAAAACACTGACGCAGTATTGAACACATCCCTGAAAAAAAACCTACCAAACACAATCCTGGCCAAAATAGCTGGAGGTTGTTTTTTATAGGGCTGAACAGGGCCAGTATTCACAAAGCATCACAGAGACTAGAAGTGGGATGTAGAATCAGGTCCCTCCTCTTATTTGTTATGATTTAAAAGGCAAAGCTGATCTGTGATCAGCACATATTTTCTGTGATTCTTTGTGAATACAGTGAGGGAAAAAAGTATTTGTTCCCCTGCTGATTTTTTACGTTTGCCCACTGACAAAGACATGATCAGTCTATAATTTTAATGCTAGGTTTATTTGAACAATGATAGACAGAATGACAACAAAAAAATCCAGAAAAACGCATGTCAAAATTGTTATAAATTGATTTGCATTTTAATGAGGGAAATAACATTTACATTTACATTTTAGTCATTTAGCAGACGCTCTTATCCAGAGCGACTTACAGGAGCAATTAGGGTTAAGTGCCTTGCTCAAGGGCACATTTACGTCATTTAGCAGACGCTCTTATCCAGAGCGACTTACAAATTGGTGCATTCACCCTATAGCCAGTGGGATAACCACTTTACACTTTTTTTTTTGTTTGTTTGTTTTTTTTTTGGGGGGGGGGGGGGGGGGGGGGGTGGAAGGATTACTTTATCCTATCCCAGGTATTCTTTAAAGAGGTGGGGTTTCAAATGTCTCCGGAAGGTGGTGAGTGACTCCGCTGTCCTGGCGTCGTGAGGGAGCTTGTTCCACCATTGGGGTGCCAGACCAGCGAACAGTTTTGACTGGGCTGAGCGGGAACTATGCTTCCGCAGAGGAAGGGGAGCCAGCAGGCCAGAGGTGGATGAACGCAATGCCCTCGTTTGGGTGTAGGGACTGATCAGAGCCCGAAGGTACGGAGGTGCCGTTCCCCTCACTGCTCCATAGGCAAGCACCATGGTCTTGTAACGGATGCGAGCTTCAACTGGAAGCCAGTGGAGTGTGCGGAGGAGGGGGGTGACGTGAGAGAACTTGGGAAGGTTGAACACCAGACGGGCTGCGGCATTCTGGATGAGTTGTAGGGGTTTAATGGCACAGGCAGGGAGGCCAGCCAACAGCGAGTTGCAGTAATCCAGACGGGAGATGACAAGTGCCTGGATTAGGACCTGTGCCGCTTCCTGTGTAAGGCAGGGTCGTACTCTCCGAATGTTGTAGAGCATGAACCTGCAGGATCGGGTCACCGCCTTGATGTTAGCGGAGAACGACAGGGTGTTGTCCAGGGTCACGCCAAGGCTCTTCGCACTCTGGGAGGAGGACACAACGGAGTTGTCAACCGTGATGGCGAGATCATGGAACGGGCAGTCCTTCCCCGGGAGGAAGAGCAGCTCCGTCTTGCCAGGGTTCAGCTTGAGGTGGTGATCCGTCATCCATACTGATATGTCTGCCAGACATGCAGAGATGCGATTCGCCACCTGGTTATCAGAAGGGGGAAAGGAGAAGATTAGTTGTGTATCGTCAGCGTAGCAATGATAGGAGAGGCCATGTGAGGATATGACAGAGCCAAGTGACTTGGTGTATAGGGAGAATAGGAGAGGGCCTAGAACTGAGCCCTGGGGGACACCAGTGGTGAGAGCACGTGGTGCGGAGACAGCTTCTCGCCACGCCACTTGGTAGGAGCGACCAGTCAGGTAGGACGCAATCCAGGAGTGAGCCGCGCCGGAGATGCCCAGCTCGGAGAGGGTGGAGAGGAGGATCTGATGGTTCACAGTATCAAAGGCAGCAGACAGGTCTAGAAGGACAAGAGCAGAGGAGAGAGAGTTAGCTTTAGCAGTGCGGAGAGCCTGCGTGACACAGAGAAGAGCAGTCTCAGTTGAATGACCAGTCCTGAAACCTGACTGGTTTGGATCAAGAAGGTCATTCTGAGAGAGATAGCAAGAGAGTTGGCTAAAGACGGCACGCTCAATAGTTTTGGAAAGAAAAGAAAGAAGGGATACTGGTCTGTAGTTGTTGACATCAGTGGGATCGAGTGTTGGTTTTTTGAGAAGGGGTGCAACTCTCGCTCTCTTGAAGACGGAAGGGACATGGCCAGCGGTCAAGGATGAGTTGATCAGCGAGGTGAGGTAGGGGAGAAGGTCACCGGAGATGGTCTGGAGAAGAGAGGAGGGGATGGGGTCAAGCGGGCAGGTTGTTGGGCGGCCTGCAGTCACAAGTCGCAGGATTTTATCTGGAGAGAGAGGGGAGAAAGAAGTCAGAGCATAGGGTAGGGCAGTGTGAGTAGGACCAGCAGTGTCATTAGACTTAACAAACGAGGATCGGATGTCGTCAACCTTCTTTTCAAAGTGGTTGACGAAGTCATCCACAGAGAGAGAGGAGGGGGGGGGGGGGGGGAGGATTCAGCAGGGAGGAAAATGTGGCAAAGAGCTTCCTAGGGTTAGAGGCATATGCTTGGAATTTAGAGTGGTAGAAAGTGGCCTTAGCAGCAGAAACAGATGAAGAAAATGTAGAGAGGAGGGAGTGAAAAGATGCCAGGTCGGCAGGGAGTTTAGTTTTCTTCCATTTCCGCTCCGCTGCCCGGAGCTCTGTTCTGTGAGCTCGCAATGAGTCATCAAGCCACGGAGCTGGAGGGGAGGACCGAGCCGGCCGGGAGGATAGGGGACACAGAGAGTCAAAGGATGCAGAAAGGGAGGAGAGGAGGGTTGAGGAGGCAGAATCAGGAGATTGGAGGGAGAAGGATTGAGCAGAGGGAAGAGATGATAGGATGGAAGAGGAGAGAGTAGTGGGAGAGAGAGAGCGAAGGTTGCGGCGGCGCATTACCATCTGTGTAGGGGCAGAGTGAGTAGTGTTGGAGGAGAGCGAGAGAGAAAAGGAAACAAAGTAGTGGTCGGAGACATGGAGGGGAGTTGCAGTGAGATTAGTAGAAGAGCAGCATCTAGTAAAGATGAGGTCAAGCGTATTGCCTGCCTTGTGAGTAGGGGGGGACGGTGAGAGGGTGAGGTCAAAAGAGGAGAGGAGTGGAAAGAAGGAGGCAGAGAGAAATGAGTCAAATGTGGACGTAGGGAGGTTGAAATCCCCCAAAACTGTGAGGGGTGAGCCATCCTCAGGAAAGGAACTTATCAAGGCGTCAAGCTCATTGATGAACTCTCCAAGGGAACCTGGAGGGCGATAGATGACAAGGATATTAAGCTTAAATGGGCTAGTGACTGTGACAGCATGGAATTCAAATGAGGAGATAGACAGATGGGTTAGGGGAAAAATTGAGAATGTCCACTTGGGAGAGATGAGGATTCCTGTGCCACCACCCCTCTGACCAGATGCTCTCGGGGTATGCGAGAACACATGGTCAGACGAGGAGAGAGCAGTAGGAGTAGCAGTGTTTTCAGTGGTAATCCATGTTTCCGTCAGCGCCAGGAAGTCGAGGGACTGGAGGTTAGCATAGGCTGGGATGAAGTCAGCTTTGTTGGCAGCAGAACGGCAGTTCCAGAGGCTGCCTGAGACCTGGAACTCCAGGTGTGGGGTGCGTGCAGGGACCACCAGGTTAGAGAGGCAGCAGCCACGCGGTGTGAGGCGTTTGTTAGTAGTAGTTGACAGGCTGTAGCAAATGGCTACAATAATGCAGAGGAGATCGGAATGAAATGAACTAAACATCTGGGAGAGGAGAGAGCAGGGCCTCCCTCACCAAAACTTCCACCTCAGAAACTATAATTGTTTCACTGAACCACCCGAACAAAAACTCTCCCAACTTCCACCTTTAGAAATCAGAATTGTTGTGAACCACAGCGGTTCAATGTTTCAGGGAATAGACTCAACCCACTTTATTCAGCTAGCTAACTATGACACCATAGCTAACTAGCATGCTAGCATCCAATAACACACAGTTTAGCACCAACACTTGGTCACAACAAACCACCAATAGTGTGTTAACACACTAAACAGATAATTCGTGTCCGTGTCTAGTTCCTTTCATAACGCAGCAATAATTAAACGTTGGCTAGCTAGCACAAATATATTGTATTTAGCTGCCACAGTACAGCACACAATGGCTACTGTGTTGACTCTGTTCGAAAAACGGCTAGCTAGCTAGCTTCGTGCTACACCCGGCACCGCCGAAAACAATGCTAACCTACAATAACTACCCACAGCAGCACACGATGCCTAACTATGACACCATAGCTAACTAGCATGCTAGCATCCAATAACACACAGTTTAGCACCAATACTTGGTTACAACAAACTACCAATAGTGTGTTAACACACTAAACAGATAATTCGTGTCCGTGTCTAGTTCCTTTCATAACGCAGCAATAATTAAACGTTGGCTAGCTAGCACAAGTATATTGTATTTAGCTACTACAGTACAGTTAGCTGGTCGTGTTGGCTAGCTAGCAATGGCTACTGTGTTGACTTTGTTTGAAAAACGGCTAGCTAGCTAGCTTCGTGCTACACCCGGCACCGCCGAAAACAATGCTAACCTACAATAACTACCCACAACAGCCCACGATGCCTAACTATGACGCCATAGCTAACTAGCATGCTAGCATCCAATAAAACACAGTTTAGCACCAATACTTGGTTACAACAAACTACCAATAGTGTGTTAACACACTAAACAGATAATTCGTGTCCGTGTCTAGTTCCTTTCATAACGCAGCAAAAATTAAACGTTGGCTAGCTAGCACAAATATATTGTATTTAGCTACTGCAGTACAGTTAGCTGGTCGTGTTGGCTAGCTAGCAATGGCTACTGTGTTGACTTTGTTTGAAAAACGGCTAGCTAGCTAGCTTCGTGCTGCGGGCCTATCTACAATACCTAACTACAATCTAAATACATAATTAAGCCTTACTCGACAAAGCCCAAGCTATGTATAAAGCCAAACTTACCCGACGCCAGCTAACATTTGTCTTCTGCAATCAGTAGGTGTAATTAAGTACAGTAGCTACTAACTACCTAACGTTGATGGCTCAGATAATGAGGTTAGAAAAAATAAGTATTTGACCCCCTCTCAATCAGAAAGATTTCTGGCTCCCAGGTGTCTTTTATACAGGTAACGAGCTGAGATTAGGAGCACACTCTTAAAGGGAGTTCTCCTAATCTCAGCTTGTTACCTGTATAAAAGACACCTGTCCACAGAAGCAATCAATCAATCAGATTCAAAACTCTCCACCATGGCCAAGACCAAAGAGCTCTCCAAGGATGTCAGGGACAAGATTGTAGACCTACACAAGGCTGGAATGGGCTACAAGACCATCGCCAAGCAGCTTGGTGAGAAGGTGACAACAGTTGGCGCGATTATTCGCAAATGGAAGAAACACAAAAAAACTGTCAATCTCCCTTGGCCTGGGACTCCATGCAAGATCTCACCTCGTGGATTTGCAATGATCATGAGAATGGTGAGGAATCAGCCCAGAACTACACAGGATGATCTTGTCAATGATCTCAAGGCAGCTGGGACCATAGTCACCAAGAAAACAATTGGTAACACACTACGCCGTGAAGGACTGAAATCCTGCAGCGCCCGCAAGGTCCCCCTGCTCAAGAAAGCACATATACAGGCCCGTCTAAAGTTTGCCAATGAACATCTGAATGATTCAGAGGAGAACTGGGTGAAAGTGTTGTGGTCAGATGAGACCAAAATGGAGCTCTTTGCCATCAACTCAACTCGCTGTGTTTGGAGGAGGAGGAATGCTGCCTATGACCCCAAGAACACCATCCCCACCGTCAAACATGGAGGTGGAAACATAATGTTTTGGGGGTGTTTTTCTGCTAAGGGGACAGGACAACTTCACCGCATCAAAGGGACGATGGACGGGGCCATGTACCGTCAAATCTTGGGTGAGAACCTCCTTCCCTCAGCCAGGGCATTGAAAATGGGTTGTGGATGGGTATTCCAGCATGACAACTAACCAAAACACACGGCCGAGGCAACAAAGGAGTGGCTCAAGAAGAAGCACATTAAGGTCCTGGAGTGGCCTAGCCAGTCTCCAGACCTTAATCCCATAGAAAATCTGTGGAGGGAGCTGAAGGTTTGAGTTGCCAAACGTCAGCCTCGAAACCTTAATGACTTGGAGAAGATCTGCAAAGAGGAGTGGGACAAAATCCCTCCTGAGATGTGTGCAAACTTGGTGGCCAACTACAAGAAACGTCTGACCTCTGTGATTGCCAACAAGGGTTTTTCCACCAAGTACATAGTCATGTTTTGCAGAGGGGTCAAATACTTATTTCCCTCATTAAAATGCAAATCAATTTATAACATTTTTGACATGAGTTTTTGTTGTTGTTTTTTTGTTGTTATTCTGTCTCTCACTGTTCAAATAAACCTACCATAAAAATTATAGACTGATCATTTCTTTGTCAGTGGGCAAACGTACAAAATCAGCAGGGGGTCAAATACTTTTTTCCCTCACTGTATATGTGGGACAGATTGCCTTCCGTTTTATGTTGAGACTGAGAGGGTTTTGTGTGTGTGTGTGTGTGTGTGTCTGTGGAGGCTAAGAGAGGATTGTTTATATGCTTCCATGTGTCTTCATGCTCGCCTGTGTGTGTACGCACTCTTTTGTGTGTGCGCACACTTGAATGGGTGTGTGTGTCTTTGAGGCTACATCAAAGAGGGCAAGGGGTTGAGAGACGAGGTCACCCCAACATTTTTGACATGCATTTTTCTGGATTTTTTTGTTGTTATTCTGTCTCTCACTGTTCAAATAAACCTACCATTAAAATTATAGACTGCTCATGTCTTTGTCAGTGGGCAAACTTACAAAATCAGCAGGGGATCAAATACTTTTGTCCCTCACTGTACATGCCCATGCCAGTTTCTCTGCTGTTCACTGTCTTGGCAGCAGTGCTATAGCTGTTACAGAACAGGCAGTGAGACAAGAAGGGGTCTGTGTTTAGTACTACATAATGACCATGCAGACTCCTCTGTCCACGATTAGGACAGCGTGAATCAAGCCTGAGAGTTGGACGGCCGCCTCCTCATCTCTCTCCTTCACGCTCTCTCTCTCTCTCTCCTTTTCTTAAGTTGGAAGGCTTTTGCTCTCAAAGGCTCTTGCTCTCTCACTCTCTTTCTCTTTTTTTCCCTCTCCTGGTCATCCTTTCTCTTGCATCCCTCCCTCCCTCCTTCCCTCCCTCCCTCCCTCCCCCCTCCCTCACTCCCTCCCTCCCTCCCTCCATTTCTCCCTTCTATTTCTCTGGCCTTGTGATGGAATGTGAATTCAGCCACTGGAAATGACAGCTTTGGGATATTTTGTCTGCCTGGTCCTTTTCCTACAGTGTTCTTCATGCTCCTGTGGAGTTCCATCATGTACATAGTGGCACTTTTCAAGGGACCTAGAGCACAAAGTATTGACCAAGTGGAACATTTAAATGAGACCCATTTCATTTGTCTGTGTTTGCTCGTATGAGAGAGACCTCAAGAGTGTCTGCCAAATATGTGGAGTGTAGTTGTGTATTGAGTTTAGTTGTATACTCGGTTTTCGAGTGGTCATTTCGTGAGTGTGTACCATATTACAGTTTTGAGTGTATACAGCAACTTTTCTGGGATTTTCTGTGTTATAAATATTGGATATTTCTGGTACATGTTACCCCACCATAACAGCATGGTTGAAAGCAGAGCTATGGCGCTATGGAAATGTGAAAGTTGAAGTTGTGAACCCTCCAGTTTGTGCATGAGTTTATGCATTTTGATTAGCGTAGGTTAATATGTTTTTTTTAAAAATATACACAAACCTAACTCATTGTATATTGTTACCTACTAGACATTCTCAAACTATACAACCTCCCCATTCCCCGTTTCTGGAATCGAAACTCCAGTATTTAATCACAACAACCTCCAAGAAAATAACGACAGAGCGAAGAAGGGAACGCTCTCTGGCTCTGGCTCATGGCCCTTTAAGTTGTGGTGGCTGATAGTGAAGAAGAGGGAAATGAGGAGGTAAATAGCTTTGATTATTAGGGTAGCCTAATGGCTTCTGACTGTCCCATGTTTGAAAGGCTAAATAGGCCCTACATGACAGATAAATGTAGGGAAGCATTGTGCGAGCCCTGCTCTGTGTAAAGAGGTGACTGGCTGTAATTGGCTCTGCCCATGCCCAGCCCTAGGAGACTCTTTGTGGCTAGGTAATTGCAGCGCTGCTGCTTCTGACTGGAGGGTTTTCATAACAGGCAGGAAGCTAGACCGACTCGGCCGGACGTGGATATGGACTTTCAGTGTCGAGATGGATGGAAGGATCTGAGGATAATTTGGGGAGAAAAGTGTGTAAAGGCAGTCTGAGAGTGGAAGTCTGAAGAAAGTTATTCTTAGTCACACTTACCATGTGCAAACTGGACTGAACGCCAAAACCAGTTAAAAAGGACACAAAGGTGTTGGCAATCTGTTAATCAATGGACTCTCAAAGTTTCCATTGGACTCTCGAAACTGCAATATTCTTTGCTTTTCTGAAACATGGCTCTCGGACAAGATACCCCCCATGGCTATCCAACTCGATGGATTCTCCATTCACCGGTCGGACAGGACAGTGGAGTCGGGAAATCGAGGGGGGAGGGGTTTACCTCTACACCAACTCGAACTGGTCTGCTAACTCCAGCACGGTGGAAGTGTCGACCCACTGTTCACCCGCCTTGGAATACCTGATGGTCAAATGCCGACCCTTCTACCTCCCGAGGGAGATTTCAGCTGTTATCGTGACTGTTGTATACATTCCACCTCAGGATAAGAAAAATAACAAGCTGGCACTTAACGAACTGTACAAGGCTATAAACAAGCAAGAAAACCTACATCCAGAGGCTGCTTTTCTGGTTGCCGGCAATTTTAATTCTGGTCACTAAGGCGTGTGATGCCCAACTTCCATCAACACGTCTCCAACGCCACTAGGGGCGATTAAGTCCTAGACCACTGTTATTCTACCCACAAGCAAGCATACAAGACCCTCCCTTGTCCGCCATTCGGCAAATCGGATCATTACAAGCAGAAACTCAAACAGGAAGTACCCGTGACTCGCTCCATTGAGAAATGGTCACCAGAATCAGAGATTATGCTACAGGACTGCTTTGCCAGCGCTGATTGGAATATGTTTCGAGACTCCGCCGATATCATTGTCGAGCTAAGCACCTCCATCACCGTCTTCAGAAAAGGACAGGGCTACCACACACAGAGCTATCGCAGACAACCCTTAGGCTACGGCCGAGGACAGGAACAAGTATAAGAAGTCCCGCTATGATCTCCACAGTCATCAAACGAGCAAAAGTACAATATAGGAATAAGGTGTAATCATTTTACACAGGCTCTGACGCCCGCCGTATGTGGCAGGGGCTACTGACCATTACAGATTATAAAGGAACCCAACCGTGATCTGCACAATGATGCCTCTCTACCAGACAAACTCAATGCATTTTATGCACGCTTTGACAACAACAACATCGTGACAGGTGTGAGGGCCGTCACCGACCCAGATGATTTGGTGATCTCACTCTCCGAGGCTGATGTGAAAAAAGTATTTAATCAGGTCAACACCCGCAAGGCCGCAGGGCCCAATAGTATTCAATGCGCGTTCACAGAGCATGCGCAGAACAGCTGGTAGCCATATTCACGGTCATATTCTAACTCTCCTTGTCCCAGTCTTTAATCACCACGTTTTAAGATGACCACCATCATTCCTGTCCCGAAGAACTCTAAGGCTTCACGCCACAGTGACCACCGCCCTGTAGCCCTCACTTCTGTAATCATGAAGTGCTTTGAGAGGCTGATTATGGCACACATTAACTCCACCATCCCAGACACACTAGACCCACTCCAATTTGCATACTGCCCCAACAGATCCATAGATTAAGCAATCTCAATTGCTCTCCACACTGCCCTCACCCACCTAGATAAGAGGAATACCTATGTGAGAATGCTGTTCATTGACTACAGCTCAGCATTAAACACCGTTGTCCCCTCCAAGCTCAGGACTCTGGGTCTGAACACCTCCCTCTGCAACTGGATCCTGGACTTCCTGACGGGCCTACCCCAGGTGGTGAGGGTAGGCAACATCACCTCCGCCATGCTGACCCTCAACACAGGGGCCCCACAGGGGTGTGTGCTTAGTCTCCTCCTGTACTCCCTGTTTACCCACGACTATGTGGCCACGCATGACTCCAACACCATCATCAAGTTTGCTGACGACACAACGTGGTAGGCCTGATCACCGGTGATGATGAATCAGCTTATAGGGATGAGGTCAGTGACCTGGCAGTGTGGTGCCAGAACAATAACCTCTCCCTCAACGTCAGTAAGACCAAGGAGCTGATCGTGGACTACAGGAAACAGGGGGGCGAGCATGAGCCTATTCACATCTAAGGGGCCGCAGTGGAGCAGGTCGAGAGCTTCATGTTCCATGGTGTCCAAATCACTAAAGACCTAAAATGGTCCAAACAGTGCTTCTTCTCCCTCAGGAGGTTGAACATTTTTGTCATGGTCCCTCAAATCCTCAAAAAGTTATACAGCTGTACCGTTGCGAGCATTTTGACTGGTTGCATTACTGCCTGGTATGGCAATAGCACCGCCCTCGATCACATGGCGCTACAGAGGGTGATGCGGACAGCCCAGTACATGACTGGGGATGAGCTCCCTGCCATCCAGGACATCTACTGTATAACAGGTGGTGTGGTAGGAAGGCCCAGAAAATTGTTAAAGACTCCAACCACCCAAGCCATATACTATTCTCTCTGCTTCCACATGGCAAGTGGTACCGATGCATGAAGTCTGGCACCAACAGGCTCTTGAACAGCTTCTATCCCCAAGCAATAAGACTGATAAATAGCTAACAAAATAGCTACATTGAGGGAAAAAAGTATTTGATCCCCTGCTGATTTTGTACGTTTGCCCACTGACAAAGACATGATCAGTCTATAATTTTAATGGTAGGTTTATTTGAACAGTGAGAGACAGAATAACATTTAAAAAATCCAGAAAAATGCATGTCAAAAATGTTATTAATTGATTTGCATTTTAATGAGGGAAATAAGTATTTGACCCCTCTGCAAAACATGACTTAGTACTTCGTTGCAAAACCCTTGTTGGCAATCACAGAGGTCAGACGTTTCTTGTAGTTAGCCACCAGGTTTGCACACATCTCAGGAGGGATTTTGTCCCACTCCTCTTTGCAGATCTTCTCCAAGTCATTAAGGTTTCGAGGCTGACGTTTGGCAACTCGAACCTTCAGCTCCCTCCACAGATTTTCTATGGGATTAAGGTCTGGAGACTGGCTAGGCCACTCCAGGACCTTAATGTGCTTCTTCTTGAGCCACTCCTTTGTTGCCTCGGCCGTGTGTTTTGGGTTATTGTCATGCTGGAATACCCATCCACGACCAATTTTCAATGCCCTGGCTGAGGGAAGGAGGTTCTCACCCAAGATTTGACAGTACATGGCCCCGTCCATCGTCCCTTTGTTGCGGTGAAGTTGTCCTGTCCCCTTAGCAGAAAAACACCCCCTTAGCATAATGTGTCCACCTCCATGTTTGACGGTGGGGATGGTGTTCTTGGGGTCATAGGCAGCATTCCTCCTCCTCCAAACACGGCGAGTTGAGTTGATGGCAAAGAGCTCGATTTTGGTCTCATCTGACCACAACACTTTCACCCAGTTCTCCTCTGAATCATTCAGATGTTCATTGGCAAACTTCAGACGGGCCTGTATATGTGCTTTCTTGAGCAGGGGGACCTTGCGGGCGCTGCAGGATTTCAGTCCTTCACGGCGTAGTGTTACCAATTGTTTTCTTGGTGACTATGGTCCCAGCTGCCTTGAGATCATTGACAAGATCCTCCTGTGTAGTTCTGGGCTGATTCCTCACCATTCTCATGATCATTGCAACTCCATGAGGTGAGATCTTGCATGGAGCCCCAGGCCGAGGGAGATTGACAGTTCTTTTGTGTTTCTTCCATTTGCGAATAATCGCACCAACTGTTGTCACCTTCTCACCAAGCTGCTTGGCGATGGTCTTGTAGCCCATTCCAGCCTTGTGTAGGTCTACAATCTTGTCCCTGACATCCTTGGAGAGCTCTTTGGTCTTGGCCATGGTGGAGAGTTTGGAATCTGATTGATTGATTGCTTCTGTGGACAGGTGTCTTTTATACAGGTAACAAGCTGAGATTAGGAGCACTCCCTTTAAGAGTGTTCTCCTAATATCAGCTCGTTACCTGTATAAAAGACACCTGGGAGCCAGAAATCTTTCTGATTGAGAGGGGGTCAAATACTTATTTCCCTCATTAAAATGCAAATCAATTTATAACAATTTTGACATGCGTTTTTCTGGATTTTTGTTGTTGTTATTCTGTCTCTCACTGTTCAAATAAACCTACCATTAAAATTATAGACGGATCATTTCTTTGTCAGTGGGCAAACATACAAAATCAGCAGGGGATCAAATACTTTTTTCCCTCACTGTACAAGTTAACCTTGTATCCTCATTGACCTTTTTATTTTGAAATGTTTGTCTCTATGCACACTCACAGGGCCCTACCTGCTCTAACACACACACTCCATCTGCTCACTTACACATAATATGCACATACAGTACATTTATACTGACTCTACACACATGCACACCCACTCACATACAAGCTGCTGCTACTCTGTTTATCTTATATACTGATGCCTAGTCACCTTACCCATATACATACTGTATCTACCTCCATCCCTCCAGTATCCCTGCACATTGTAAATATGGTTTGGTGCAGAGATGATTCAGTGTGAATCAGTGCAGAGGTCATTAAACTGTCCTAGATCCCTGTGTGTGTCTGGGATGAAGGCCTGATCAATACTCTGATTCACAGCCTGCACTAAACTGGACACACACACACACACTTCTCAGGTTATTTACTACCCTCACTCTACAGCCCAGGTTTAATCATCTTTATCTCTGTATAGTCAAAAGCTGCCATCTCCCATTTGATGTCTTTTTGGGGAACATTATGCTTTAATTCACTTAGGAGCACACCGTGTGCAGACCTGAGGGTTGTGTGGTAAATGTTAAATGTCCATTAAGATAGGTTAATGCATACTAGGGTCATTACAGTCAAGGACCAGACGATGTAACACAATGTCCTCAACAGCATCCTTCTCTCCCTCCAACCCTCCATCCCTCCATCCAGGACACTTAACCCACATGAACAGCTGAATGACATCACTCAGAGAGGGACTTTTCTTCCCTCTTTTACTACTTTTCACTGCCTCTGTCTTTTTCTCCTGATTTGCACAACTCTGTAACCTGAGGCGAGTTCAACAAGGCTTCTGTTTGCGGTGAACATGTTGCCAGAGTAACAATTTCAGTTGAAGGATTTGAGTGAACATTCCAAAATGTTACGGTGAAACATCAAACATTTAGTTTATGTAAGGGTTACTGTGTCTTTTTAGCGACAATATTCAAACTGACAATGACTTAGCTATTCCTACTAAATATAGTAGAATGTCTACATGGCCATTTGATTCTTTTTAGCAACAGTTTAGACCCGAATCAGACACTTACATTCTCTGCACACTACCTTCTCAGAGTGTTAGCTAGTGTTATGAATATGAATATGTTAGCTTACGTTAGCCTTACGTTAGCCAACGTTTGCAAGGTATTTCCCTTGTTGAACGCACATCTAGATTCTGTGGCAACTGCCAAACCAATCACCAACCTAAACACTCCTCCCATTCCACTCCACTGCAACTGTTTTTAGAAGTACTCCCAAAATCCAAACATCTCCATCTATTCATCTTGCAGCCTTCTTTGGGCATGTGGAAACCAGCGAAACCCAGCAAGTTCATGAAAACAGTCTGCGGCTCAGCGGGATTCTAGATACAAAGAGATAGAAGTGGTTGAAGCCAAATCCAAACAACCAGACATACCAAAGGGATTTGAGCCTTTGACATTACTAAAACCAGAGGGATGTGAGGCCTGTTTGGATCCCTACTCATTATGTTTTGTGTTTACATGCTTTGAATGCCTTGAGTATTTCCATGTGTTGTTGGTGTACATGGGTTGGTTTCGAGTAGGAACAGATGAAGACACAATCATACTTTACTGTAAAAAAAAAGAAAGAAATACTCACTTGAATGTATTGAATAGATTGCTCATTATTTCTTCGTTCGATTATTAGTACGTCCAATGGTTATTTCATTCATTCATCCATCCATCCATTCATTCATTCATTCATTCATTCATTCATTCATTCATTCATTCATTCATTCATTCATTCATTCAATCAATCTTTCAGTCAGTCAGTCAGAGTGTGATAGTGTGCAACTTTCTTCATTCTTTTTTACATGGGCTGTTGCTTTTCTCACTGCCTCAGTTCGCAGCACTTGACTGACTATAAGAGGGCAGAGAGGAGCTGGGTGTCCAACCATTTCATCATCCTCTTCAGGGCTGGCTCAGGGTGTCATTTTACTTAATTTGATGCCAGTTTATCATAAATGTTGTAGCTTGTCCCTTGAATCCAGAAACTGGCAGCTAGCTGCAGGCGATCGGAGGAGAATGGCTCTGAATGCTACTGAACTCCTCAAACCTAGATGGCCTCCTATAGCTCAGTTGGTAGAGCATGGCGCTTGCAACGCCAGGGTTGTGGGTACGATTCCCACGGGGGGCTAGTATGAAAAATGTATGCCCTCACTAACTGTAAGTCACTCTGGATAAGAGCGTCTGCTAAATGACTAAAATGTAAAATGTAAAAATGTAAACCTTAAAACGTCTTCATCTAGTGTCTGAAGTACAACAGAGAAAGAGGAATCGCGTAAACCAAAAGACAAGTTGCCTTCATTACTTTCGGTCTTCGCCACTAAATCTCTCCTCTGGCCACAGTACAATATGTGATTGTGAGAAGGTTCTAAGCAAACCCACCACACTCAAAGACAATCCCATGCTCTAGTTAACTCTAGAAGGCACCAAGAATGCCTATTTAACATCTACATTTCAAGAGTAGTGTCACTACTGGCATCACTGGAGTGATTCAAAAAAGTATTAATTGGTTTCCTGAAAGAAACTAATAGAAACAGAACACAGAAAGGGACAGAACAGCACAGATCAGATCAGAGCAGAACGGAGCAGAACGGAGCAGAGCAGAACTGCCACATCCCTATGATCTGTGAGAGGGGTCCATTACCATGTAGTCACGACTGGGCAGCCCCTCTGAGCTATTGCTAATGGGGAGGCAGTGGTTAACCAGCATGCCTAGGAGGGAGAGAGAGTGACAGAGGTTGAGAGAGGGAGAGGGAGAGACTGTGAGAGCCTGGTGTTGTGGTGCTGTGGTGAGGTCTCAGTCTTAAAGGAAAAAGCTGGAATTAGATTGTTCTGTGTGATGAAATGGGCCTTGGGGCTTTGGTCATCTTACCAATTATTGGGACTTTTCCGACCAATCGTCAAACTGGGAATCAGTCAAGCACATCAGGAACGTCCAGCTGGGAATTGAGGGATGAAAGCCCTGCGGAATGTGGATCGTGGAATGTGAAATGTATTAAGCTTATCCCGGGAAAATCACAATGAGGGAGTTGATGCAGAGGGAGAATGGGAAGAGGTCACCCAAGTTATTTTCTGGGGGTTTGGTGAAAATGAATGAGCTTTCGTTCCCTTTTGTAAAAGATGTGTAATGGCCCTGTGCAATAGTGTGTAGGTATAGAGTCGTAAGATGTGTAATGTGATGGCCTTCTGTTAGAGTAGCAGTTTGCAGGTAAAAACCCCTTCCTCTACTGCTCTCCCTCCCCCCTCATCTCTCTCTCTCTCTCTCTCTCTCTCTCTCCTCTCTCTCTCTCTCTCTCTCTCTCTCTCTCTCTCTCTCTCTCTCTCTCTCTCTCTCTCTCTCTCTCTCTCTCTCTCTCTCTCTCACTCTCTCTCTCTCTTCCTTCCTTCCTTCCTTCCTTCCTTCCTTCCTTCCTTCCTTCCTTCCTTCCTTCCTTCCTTCCTTCCTTCCTTCCTTCCTTCCTTCCTTCCTTCCTTCCTTCCTTCCTTCCTTCCTTCCTTCCTTCCCTCCCTCCCTCCCTCCCTCCCTCCAATCCTCCCTCCAACCCTCCCTCCCTCCCTCCCTCCCTCCCTGGCTAGCAGCACTGGGAGGCTTGACATTGATTAATGTTAAGCCGAGTGCTGCATTAAAAGCTGGGTACAGCCACTTGGGCCAGATAAAAGTGGAACAGAGGAGCGAGCGAAGGGGGGAGGGATTGGGGGAGGAGAGAAGTGCAGGGCACAGCAACCAATCACTGTCAGCGCTGGTGTCCCCTGGTAACGGTTGGGACGCGTTTTGAGTGGATGGCATGGTTTCAGTGGGCCTGACCCTTGATCTCCAGCCAGGTACAGATGCAGCAGTCCTGATAGAAACACAGGCTCATTACATACAGGGCACTAACACACGTCTGTGTTCGCAAACACACACCCACACACAGTCCTTCAGAACGAGGACTTGGCAAACGTTTTATCCATGACCTGCAGAAGTGCTACTATTATTTAATTGGGACTTTTAGGCAGGGGGTACAGTATATTGTACTTCTTTGTGTGGAGATTTTCAAATGGGAATATTTAACACAGCAGCACACAACCAATCATTGAGACGTGATGTGAAACCATGTAGAATCACAAATGCCTGCCTGGTCTTAATATAATTGGTCAAACTGTATCTGTCTGGCTAAATACAGTCTGGGTCTTAGTCTGCGTCCCAAATGGCACCCTATTCCCTATATAGTGTAAAATCTTTTACGAGAGCCTATGGGCCGTGGTCAACAGTAGTGCATGTAGGGAATAGGGAGCGATTTTGGACTCACACTTAGTCTGTTCTGGAACACACACTCCCCTCTGCTACCCCCTTTCTACTGTAAGCTCATAATGCAGGGTAGACAGCAGCAGCATTTGGGCCTACTGGGGCTGTCAGTAACAGTGCTGTGCTGTGCCCAGGGCCGGTAATTGATAATGCGGCCCAGCAGAGCTCTGTGCACTGGAGCATGAGGCAGCCAGAGAGGAGAGAGGAGGCTTAGCCACACCAAGGTGAGGCCTGGATAGGATGAGAGTGCGTGAGCTGGAACGAGAGAGGGAAGCAGGTGGGGTGGAGGTGAGTGTCTGGGGGTTACTTGGGGAGTTTGGGAGCTGAAGTGTGAGGAAAGTTCGGTGTGTTTGTGTGTATGGGAGGCAGGGGCACAGGATGTGTGAATAGTAGTGTGGGTGGTAGAATGAGATGGTGGAAGGGTTTATTTCAACAAAAGTGAGTGTGTGTAGACATATATGCCGCTGTGTGTCTATCAGTATGTTTGGGGGTCATAATACATGAGCCTCGATCTCCCAGCCTTCCACATCTCTGGAATGGATGCTGTAAAAGATAAGCAAAGAGAGAGGGAAAGCATTCCCTTCCCATATACTGGGGGCAATGTATTATTCCTGTTCAGTCACTGCTAAACGCTGGCCTTTTGCCGCTCGCCATCTCCGCCCCCACCCAGCCCAGGAAGACAGGAACGAGGAATGATGATAGAGGGATGATAGCGCGGAGGACAAAAGCAAGGGAATGAGCTGGAGATTGCTGGGGTGTTGGGTTAATTCACAGCCCATATGTGTGCGCTCAGGTGTGCTGTGTCTGAGTGGGAGAGAGAGCAGAGAGAGAGAGAGAGAGAGAGAGAGCGAGAGAGAGAGAGAGAGAGAGAGAGAGAGAGAGAGAGAGAGAGAGAGAGAGAGAGAGAGAGAGAGAGAGAGAGAGAGAGAGAGAGAGAGAGAGAGAGAGAGAGAGAGAGAGAGAGAGAGAGAGACAGACAGAGAAACACAATGTATTAGGATACTCCAAACTGTTTGAATTTTTTAATGAATCAGGTATAGACTGAATTATAGTGGAGAATAGACCCACACTGTGCTCCCAGGCCGAATTTTAGATGCTCCAGGGGCCTCATTAGGTAGTGATTTATTCAGACCCAGCGCAGATTGTTACCTTGTTGTGTCGGAGACGGAGACGGACACAGAGAGAGAGAAATGGGGACCTTGAAGAGTGAGGACGTTTTAAAAGATGTGTTAGCTGCCCCATGACAGCTCTGACTGGTGATTTTTACTGGCATGAATTTAGAATGTGTTACATTGTGTTTTTAGTAGCTTTCAATGCTACATTCTTGCATCGTTCAGGCTACTACAAGGCACAGAGGCAATTTTGTTAATCTCAGTCTCACTTCCTGTTTCCTGTTTTCAGCCCCCTCCATCGTACCCATCATGCACCAGGTGAGCTCCACCATGAAGAGCTTCACATTGTCATGGCCACAGCCTGAACAGCCCAACGGAATCATCCTGGACTACGAGCTACGCTTCTACGAGAAGGTAGGCACAGTGTGCGTGTGTGTGGGTGTGGGTGTGTGTGTGTGCGTGCGTGTGTATAAGAGCATGTCTGCTCAAGAGCATGTTCATCTGCTTACACAATGTGTGTGTGTGTGTGTGTATCTGTGCATGTATCGACTTAAAAGAAACCCAACAGTAGTTTCTCTTGTGTGCCGAAGCGAAACCCCTAAACTCCCCTGGCTGTTAATATGTCATCTCAGTTCCACCTCCAGTCCATCTCTCCATCCAACTGTTGTTTGGTTTCCCTGCCTTCCCCGTCTGATGAAGTGAATGCCTTGACCTCCCCGCTCCCCTCACTGCAGTAATGCTATGCGTCTGGTGGGGCTAGCATCGACCCGTCAGCTACCGTCTGCTCCTACACAGTAGAACCTTCTTTAGTAACCTATGAGCTGCCCAGAGTACAGTATCTACGGAACAGGCCTTATTGACCTGTAGACTTTTCCCAAGGCCTCGGTCTACAGGAATAATGAAATAGAGCACAGAATAGACTAGAGTCTAGAGGACACTTAAGGGGGTCAATAGGTTGGTGGGTTGGTTGGATGCAGGTTTTAGCCTTTGAAATGTGTTCACTTGTGTTCCATTT
>NC_140010.1:29114325-29164280 GCF_964263955.1 Coregonus lavaretus | reverse complement strand
CAGGAATAATGAAATAGAGCACAGAATAGACTAGAGTCTAGAGGACACTTAAGGGGGTCAATAGGTTGGTGGGTTGGTTGGATGCAGGTTTTAGCCTTTGAAATGTGTTCACTTGTGTTCCATTTCTTAGATAAAATATTTGAATCTGTATGTTAAGGGTTTTCAAAGCAGATCGAATCCATCTATCCTGTATTTACTTACAAAGGTACAGTATGTCATTGCGAACAAGAATCTTTCACAATAGCAACCTGGTATTCTCTACATTCCCTGTTATGCCAGACTTGAATTCATGGTCACACACAATTTTGTTCATTAGTCCTTGGAAAACTTTCTACACCACATTTTAGAAAATTCTTTAGCTCCACTTTGCTGCATGGGTCATGAACCAGAATCCAATATGGCCCCTGTGAAACCTTATCGCTTCACAGCTTAGTGTCATGCAAATTACCGCTCATACAACCTGCTGTTTGCTCATAAATATTGATGTCATAATCCTACTGATGTCTTTGTAGCGTGTCCTTCCAAACAAATTGACCTGGGCTGCATTATTCACATATTGATTAATTAATGAAGATAAGGTTGCTAATTGCATAGGGGAAAGCAGGTGAGGGTTACCTAGAGGGCACTTTCTCCTGCTCTGTCTGTCGGTCTGTGGTTCTCTCTCTCTCTCTCTCTCTCTCTCTTCTCTCTCTCTCTCTCCTCTCTCTCTCTCTCTCTCTCTTTCTCTCTCTCTGTCTCTCTGTCTCTCTGTCTGTCTCTGTCTCTGTCTCCTCTCTCTCTCTCTCTCTCTCTCTCTCTCTCTCTCTCTCTCTCTCTCTCTCTCTCTCTCTCTCTCTCTCTCTCTCTCTCTCTCTCTCTCTCTCTCTCTCTCTCTCTCTCTCTCTCTCTCTCTCTCTCTCTCTCTCTCTCTCTCTCTCTCTCTCTCTCCCCCCCCCCATAGGAATATGATCAGGTGAGAGATGCACCATATGACCCTGTGTGTGACAGCGTGATTGCTTGGTCACATACTGTGTGCGTGGATGCGTGCGAGGGTGTGTGTGTGTGTATGATTGCCCGGTGACATACTGTGCTGCAGGAAATTCCTACCTCTGTGGTCTTTTTGTGTAACACTGTATTTGAAATGTTTTGATCCTGACAGGGTCCAACATTGGCCCTAAACACAGTCATCCTCCACCAGGAGGACTGAGACATTTTGTCAACCGGTAACTGTCATGCAAATAACTAACCGGTCTCACGGTAATTGATCGTTAATTAACATAAACACATTTAGCATCTCCTGGCTTCCACGCATAGCCTACAAGCCACTGATTCAGACCTTTGGAACATCTACATTTTAAAAAGTCTAATAAATGTAATATAGCCTACACCATCACAATAAATCCATAATTTATTTTAGACAGGTCTAAAGAAACATTATGATATGAAGAAAATGTAGCCTATTTCAGAATAACAGAATAGCATATTCTGAGTCGTCCTTATGTTAGGCCCTGATCTGACTATGTCATACAGTTCCAACTCTGTTCCAGGGGTCCTAGGACTATAGGCTACGCTTAGAGTTATTTGGCCACTTTAGTTACAAACCTTATCAAAACAGTTGGTAGAGCATGGTGCTTGCAACGCCAGGGTTGTGGGTTCGATTCCCACGGGGGGCCAGTATGAAAAAATGTATGCACTCACTAACTGTACGTCGCTCTGGATAAGACCGTCTGCTAAATGACTCAAATGTAAAATGTAAATATAGGTCTATGGGCTAGGCTTAGTAGGCTACATGATGCATGCGACTATGATTTGAAAAGTAAAAGAATGCATGCGCTGTATCTTGCCATAGACTGCACACGCTGGGCATCATTCACAAGTGATGATATTCTCACCCATCAGACTAGTCTCAATTTAATCTTGACTTTACATATACTAAATAATATATTTGTGAAATTAGTTTTGATTTTAGAATGGACCATTATCATGCACCTGTCAGAACAGGGCAGGGGAAATAAATACATGTAATTCATATGCACTTGAATAGCGAATGGAGGATGCTTTTCCCCTCGGTTCATTTTCATGCCAGCAAGGTAGGCTACTCCGGTTGTAAAGTGAAGCAATGTGCTTTATATTAGGAAAATTGAGAAATAAATATATAGTAGGCCTAGTCTATAGAAATCTGATGGGATCCTCTTTTAATAGAGGTCATCAAAACTTTTCTCACGCAATTGCACAGCATAGCCTATAGAAATGTTGCGCAACATGGGTTTATAGGAACACTTATTTCATTCCATGCATCAACCATGAGGAGCTGGCTCTCATGACATGTTTGATTTGATTTTTGAAGCATTTGCATTGATGTCAGAGTGATTAGATGGACGATAGAGCGCTGAGTACCAGAGCATTAGCGACTGGCTGTTAGCAATTTTTGTAGGCTACTAATGACCATCAGAGGCATCAGAGCGTAGTTTTGGAGAAGCCTAGTTACTGTGACTCAACGGTCAAGTGGAATTTGACTGCGGCCATGACTCATGACTGCCAGTATGGTGGTAATACGGTCACTGTAACAGCCCTATCTACTAGGTAGTCCACAATGGAAGTTGCTATTATGTGTGTGTGATTCTTCTATTGGCGACCATTTTTGTGCCAGAACGCTCACCACACATCAGCTATCTGGTGGAGAGGTGAGGAGTGATATATGCCTGCTATAGCAGGAGGAACTTCTGTACAGTCGTAAAGTGATGATGTGGTCCTTTAGAGATAAAAACCAATTATGGAGGGGTGTCTAGCTACTGGATTTGTGTCTATTACACCCTCCCCTGCACATGGCCACTCTCGCTCTCTTGCTCGCACCGTGGGAATCGTATAGCCTAGATAATGCAGCCATTAAAACCTGTTTTTTTAAATCAAATGTATCAAAATGGCCTTATGGGCCGTCCCTCCTGGTCTCAGATCATCTCTTTACGTGCCTAAGAGCCGGTGATATTAGTATTTTATGTGTCATGCAGTTATGGAGCGGTGGATGATTGTTTCAATGGACTTTCAAGCTACGCTAGTTGCACAGTCAGCTTGTCTTCAAACGCAGGGGGGGAGAAGAATTTCACAACGTAAGTCATATGCACGTCGTCTTCCCACACAGATCGGTTATACATTCATGTGTTGTTTTACTAGAGTAATAGTGGAGTTCATAGTTGCACTTTTTTGTTGGAAGGACACTAAAGTGCTCATTGTACAAGTTAAAGAGATCCCATACAGAATTTGAACCCACAACCTCCCGAGTTGTAAATGTTTCTCGGATTAGTCCAGGTGTTAGTGAGAGAGGAGAGGGGGAATTAGGACACAAAGAGACAATTAGTAGAAGGGAAACTGAAAAGAGATATCCGGAGCTCTAAAGTCTTTAGGCTTTCCACCAAACAGGCCACTACGCCCCTCTCACTACAGAGTAAGTGGTCCTGGAATCGTGTAGTTTGGCAAGTAAGTAAAAATGAATTAAAGGTCTATAGAGAAAAGTGGAATCTCATTCCCTCTCTTTCGTTATCGTTATTTATTTATTTTCTCCTAAAGTTTGGGGTGGTAGGAACTAAGTTGGAGTAGTGAAGGTCAGGGCCTCCATTAAGACTAGAGTGAAGAGCAGGGACGCTCTTAAGCTGGCTCCGGTTACTGAGTTACTGAGGTGTGTGTGTCTGTGTGTGTGCAAAGTTGTCCATTGCAAACATCACTCTTGCCCACTGTGCTTTTGCCCACTGTAATTTCCATTGCACTCAAAGCACAATCAGGGAGTTTTCAAAAGAAACACCAACTCTAAGTTTATATCATTCATTTATTCTCTCAGTTGGCCTTCAGTGAAATCTTCATCTATTATCCCAGCTCAGTATGCACACAGACATGTCATGATTTATAATGGGAACTTTTGAAAAGCTGGATTTTGATTCAAATCCCTGGCTCCCTTCTCTGTGTGCTACATTTTTCCCTTTCAGACTTTATTTCTTCTCTCTTCTCTCTTTCAGCTGCTCTCCCTCTTCTCTTCTCTCTCTGTCTTTTGTCTATGCTCCACCCAGCTCTTCTGAGCCCAGACAGTATACTCAGGTGAGCTGTAGAGACGTAGTTCTAAGCCCTCTGAATGTTTGCTGAAGCCAGAAAGAAAAAGAGGAAAAATAAACTAAACGAGTCAAGGTTGCCCATTGTTGTTCCTCCTAAATCCCCTGCCTTTTTTTTCTTTCTATTATATTCTGAGAGAGTTGTGCAGAGATTTGCGCTCCCCCAGTGAGTGATCTCAGTTAGTTGTGTGTGTGTGTTTGTGTGTGTGTGTGTGTGTGTGTGTGTGTGTGTGTGTGTGTGTGCGTGCGTGTTTGCCATGCATTTGTACATGTGTGTGCTTGCATGTAGGTTACACTAGGTGATATAAGTGTAGCATGCTGCTAATGGTTAGCTAGCAAAACTGTGATCATGTTTTCCCTTTCAAGAGTGGCGTTTGCTTGTGTCTTTATAGTGGGCGTGTGAAAGCAGCTGTACAGCCACTCTCCCACAGTTAATATGCACTGTTAGTGGCTTATCTTTGATGAAGGCAGTGGAAAGGTTGAAAGGAGATAGCATGCATAGTAATACTTTTTAACAGTAGGCCAAGACAATTGAATAATGCCGTATAGTACCATTATGCTATGCTTAAGGGAATACTTTTTTAAAGGACTAGCACTTAGGCTGTTTTAAAATTGTATTTGCTATATGTAATAATGCAGATACTTAATACGATTTAAAATGCCCTTTAATATCAGCTTCTAAAGGGTTATTTGAATTCATAATGAATATGGTAATTACTTGCTTATGGTTTAGTAATGTAAGCGATGGTGCCTCAATGATTGAAATTGCTTATTGATGGTATTGTTTCCTTACGCTTTTCATTCACGTCAGTAGCATTACAAATAATACATATATATAGTATCTCTAGAAATAAACGTTTTTGTTGTAAAGGAAATGATATCCCCCTATCGTTACCAATATTATACCTTCTATGTATCGTTAACCATGTAGTTAGTATGTGGGGGCGGCTCGTGCGTGTGTGCGTGTGTGTGTTTGTGTGTGTGTGTGATATGTGAAGTGGACACATGGTACCACACCAGGTCTGTCTCTCTGCCAGGTGACCATACTGTCCTTTGTTAGGAGGTTGGCACATGCCACCAGGGTGGGGGTCTGGGGAGGTACACACACACATGGGGATGCACACACACGCATGCCATGGTCCATAGTTTAAACAGGCGCCAGAAGCTGGCTCAGCTTATCTGATAGTAGGCAGCAGTAGTAGAGATTCACTTTGGGGGTTGGGGTAGTTCTGTCCATTGGAGTGTGTGTAAATGTACTGGTGCAGTCCACTGCAATTGTATTGCTCTGACAGTCTATAGGGCATAGACTCCCCTTGTATTGTTTCATTCCAAGGCAGTGCACAAAGGCTAGAATCATTAACCACGACAACAGGCATCAAAATGGTGTATTGAAACAAATTAAAGCCAAATTGTTCAAGGCTTTAGGAGAGAAGGCCGCCTTGTTATTAGTGCTAGTTGGGGGAAACTGCCTAGGGAACTGCAGCCTTCAGCCAAGAGGACACTACAGAGACCAGACGACATGCAGTGTTCCCTGTCTGTCACTGCTGGCCAGCCTCACGATTGGCTGCCCTCCCATCTGCCCTCCCACCTGCTGCTCTGTCTTTATATAGCAAGTTAGGGTGTATCTCCTCTAATCCGCATTTGACTGACAGCATGTGAGGGCCATTCACGGTGAGCAGTCTCTCCTAGCAAAGCCTTTCATTGGCTGTTGTCAAGCTGCTGTCCCGCCACCTGCTACTACACTTTAAATATGGCAGATGTAGGTGTGTCTGTGTCAAATATAATCCCCATTTGACTGACAGCGTGAAAGGGCCGCTGCCTGTTGGCGGTCTCTCCAGGGATGGTTCCCCATCGGCCTTCTGGTTGGCGGAGAAGGTCATCAGCTGTCACCTGCCCTCCATTAAGGACCTGCACGCCTCCAGGATAAGGAAGCGTGCAGGTCAGATCATCGCCGACCCTGCCCACCCCAAACACCCCATAATTTCAAAGACTCTGCTCTGGCAGACGGTTTAGGTCAATCATGACCAAAACTGCCCGCCACCTGAACAGTTTCTTCCCCCATGCTGTGGCCCTCATCTACCGGCCATCGTGCTAATAGGGATTAAGTGACTTTGCATTGGGCTGATTACTGCACCTTGTCAACAATGACCTCAAATACTAATCTGCAATATGTACACCTCCCGCACAACACTGTATATGCACTGTATATATTCGCCACGGCAACATCCCTCCCTCTGCTTAGATACTGTGCCTTCAGAAAGTATTCACACCCCTTGACTTTTTCCACATTTTGTTGTGTTACAGCCTTAATTTAAAATGGATTACATTGAGATTTTGTGTTACTGATATACACACAATACCCCAAAGTAGAATTATGTTTTTAGAAATGTCTTGAGTCAAAAGGTATTCAACCCTTTTGTTTTGGCAAGCCTAAATAAGATCAGGAGTAAAAATGTGCTTAACAAGTCACATAATAAGTTGCATGGACTCACTCTGTGTGCAAAAATAGTGTTTAACATGATTTTTAAATGAATACCCCATCTCTGTACCCCACACATACAATGATCTGTAAGGTCCCTCAGTCGAGCAGTGAATGTCAAGCACAGATTCAACCACTTAGACCAGGGAGGTTTTCCAATGCTTCGCAAAGAAGGTCACCTATTGGTAGATGGGTAAAAAAAAGAAAAAACAGACATTGAATATCCCTTTGAGCATGGTACAGTTAGTCATTACACTGGATGGTGTATCAATACACACAGTCACTACAAAGATACAGGCGCCTTCCTAACTCAGTTGCCGGAGAGGAAGGAAACAGCTCAGGGATTTCACCATGAGGCCAATGGTGATTTTAAAACAGTTTCAGAGTTTAATGGCTGTGATAGGAGATAACTGAGGATGGATCAACAACATTGTAGTTACTTCACAATACTAACCTAAATGACAGAGTGAAAAGAAGGAAGCCTATACAGAATAAAAATATTCCAAAACATACATCCTGTTTGCAATAAAGTAAAACTGCAAAAAATGTGGCAAAAAAATTAATTTTTTGTCCTGAATACAATGTGTTATGTTTTGGGGCAAATCCAACACAACACATCACTGAGTACCGCTCTTCATATTTTCAAGCATGGTGGTGGTTGCATTATGTTATGGGTATGCTTGTCATCGGCATAGACTAGGGATTTTTTTTAGGATAAAAAGAAACTGATTAAAGCTAAGCACATGCAAAATCCTAGAGTAAAACTTGGTTCAGTCTTCTTTCCTACAGACACTGGGAGACAAATTCACCTTTCAGCAGCACAATTACCTAAAACACAAGGCCAAATATACATTGGAGTTGCTTACCAAGTCGACATTTAATGTTCTTGAGTGGCCTAGTTACCTAGTTTTGACTTAAATCGGCTTGAAAATCTATGGCAAGACTTGAAAATTGCTGTCTAGCAATGATCAACAACCAACTTGACAGAGCTTGAAGAATTGTTTTAAGAATAATGTGCAAAACGTACAATCCAGGTGTGCAAAGCTCTTAGTGACTTACCCAGAAAGACTCACAGCTGTAATCGCTGCCAAAGATGATTCTAACATGCATTGTCTCAGGGGGTTGAATAGTTATCTAATCAAGATATATTTGTGTTTTATTTTCCATTAATAAATACAAAAATGTTATACATTTCTTCCACTTTGACATTACAGAGTATTTTGTGTAGATCATTGAAAAAAATGACAATAAAATCAATTTGAATCCCACTTTGTAACACAACAAAATGTGGAAAATGTCAAGGGGTGTGAATACTGTCTGAAGGCACTGTAGATATATCCCCTCTGTAAAATGCATATTCCCACTGTAATCAGCCTATACTCTTATATTTTATGGTTAACGGTAGCTAACGTACTTTTGTACATCACGCTGTTCCGTACATTTGACCTTATTTTAGCACCCCAAAAACATAATACTTCGAGGTCAACTGTAATATGAATACCATTGTAAAGCACAATTTCTCTCCTTTCCAGCAAAATCAATGACGAGACCTTCATGCTGCCCGTCTCAGCATGATTGAAGCAATGGAGCTCCGCCGGGTCTTTTTCAAAATGGCAGGTGGGGAAGCAAAAGCTACTGCGTCATAGTGTGGGGAACCGGCTTTTTTCACCCGATTTGTCTAACTTATCACCTCTAAAATGTGAATAAAACACTAAAAGAGCTTATATAATGTCTCATTACATACCTGTTTGAAGGTTTGTGTCGAATTTGAATAGAGTTTTTAGGGTGCCGCTAAATGTATCTTCACAATTAAACTGTGGGTGTCACGATTTTTGAGAGTTATGATGGCTCGCAGTGATTGCACGAGAAATTAACAATTGATTGAATTAACTATTGATGGGTAATTAACTTTACACTCACCATTACACTCACCATTGATCATTTCTTGTTTTAAATCTGCGAGAGAAGCGCTACACCTGGTGGAAAGAGGCTGTACGGCACAGAATGAGTTGAATAATGCGTGCCGTACGTTTGTTTGTATATTGTGTATTGCTGGCAGGGGGGATCCTAGGAGACTCTGTTTGACTGACAGCAGGAATGGGCCAATCCTAACCGCAGGTGGTCAATGCTCAACCAACCATGGCCTTGCTTATGAATATGAGAGTGATGTCCCAATACTCTAATGTGGTTGCCTGGCTTCCCTTTACATGAGTTGTCTATTTTTGGACATTTATCAAATTAGTGCAATATCACTTTTACACTGTGTGATTATACAATAGGTAATGCAGACAATCTGTGGCTAATTCTAGGAATGTATGTGACTATTCACCTTCATGGTACATTACCAATAAACATATAAATACCACAAATCTAATTATCCAATGATATAACTCATAGTTAATGCTAATATCCTGTTTCCGTCTCTTTTCTCTTATGAGATTAAATGTAGGAGTAGCATTTTCCTATTAGGGCACAAGCTAACATTCGTCTTCATCACAGGAGTGAGTGTCCAATAAAGCCTAATGTGATTGGAGAGATCATTATGTGTGGGCCGAATTTCATTGCAGTGTTTACCTCATCTGGCCAATGATGGAGCTTCCTCCGTGATCTAATTACACTGATCTGATTGGGTAACGATGTCGGTGTGGGCCGCATACGGGCCTCTGCCTCTATTCTGCTATCTTCTCCTTTTTTATCCTCCTCTTTCCTCTTTCTATCTTTATTATTTTTGTTTCTTATTAACAGTTGATATGCATATGTTTATAGATTTTGCTCCGTGATGAGCAGTGTTGTAGTACTCGAGACCGGTCGCATATTGAGTGTCTCGTTCTCGGTGTCCGATACATTAGTACTCGGTCTTGACTCCGTCTCAGATAGTGAGGGCTCATAATTTCTTCCCGAGACCAGCGGAGACATTTTTTAATAATTATCGGCTTCCATTCAATCAGCGCATAAAACCGCTTCGCCAGGCCAAATATATACACTCCGTTGTTGAAACATTCATATCTTAACAGCCTTTATATCGATTATAGACATGTTTGCGCAGTGGCGAACCTATAGGCCTTCAGTGTGTGACATGTTTGTGATTCTGAAAGGACAGCAACCGTAATACCAGCGCACTCATGTAGGAGAGTGCACTTTTTGTAAAACACAAAGGGCCAGTGGTGTAGTGGAGGGTATACGCAGGTATAAACCGTATACCAACTTTTTTTAACAGTGGTCATTGCGTATACTGACTTCTTAATCCCTAGTGATGCTTATCAAAGTAGTGTAGTGGAGGTATACGACGTATCAATTATGTAGTACAATAGAGAAATCATGCACAAAGTAGCCTACACAATCACAAAGCACGTGAAATATATTCACATGCGCACCACACACATAGCCTAGTTTAATTGGAATATCATCTGCAGGCATCTAGAGTGTGCAACTCTCAACTGGTTTTGGCATGGAGCAGCTCACAGAATTATGACATCAGTAAATGCTAACTAAGTCAACAATGGGTATGCAAACCAGGTATTGAAAAAGTTTAGTCTGAAGTGTTGGTTAGTAGGCTATTTGTGATGTGAGATTGTTATCATGCCCTGTTTGCATCAAGGGTGTAGACATGGATGGGCCTGGGTGGACAAAATGTGAGTATACCCACTTCTCCAGGTACCACTACACCACTGCAAAGGGCCGATGGAAAGACAGCAGTCACACACAGCATGATGTTAAAGGATAAGCAGTCCATAAACTCGGACATAATAAGCCAGTACAGTGCCTTGCAAAAGAATTCATCCCCCTTGGCGTTTTTCCTATTTGGTTGCATTACAACCTGTAATTTAAATGGATTTTTATTTGAATTTCATGTAATGGACATACACAAAATAGTCAAAATTGGTGAAGTGAAATGAAAAAAAGAACTGTATTCACCCCCTTTGCTATGAAGCCCCTAAATAAGATCTGGTGCAACCAATTACCTTCAGAAGTCACATAATTAGTTAAATAAAGTCCACCTGTGTACAATCTAAGTGTCACATGATCTGTCACATGATCTCAGTATTTATACACCTGTTCTGAAAAAAAGTCTGCAACACCACTAAGCAAGGGACAACACCAAGCAAGCGGCACCATGAAGACCAAGGAGCTCTCCAAACAGGTCAGGGACAAAGTTGTGGAGAAGCACAGATCAGGGTTGGGTTATAAAAAAATATCTGAAACTTTGAACATCCCACGGAACACCATTAAATCCATTATTAAAAAATTGAAAGAATATGGCACCACAACAAACCTGCCAAGAGAGGGCCGCCCACCAAAACTCACGGACCAGGCAAGGAGGGCATTAACCAGAGAGGCAACAAAGAGACCAAAGATAACCCTGAAGGAGCTGCAAAGCTCCACAGCAGAGATTGGAGTATCTGTTCATAGGACCACTTTAAGCCGTACACTCCACAGAGCTGGGCTTTACGGAAGAGTGGCCAGAAAAAAGCCATTGCTTAAAGAAGAAAATAAGCAAACACGTTTGGTGTTCGCCAAAAGGCATGTGGGAGACTCCCCAAACATATGGAAGAAGGTACTCTGGTCAGATGAGACTAAAATTGAGCTTTTTGGCCATCAAGGAAAACGCTATGTCTGGCGCAAACCCAACACCTCTCATCAACACCGAGAACACCATCCCCACAATAAAGCATGGTGGTGGCAGCAACATGCTGTGGGGATGTTTTTCATCGACAGGGACTGGGAAACTGGTCAGAATTGAAGGAATGATGGATGGCGCTAAATACAGGGAAATTCTTGAGGGAAACCTGTTTCAGTCTTCCAGAGATTTGAGACTGGGACGGAGGTTCACCTTCCAGCAGGACAATGACCCTAAGCATACTGCCAAATCAACACTCGAGTGGTTTAAAGGGAAACATTTAAATGTCTTGGAATGGCCTAGTCAAAGCCCAGAACTCAATCCAATTGAGAATCTGTGGTAACTAGAAGGAGCTGGAACAGTTTTGCCTTGAAGACTGGGCAAAAATCCCAGTGGCTAGATGTGCCAAGCTTATAGAGACATACCCAAGAGACTTGAAGCTGTAATTGCTGCAAAAGGTGGCTCTACAAAGTATTGACTTTGGGGGGGGTAAATAGTATTTCTTGTTTGTTTCACAATAAAACATATTTTGCATATTCAAAGTGGTAGGCATGTTGTGTAAATCAAATGATACAAACCCTCAAAAAATCAATTTTAATTCCAGGTTGTAAGGCAACAAAATAGGAAAAATGCCAAGGGGGGTGAATACTTTCGCAAGCCACTGTAGCTAGCTAGATTTATCACCAGCAACGAAGAAATCCTGATTGGATCTTTTTTTCTCTTTAGTGTTAACCCTTTCCTTTCCAACAAAAACTGAAGAGATTAAATCAGAACATCATTGAAAATAATAATATAATTATTATTATTATAATAATTATAATTTGTATTATTATTATTATTATTATTATTATTATTATTATTATTATTTTATAAATCCTTAGCCCTTCTCTGAAGGCATAGAAGGCCCATTGTTCCCCACTGTGTTTGGTTTAGTAGTAATTTGTAGAGTGGCTCTATTTTCCCTCAGCATGCATTTTTTCCCTATTCTGAACGTCTAAAGAATGCATACATTGTTCTGAAATATGAACACAGAAATACTGGACATTTTGAACTCTTATTATGGTGGTGATTTGATAAAATTACAATCATGGTCTTGAATTGTACTCACATATTTCCGGTCTTGGTCTTGACTCGGTCTCGCTTTAGGTGGCCTCGAACACAACACTGATGATGAGGTATAGTAAGTAGTCTCTTCAGTACTTGCATACCTGAGAAACTGCAGTCAATCTGATGGTATATGGATGTGTGGCTCTATTTATATAACCTCTCTCTCACCCTCTCTCTCTCACCCTCTCTCTCTCTCTCGCTCTCTCTCTCTCTCTCTCACCCTCTCTCTCAACTTCCCTCCCTCCCTCCCTCCCCTCTCTTTCTTAGCTATATCGGCAGCCTGCAGTGGTGGCTGTAGTGTAGTGTATTGTAGGTGTGCAGCCTTATTTTCTGGCTGTTATATTCACTCTGTGTGTGGGGTGGTGACGGGACTAGCTAATTACAGTTACCCCCTCCTATCCCCATAGCAGATACTGCTCCAGAACTTCAGGACTTCAGGACCAAAGTCTTCTAGCACTAGCAGGCTGGGCCAGGTTGGTTAATTTAAGGTGGTGGAGACTGGGCCTACACACCTGCACAGATATGACACACACAAATACAACTCACAGACACGCCAGTACACAGATATGACACACACACACACACATGCACGCAGACTGTTAGACTTTCAGGGCACTATTTTCGGCTGCCGTTAAGCCAGCGCAATTGTCAAACGCATGCTCCTTTGCAAATTTGACCTGTTAAAGTCAGTGCTCTTTTATTTCCAAACCCTAGCTCCAGGATTGGTAATTTACCTGTCTTATATGAGCTCACTTGTGCTTAGGTGGGATGGGTGGCAATATCTGAGGTGTGTCCTTAAAAACGTTTAGTATGCGCTGGTGGGGGTATTTAAGACCAACCGAAAGCTGGTCTTAGCGTAGGTTATAGCATGGATTTTGACAACGGAAGCGCAGCCTTTCCAGCCGTGATGCACAGTGCCCATATGCACATGGAACAAGAGAGATGTGCTTTTAGTGCCCGTAAACCTCGTATTTAAAAACAATAAAAAACTAATATTTTTTTCCTGTTTTGTTTGATTAAAAACCAAGCATAGCCTCCCCTCCTTTCAATGAAGGCTGTTTTTTTGTCATGCCCAATGCGTTCGCCAAGTAGTCAAGACTATGGATAAAGGGTTTGGCTCGTGAGACCACTTTGAAATAAATGTTAATCACCAAAGCTTTATTAAAATAGTGAGCGGACATCCAGCTCCTGTTATTATTTTGGATGTGCATAAAAAACCCTCCATGTAGGCTATATGCCCATCATGGAACGAGAGATTCGATAACCCGGTGACACTCGAATTTAGAAACATTGAAGTTATTTTCCTGTAACAATTGCTTGTTTTCCGTTTTGTTTTATTAAAAAAGAAACCCTTATAGTAGGCTACCCTTACCCTACTATAACGGAAGCTGTTTCAATGTGTCTGGTGTCTTTCTCATCCTGGCCATGCATTAGCCATGTAGCCTATCCATAAAAGGCTTCTAAATGGTCTACTCGTGAGGCTTTTGCCAACATGCTTTTGCATTATTCAGAATTCACATAGGCCAACCTGCAGTGTATACTCCATTCGACTTGTATCCATCCCCATGCATTTCCAAAGAGTGCCTCTTGTCCGGTTACCAAAGACGTGCTCTTCTAAACATAGGCTATTCACATTTTTCACTCCTATAACACCATATCAACAGTATGCCTAGGCTATATCTTGCTTATTGAGAATGTGCCTCATACATACAATATAATTAACGGGAGCCTAGTATTTTTTATTTGAGGAGAAGTGCGATCCGTAAAGACCTATACTAGTTGAAGCCAATTACGATGTTGACTGTCAACACTCCAAACATATTGAGCAAACACTTTTTTTTTTACTGTTGCTATCACTCGTTACTATAGCCTATGCTATTTAATAAACTGTAGTATCAATCCACGATGGACTAGGATGAGAATATTCCTTGCCCCCAGCCGGATTGTAGTTGATGACAATGCAAAGACCATCAATAAACTACAGAATTTGAGACAAACCCATGCAGTATTAAGCCATGGAATGCCTTGATTGGCCAGTGAGTGGCCAAGCCCTCGTCACACCTACAACTTGTTTATTCATCAAAACCCAGCCCTTTCACGCCACCGCCAGCTATTGTGCTCATAATAACGGCTGTGAAAATAGCAAAACAAAATCTGACACACCCCCAGACCTATAGCACTAGCGTCAGCGCTTAGATTTACCATTGTGTTAGGTTAGTTAAAATATAGCCCTCCGGGTCTAAAAAGTCTTATTGGATTAATTTATACACTTTCGTTGATCCATTTAATCCTAACTTTGACCATACCATATTCTTTTTTAATCCTTTGAACTCCCACTCTTACACAAACAAAACAAAACAGAACAAGAAAATGTCACATGAAACAATTCTCTACAAAAAGGAACTTGTAAGCGTTGCTTTGTTCCATTAAGTGACAACAAACCCATTCTGTGGGTGGAATTAATCCTCTGACATAATTAGCAGTGCGCCACTTCAGACACCACAGAACGAGAGAGACAATGTTCATCACTTCCTTTACTAATTAAAGTCTCTCTCTCTTCTAAACACTTCTGAGGCCAGCAGTAAATATAGCAGGAACAATTTTACAATGTGACTCACAGACTAATGGGCCTAATGGGCAGTGTGTGTGTGTGTGTGTGTGTGCGTGTGCGCACCAAAGCACTCCCTCTAACAATACATACTGTCATTCAACCTCGGCACTAAAGTTTCCATCTGTGGTGGTAACAGTTATGTAAGCCTGTCAAGGGCGACATAATAACAAACTAACCAGTCTCTCATAGAAAGAGAACAACAACAGCTAGAGAACACTTTAGTGCTATGATGTTGAATAGGCTTGTTACAGCATCAAAATGGCATATGACTCATCTGAACTTTAGGTTTCTATGGACAAGGAAAGTGTAGGCACATATGCCCCATCTGTCAACTTTTCTGCTTTTTGTTGCTCTTATTAACCATGTCTAAGTAATGGTTTCTCGAATTTCAATTCTCTTTCCTTTCTGTGCTAAATAAACATAAAAGAAATGCTGGTGTTACCTCTGTTGTGGCAAAGGCAGCCAATGTTGCTCACTGTTGGTTGCTGACTACTGCCGCAGCATAGGGGAGACACACATGACAGTGAGGAATCTGCCAAAGGGTTTCGGACATATTATGATACCTACCTCCTTGATGATACAATGGTTTCCTTAAAGGTTCATCTTGGTACATATGTACTGTATCAAGCTTCTCAGAGTAGGAGTGCTGATCTAGGATCAGGTACTTCCTGTCCATGTGATCTTATTAATTGGGATCTAAAAGGCAACACTGATCCTAAATCAGCACTCCTACTCTGAAGTTTGATACAGTATATACGGTCCAGATTTCATGGTTAATGAAACCATCGCTTGAGACATACGGCCCCTGGTCTCTTCCTCTCTGTCTCTTCCCCATTGTGTCAAGTCCTGGATTAAACACATGATCTTCTCTATCTCTCTGCAACATTAACCAGGTATCCCCTTCTCCTCTGTTCCTCCAGGACCATTCAGAGATCAACTCCACCATGTTGCGCAGTGAGATCAACACAGCCAGGGTGGAGGGCCTTCGGGCGGGCACAGTCTACGTCGTGCAGGTGCGGGCCAGGACCGTGGCTGGCTTTGGCAAATACAGTGGCAAGATGTGCTTCCAAACCCTCACAGATGGTAAGGATCAACGGGAGGAGGGGAGGCGAGGGAAGTTTGTGAGGGGTGGTGGTGGGGAGCTGTGTGTGTTTGTTTGTGTGTGTGTTTGTGTGCGTGTGTGTGTGTTTGTGAGAGAGAGTTTGTTTGAGAGAGAGAGAAACTGTAAGAGAGAAAGAGAGAGACAGAATAGGAGTGGATATAGAGTAGAGAGGAAGAAGGATTGTGAATTTGATTTGGGATCATATGATTGTGGATCACTGTGTGACAATATGTTTATTGATGTTTTTCGAATATTGTATTTCTAAATCCACTGTCTTAACCATCATGTATGAGATTGTTAAGAATGATATATTGGAGTTAAGAATGGTGGTTTTGAGCATTTGTCTTTTCTTGTGTGTAACTGACTGTGCTTGATCCAAACTGCTTAGCTAATTGGTTCTTCATTGAGCCCGTCTGTTGCTGAGGAGCTATCCCAGAATGCTTAGCTGTGATTAGTGGCTAATGTGATTAATTATTTGCCACCGGGGGTTGGATTTTTCAGGGGGGCGCAACACCTGCTACACTGGCACGCGGTGGGCGGTGGGGGGGATGTGCGTGCATGTGACAGTATGAGAGCATGTGTCCAGATGTTTGTGCGTGGGTGTACGCCACATTTCCTGTCTTCTTTCTTACGCAATATGCTGCAAGATGATTTACAAAACTCTACATGCTCCGGGTAGAAGATACCCTTTTAGGCACAGGTCTAGAAGCAGCTTACCCTCTCAGAATCCTAACCCTAACCACTGGGTGGTTCAGAAGTTTACATACACTAAGTTGACTGTGCCATTAAACAGCTTGGAAAATTCCAGAAAATGATGTCATGGCTTTAGAAGCTTCTGATAAGCTAATTGACATCATATGAGTCAATTGGAGGTGTACCTGTGGATGTACCTTCAAACTCAGTTCCTCTTTGCTTGACATCATGGGAAAATCAAAAGAAATCAGCCAAAATTAAAGACCTCCACAAGTCTGGTTCATCCTTGGGAGCAATTTCCAAATGCCTGAAGGTACCACGTTCATCTGTACAAACAATAGTACGCAAGTATAAACACCATTGGACCACGCAGCCGTCATACCGCTCAGGAAGGAGACGCGTTCTATCTCCTAGAGATGAACGTACTTTGGTGCGAAAAGTGCAAATCACTCACAGAACAACAGCAAAGGACCTTGTGAAGATGCTGGAGGAAACAGGTACAAAAGTATCTATATCCACAGTAAAACTAGTCCTATATCGACATAACCTGAAAGGCCGCTCAGCAAGGAAGAAGCCACTGCTCCAAAACCGCCATAAAAAAAGACAGACTACGGTTTGCAACTGCACATGGGGACAAAGATCTTACTTTTTGGAGAAATGTCCTCTGGTCTGATGAAACAAAAATAGAACTGTTTGGCCATAATGACCATCGTTATGTTTGGAGGAAAAAGGGGGTTGATTGCAAGCCGAAGAACACCATCCCAACCGTGACGCACGGGGGTGGCAGCATCATGCTGTGGGGGTGCTTTGCTGCAGGAGGGACTGGTGCACTTCACAAAATAGATGGCATCATGAGGAAGGAACATTATGTGGATATATTGAAGCAACATCTCAAGACATAAGTCAGGAAGTTAAAGCTTGGTCACAAATGGGTCTTCCAAATGGACAATGACCCCAAGCATACTTCCAAAGTTGTGGCAAAATGGCTTAAGGACAACAAAGTCAAGGTATTGGAGTGGCCATCACAAAGCCCTGACCTCAATTTGTGGGCAGAACTGAAAAAGTGTGTGCGAACAAGGAGGCCTACAAACCTGACTCAGTTACACCAGCTCTGTCAGGAGGAATGGGCCAAAATTCACCCAACTTATTGTGGGAAGCTTGTGGAAGGCTACCCGAAATGTTTGACCCAAGTTAAACAATTTAAAGGCAATGCTACCAAATACTAATTGAGTGTATGTAAACTTCTGTCCCACTGGGAATGTGATGAAAGAAATAAAAGCTGAAATAAATAATTCTCTCTACTATTATTCTGACATTTCACATTCTTAAAATAAAGTGGTGATCCTAACTGACCTAAGACAGGGAATTCTTACTAGGATTAAATGTCAGGAATTGTGAAAAACTGAGTTTAAATGTATTTGGCTAAGGTGTACGTAAACTTCCGACTTCAACTGTATCTATGATCCACATCAAAGGGCAAATCTCCACTTGACATCACAAATACCCCACCTCCCCCTATTCCTCCGTCCTTTCCTCCCTCTTTCCCTTCTTCCCTCTCTCCTTCCATCCCTCCACACAGTCCTCCCTCCCTGTCAGATAGTCCAGAGGTGGATAGGTGCAGGTGTTGTTGTAATCTGTTGGAGCAGATTTAGTAGTCTTGACACAAACCCTAGTACACTACATGACCAAAAGTTTGTGGACACCTGCTCGTCGAACATCTCATTCCAAAGTCATGGGCATTAATATGGAGTTGGTCCACCCTTTGCTGCTATAACAGCCTCCACTATTCTGGGAAGGCTTTCCACTAGATGTTGGAACATTGCTGCGGGACTTGCTTCCATTCAGCCACAAGAGCATTAGTGAGGTTGGGCACTGATGTTGGGCGATTAGGCCTGGCTCGCGATCGGCGTTCCAATTAATCCCAAAGGTGTTCAATTGGGTTGAGGTCAGGGCTCTGTGCAGGAGAGTCAAGTTCTTCCACACCAATCTCAACAAACCATTTTATTTGTATTTTATAAAAAAAGAAAAAAAAGAATTGATATTTCGTGATATACAATTGATAGTTACAGTCTTGTCCCATCGCTGGAACTCCTGTATGGACTCGGGAGAGGCGAAAGTCGAGAGCCATGCGTCCTCCAAAATACGACCCACCAAGCCGCACTGCTTCTTGACACACTGCTCGCTTAACCCGGAAACCAGCCACACCAATGTGTCGGAGGAAACACTGTACAGCTGGCGACCTGAAGTCAGCGTTCATGCGCATGGCCACCACAAGGAGTCGCTAGAGCGCGATGGGACAAGGACATCCCAGCCGGCCAAAACCTCCCCTAACCCGGACGACGCTGGGCCAATTGAGCGCCATCTCATGGGTCTCCCGGTCGCGGCAATGCCTTAGACCGCTGCGCCACTCAGGAGGCCCAACAAACAATTTCTGTATGGACCTCGCTTTGTGCACAGGGGCATTGTCATGCTAAAACAGGAAAGTTGGAAGCACAGAATCGTATAGAATGTCATTGTATGCTCTTGCGTTAAGATTTCCCTTCACTGGAACTAAGGGACCTAGCCCGAACAATGAAAAACAGCCCCAGACTATTATTCCCCATCCAACAAAGTTTACAGTTGGCATTATGCATTCGGGCAGGTAGCGTTCTCCTGGCGTCCGCCAAACCCAGATTTGTCAGTCGGATTGCCAGATGGTAAAGCGTGATTCATCACTCCAGAGAGCGCATTTCCACTGCTCCAGTCCAATGGCGGCGAGCTTTACACAACTCCAGCCGACGCTTGGCATAGAGCATGGTGATCTTAGGTTTGTGTGCGGCTGCTCAGCCATGGAAACCCATTGAAGCTCTCGACGAACAGTTCTTGTGCTGACGTTGCTTCCATAGGCAGTTTGAACTCGGTAGTGAGTGTTGCAACGAGGACAGAATATTTTTACGCGCTACGTGCTTCAGCACTCGGCGGTCCCGTTCTGTGAGCTTGTGTGACCTACCACTTCGCGACTGAGCCGTTGTTGCTCCTAGACTTTTCCACTTCACAATAACAGCACTTACAGTTGACCGGGGCAGATCTAGCAGGGCAGAAATTTGACGAACTGACTTGCTGGAAAGGTGGCATCCTATGACGGTGCCGCGTTGAAAGTCACTGAGCTCTTCAGCAAGGCCATTCTACTGCCAATGTTTGTCTATGGTGATCGCATGGCTGTGTGCTCGATTTTATACACCTGTCAGCAACGGGTGTGGCTGAAGTAGCCAAATCCACTAATTTGAAGGGGTGTCCACATACTTTTATATATATATAGTGTACCAGCCAGGTCGCTCAAGATCCAAGGCGAAATTCGACATCTTTCCAGGTACCCAGGACCTCGGTAGAATGCTTAAAAAACGGCAACTAGGGCCAACCGTGAGGGCTATTACCATCAAGTAGGCTTGCGGTTTGCTAGGGCGTTGTGGGCGGGGATGGCGGATGGGCGTAAGCCACAAGCTCCGGCTCCGAGGGTCACGTGTTCAATCCTAGTACTTTTTATTTTTTTGTTTTAACCCTATCCCAAACCTTAACCCCACCATTCGGAATGAATGCCTAAATTTAACCTTTGATGTTTGACGTTTAAAGACAAACGTCAGATTCTGAAGTGAGACTGTGAGAGCTTGTTGATAAGACACCTGTCAGACTGGTAGACTAAGTTCCTCACCCTCTACAGTGTCTTCATCCCCTGTCCTCCCCATGTCCCCCTCCTCTCACCTGCACTACCCGTGTCACCCCACCCTCCACTTGTCTCACCCCACCCTCCACTTGTCTCATCACCTTCTTCACTGTCTATCCACCTCCTGCCCTCCTCCATCCTTCTCTCTGAGTCTTTTCTTTTTCCTCTTCTCTCCCACAACCTCTCCTCTCACAGTCAACAATTCCTCATATCTGTCTGTCATCACATTGTCACACGCCTCCCACAGTTGTCTCATTACCCCCCACCCTCACCCCACTCACTCAGTCATTTGATTGACAGGTGCAATGAGGAGGAGCTGATTGGCCTATCATAGAGACTAGTTCTCTACAGCCAGGTGATGATACCTGACTGTAGGGCAGGGCGATATATCGAATTAATTAGATTAATTTGAATGTATGTTTTTGCGTGATATTCCAAATGCCTGTATCGCAAGAATCAAGGTTTTGTTATTTTTCGTTTTTATGAGTGTTTATGTCCGCTTGTTCTCATTTTATATTTTTGGTCTCGTCTCCTTCGCTCCTTCTGTGCTGTGTTCACCTTCTCATTTACACCAGAGATCTGTATATAATAACGAGATGCACGTCTCTACCATAACAATGGGCGTCGTTGTACCAAAGACAGGAAGGCAGGCGACAAGCTTAGGTCCAAAATAAGCCCATAGAAATGCATTGGGTTTATTTTGGACAGATTTTACAAGAATGAAGCCTCTCGCTTCGCGTCTTCCTCTATGGTTTACACACACACACACACACACACACACACACACACACACACACCAAGCCCCTCCCCCTTAATCTCACGCCAACAAAGTTGAGAGATCACGGTTTCAACTCGCTATTTGCATTTGAGGTTTGGTCCAACAGAATTGGTCATATGGAGACCGAAACACATTAAGACATAATTTTACTGTAATAGAGGAGATTTAAACTTTTCTAACAATACCCTTTTTATATATCAACTACTCAAATTGCGCGCAGAGCAGACACTACTAAAACGAGAGAATCAATGAACATTGATTCTGGAAAATGAATGCTCAGTTTGTCGCGCACGGTATTGGGGTACCTCTAGCAGCATTTTAGCCAAAGACTGTTATACTAGCTGTCTAGTCTGTTTATAAATGTTCTGTAAGCGTAAAACACAATTATATAAGGAATTGGCAACTTGTTCTCATTCTGAGAAATAAGGTAGGCCACTTGATTTCAATATCTGAACAAAGAGGACAGGCTAACATCTTTTTAAAACAGTTGGAGACGGACAAAGGGGTGTGTTCATAACAATTCAACTGTTCAACCTTGTTAGCTAGCAAATAGATCCAAGTTGGCTAAACTTGAAATATAAAGATTAGCTGGCTAGTCACTAGCACGTGGGCTTGAGAGATTGTTGATGAGACCTGTGGTACAGTGGGGGAAAAAAGTATTTATTCAGCCACCAATTGTGCAAGTTCTCCCACTTAAAAAGATGAGAGAGGCCTGTAATTTTCATCATAGGTACACGTCAACTATGACAGACAAAATGAGATTTTTTTTCTCCAGAAAATCACATTGTAGGATTTTTAATGAATTTATTTGCAAATTATGGTTGAAAATAAGTATTTGGTCACCTACAAACAAGCAAGATTTATGGCTCTCACAGACCTGTAACTTCTTCTTTAAGAGGCTCCTCTGTCCTCCACTCGTTACCTGTATTAATGGCACCTGTTTGAACTTGTTATCAGTATAAAAGACACCTGTCCACAACCTCAAACAGTCACACTCCAAACTCCACTATGGCCAAGACCAAAGAGCTGTCAAAGGACACCAGAAACAAAATTGTAGACCTGCACCAGGCTGGGAAGACTGAATCTGCAATAGGTAAGCAGCTTGGTTTGAAGAAATCAACTGTGGGAGCAATTATTAGGAAATGGAAGACATACAAGACCACAGATAATCTCCCTCGATCTGGGGCTCCACGCAAGATCTCACCCCGTGGGGTCAAAATGATCACAAGACCGGTGAGCAAAAATCCCAGAACCACACGGGGGGACCTAGTGAATGACCTGCAGAGAGCTGGGACCAAAGTAACAAAGCCTACCATCAGTAACACACTACGCCGCCAGGGACTCAAATCCTGCAGTGCCAGACGTGTCCCCCTGCTTAAGCCAGTACATGTCCAGGCCCGTCTGAAGATTGCTAGAGTGCATTTGGATGATCCAGAAGAGGATTGGGAGAATGTCATATGGTCAAATGAAACCAAAATAGAACTTTTTGGTAAAAACTCAACTCGTCGTGTTTGGAGGACAAAGAATGCTGAGTTGCATCCAAAGAACACCATACCTACTGTGAAGCATGGGGGTGGAAACATCATGCTTTGGGGCTGTTTTTCTGCAAAGGGACCAGGACGACTGATCCGTGTAAAGGAAAGAATGAATGGGGCCATGTATCGTGAGATTTTGAGTGAAAACCTCCTTCCATCAGCAAGGGCATTGAAGATGAAACGTGGCTGGGTCTTTCAGCATGACAATGATCCCAAACACACCGCCCGGGCAATGAAGGAGTGGCTTCGTAAGAAGCATTTCAAGGTCCTGGAGTGGCCTAGCCAGTCTCCAGATCTCAACCCCATAGAAAATCTTTGGAGGGAGTTGAAAGTCCGTGTTGCCCAGCGACAGCCCCAAAACATCACTGCTCTAGAGGAGATCTGCATGGAGGAATGGGCCAAAATACCAGCAACAGTGTGTGAAAACCTTGTGAAGACTTACAGAAAACATTTGACCTGTGTCATTGCCAACAAAGGGTATATAACAAAGTATTGAGTAACTTTTGTTATTGACCAAATACTTGTTTTCCACCATAATTTGCAAATAAATTCATTAAAAATCCTACAATGTGATTTTCTGGATATTTTTTTCTCATTTTGTCTGTCATAGTTGACGTGTACCTATGATGAAAATTACAGGCCTCTCTCATCTTTTTAAGTGGGAGAACTTGCACAATTGGTGGCTGACTAAATACTTTTTTTCCCCACTGTATAGGCTGTTACCAAACCATGGTGAAGCTAAATGTGTTGCACTCAACATCTCAGAGCTGAGGCACCTATACTCCCCTCCGTATTTGCTTGGACAGTGAAGCTAAAATGTTTAATTTGGCTCTATAGACGGGTGGGTTGTTAAGCAACAAAACCGATGAGTACACAAAGGTGGAGCAAAATAGTCGGGGTTGACTTAGAATCAAAGGATAGTTGACAACATGTAAACTATATTTATTGAAAACATAAATATATTTGCACACTGAGCACTTGTTGTCTCTCAAATACATTGTTTGGGGTGGCAGGTAGCTTAGTGGTTAAGAGTGTTGTGCCAGTAACCGAAAGGTCGCTGGTTCTAATCCCCGAGCCGACTAGGTGAAAAATCTGTTGATGTGCCCTTGAGCAAGGCACTTAACCCTAATTGCTCATGTAAGTCGCTCTGGAAAAGAGCGTCTGCAAAATGTAAATGTAATTGTTACAGTTGTTGGTTGGTTAGCTAGGTAGCGAATTTTAGCCATATTAGCATAGACGTGAGAAGAATCAAAACACCTCAAAACAAGACATGGTATCAAGAACAAGATACAACAAGCTGAAACAAGCCACTGACGATTCCCCACATGGCAGCTTCTTGTCATTGTTGCTAGCTATCTGACTGTCCAGAATAATAACAACACACAGACTTCTGCCTCATCGACGTGAGTGCATCGTTTTCATGACATTGTCAGCTAACTCGTCTATACTCCAGCATTTTGGATTTGAGATAAAATGTTTTATATACAGAATGACACCTTTTATTTGAGGGTATTTTCATACATATCTGTTTTACTATTTGGAAATGGAAGCACTTTATGTATCTAGTCCCCCCATTTGAAGGTTTCATAAGTATTTGGACAAATTCACTTATAGTCTAAAGTCCCATATTCCTAGCACGCAATGGCTACATCCAGCTTGTGACTCTACAAACTTATTGGATGCATTTGCAGTTTATTTTGGTTGTGTTTCGGATTAAGTTGTGCAAAATAGAAATGAATGGTAAATAATGTATTGTGTCATTAGCTTCACTGTCCAAATAAATACGGAGGGGTGTGTTTGTGTTCTCTTTCTCCTCACCTGGACTAACCATCCTGTTCTTTCTGGTCCCTCCCCTTTTCTTGTTTCTTTACATTCTCTCCATACCCCTCACACCACCTCCTCTCTCTGTCCCCTTTTCACACTCTTCTCTGCCTGTCTTTACACTATACCCCCCCCCCCCCCCCCCCCCCTCGGTTTCTCTCTCTCTCTATTTTTTACCTCTCTATCTCTTTCTACCTCTCTCTCTCCCTTTCTCCGTCTTTCTCTCTTTCTCTCTCTCTCTCTCCCCTCCCCTCTCGCTGTCTGTAGATGACTATAAGTCCGAGTTGAGAGAGCAGCTTCCTCTGATCGCAGGGTCGGCTGCAGCAGGAGTGGTGTTCATCGTCTCTCTAGTGGCCATCTCCATCGTCTGCAGCAGGTACTGTACAGTCAACATGGCCATCTTGGCAGTGTTTATGTTAGACATGTCCAACAGTTGTACCTAACACACACACACCTTACACACACACACACACACCTTACACACACAAAGACATGTCCAACAGGTCTGCCTCACCTACCACCAAACCGCATCACAGACAAAGGGTATACACAGAGACATTACAATAGGTCCACCAGGTATGTCACACACACACACACACTTAGCCAGCAGGAGGTAAAATAAGTTAAAATGAAAAAAAAGTTCCATATCTGTATTAGTATGCTTCTCTATTAATTATCAATTTTACAGTGCACCAAAGGGTTCACGCTGCATTGATCTGAGTTAACTGACTGAAGGCAATTTCATCCAGTTTGTTACAACACATCACTACCTGCCCCTTTCCTCTCTCTTTAGAAAAATGAAAGTTGAATTTAGAATTTGCAGCAGCGCCATGTGTCACTAGTAGCAAAGCGACCATCAGACACGACAACGTCTTTGATGACGGAGGGAGCAGAGGAGAGATGGAGGAAAACAGATGAAAAGCTAAAGAGATGCTATCACATCTCTAATTAAAAACCAGCTCATTCTCATCAGACTTCAATTGGGGCGGTGCAGCTACCGCTAACCCTTAGCCACTGATTCACAGATGTAATGATTACTCTTTGCTCCTCCATTTATCCTGTCTTTTCGGGAACTTTTCTATCTCTATTTCTCGTTCAGGAAACGGGTGTACACCAAGGAAGCGGTGTACAGCGATAAGTTACAGCATTACAGCACAGGAAGAGGTGAGTTCACTACTGCAGCACCATGCCGGACAAAACACGTCTGTTAATGTTCTGATATTCTGGGCAAAAACAGTCTTTCCACTTACTAAATGACATTGACTGACACTCATCTTTCAGGGTTGTAACCGTGATTGACACCACACGGGTCTATCGACCACTGTCCACATTGAGGGCAAAACAACCCCTCCATGTTCTAGCATTGATGGTAATGACACCCCTTCCTGATCCAACATAGAGGGCAAAAAGTCATCCCTTTCAAGCTCTAAGTAACATTAACTGACACGCATCTGGGCTGTTGTGTAATCTAACCATGATTGAGCCAGGGTCCTATCACGCTTTGACTGTTGATTGACACTGTAAAGTTGCCTCAGAGCAAGGCATGCATGAGAAACAGCACGCCAGGCAAAACCGAGCCTGTCGGAAGGCCGACCTAGCTGTCTAAAAGAGGGCTCACTCAAGGGAATAGAGTTTTGTCGAGACTGACACAGAAATCTTTGCTACGCGGCTCGGTTTTGTCACGGTTAAAGCAGCCGCAGCTCAGAGCTCATTAAAGAGCCAGAGAGCGGGGGATATAAAATGGCTGCTCCTTTTTCCTCCCCCAGTCAAACTCTCAGAGGAGTCAGATTTGGTTCTGTCAGAGGCTATCTTAGGGCAAGTGAATGCAATTAACATAAGTGGAGAAATAAACAAAAGATGTGAGAGAGACGCTAACAGCGGTTACAGCACTAATCATCAATTGAACAGTTTGGAGTGGAGGGGGGAAAAGCGAAAAGTGTTCCTATTCATATTGTGTTTGTTCCCTCCACTCTCTCCCGCTAACTAATACTAATACTTAGGAATAGCTTGTGTCCAATCTTTTCTCTTCCTGATTTGACTGATGTTTTTGTAATTACTGTTAATTGGAAGAAAAATAGCCACTTTGGAAGAAACAACGGCACTTTGATTATTTTTTATTGTAATCCGAAAACAGTGTTTCTGGTTTTTACCCTGGCTGTTGGGAATGGAGTCTAAAGCTGTTGATGCCTGGTGCAGTGTGTGGGAAATTAACATGCAAACCCTAAAACATTAAAGGGATAGTTTGGGGATTTGTCACGAATACAAATTAATCTATCAGGATTTGACTAAATGTGTAAAATCGCAGAACTATCCCTTTAAAGAGGTGCAGAATGACAAATAATGAACCTGAAAAACTAGAGGTCTGTAGCTGTAGTGAGTGAACCAACATGTTGTCAGTATTGACGTTATGGGGGCTACACAACATCCTCTCTCCGTGTCACCTTGACTCTTCATGCATGCACGCATGCACCCACCCACACAAACACACACACGAATACCCCCAAACACACACAAACCCTAGTTGGCAGGCTACCAGACTGGCTCTATCCCTATGCCCAGGCCTGGTGAGTGGCAGCAGGGTGTCAGTGAATGGCAATAGTATGGTAATGGGTGTCAGTGCTTAAAGACTACAAATGTTAGCACGCAGAGTCCCAGTGGATCTGGTGAATTGAGACCCAGATGGAGGGAGATTAAAGGGGGGGGGGAGAGAGAGAGGTAGAGAGGAGGAAGAAGTGGGGAGAGGAGCGACACTGTGAGTGGAGGATAGGGGAAAAGAAGGCGAGAGCAGAGAGGGAAAGAGGGAGATGTGAGGGAGTCAGAAAGAGGAAGAGAGAGGGAAATGAGGAGAGAGCAGAGAGGGAAAGAGGGAGATGTGAGGGAGTCAAAAAGAGGAAGAGAGAGGGAAATGAGGAGAGAGGTGGAAAAGGCAAGAAGGAGATGGCACACATTCAGCTTACCCTCCCTCCCTCTCTCTTTTGACATCAACTCTCGCTTGGCTGGATAGGTAAATATTCCAGTGCTGTTCATCCACACACTACTGTGTACTCAAGAGGCACAAAGTAGTTATCAACAGCCATCCATAAACATTACACACACCCACACACTTCCACAGGCTTCACACACACACATCTGCTTGCCTCCATATATGTAGGCCTACGGCACACACACACTCACACACGCATGCACGCCCACATACACCACGAGCACCTGTCACCATTTATCAGCACGCATTCACTGACATTCACAAACTCCCACGCAATACATATTTAGTACAATTTTTTTTTTTGTTGGTGTCATTTAGCAGATGCTCTTATCCAGAGCGACTTAAAGTTAGTGAGTGCATAATTTTTTTTCATACTGGCCCCCCGTGGGAATCGAACCCACAACCCTGGCGTTGCAAGCGCCATGCTCTACCAACTGAGCTACACGAAACATTCCCACATACATCCATACGCATTTATCCATATGTCACCCACATGCATACACCCACACATACACAAACACACAAACATGCACATTTTTACCTTATCCATCAACGAGTTGTCTCCGCTACTGTTGTTTGTACTCCAGCATCTGGTCTGTGCATGAATAGATAGACAGCTGACTGTATACCCACCATCTCACATAGTCACTGGGTGACAAGGGCCCAGACTCTTCTGACAGCAAAGTCTATCATTGGAAAACCAACACGGAAATGACAGATTCTTTGACGAACTGCCGTATATATTTCACTAAGAAGGTAATTGCATGCTTGATGGAGTTAGATTTCCATTTACGATCCAGGCCAGCGGCGAGTTGATCCCTTATGACGTGCAGACTGTTGTGGATTTTCTCTCTATGATTTCTGCCTTAATAAGTCGCAGTGTGTGTCTGATGAATGATTTTCTGACATCAGACGCCGGCTAATTAACTGTGTTTATGGACAGAACTGAACTTGTAATGAGGAGAACGCAAGACGGAATATGAGTTTATATGTGTTGCCTGTAGCGAGTGTACATTATGGAGCTATGAAGTAGATTAGTTTAGGTGCACTTTCTCTCTTTCTCTCACTCTCTCTATCTCCCTCTCTCCCAATGGGCCTTGTTTTATAACTGGGTAAAAATAAACCTGGAGGTTTGGATGCACTTTGGCCCGCACGCACAGATCAAGGAGCCATGTAATATTAAGGCTTGGATCTATTTTTCATCTGTCCGAGTTTAACAGGGCTTTACCAGAGAGAGAGAGGAGATAAGCGGTTTGCTAATTAACTTATACATGAAAGTGGGCTCGGGTCTGTGGAATATGGAAAAAGGCAATGAATGCAAGTTTGTGTGTGCGTGCGAGCGTGCGGTATGCGCGTGCATATGTTCGCATGTGTATACCAGTGGAGGCTGCTGAGGGGACCCCGCCTCATAATAAGGGCTGGAACGTAGCGAATGGAATGCCATCATACACATGGAAATTTGATAGCATTCCACTCATTCCACTCCAGCCATTACCACAAACCCGTCCTCCCCAATTAAGGTGCCACCAACCATCTGTGGTGTATACGTGTGTGCATACCTATTTGCTTGTGTGTCTACCAGGCCTCAGATTCCTGAGCTGTGTCTATCAGTATTACTGCCCTCATTTCAGCCACACACATGTCCAGAACGTCATTATAGAATGCAGAGCTCTAAACCCTCTCATTGATTATCTGTAATCCAATCTCTATGGAGTCCCTAATAAGCAATTTCACAGAGGCAGGGTTCAAGGTAATGAGTGTAATAACAAGACAGGGCTTCCAGCCAAGAGCTATAGGTAAAGTACCTTGATCCCCTCCTTGACTAGATCCTGTCCCTCTCAGCCAGTCCTCAGCCACTTGAGACTCTGCTAAGCCTATGTGCTGCATGTCATGTAGATGAATGAGGTTCATGAGGAGAAGATGGGTTTATTTCAATCATGGTTGGCATTATTGCAAAACCAGTCTGAGTGTCAATCAATGTCTTTGGGAGAATCAGCTCTCTGAAGTGTTGGGATGTAGTTTGGGGTCTGTCTTTAGCAGCATCTCAAATGACACCATATTCCCTATATAGTGCACCACTTTTGACCAGAGCCGTAGTATGTGGCTGTCCCATGTGGCTCTAGTCAAATGTAGTGCAAGATATAGTGGATAGGTTGGCATTTCAGACACATATTCTGTATTGTCATTGCATGTTTTGAAAATGATTCTCACTACCCCCCCCCCCCCCCCCCCCAAGCCAAGTGTTCCTCCATTCCCAGACATCCCCAGACAGTGAACTGTACTCACCTATCTGAGCCGCTTGACAGCAAGGCGGTTTTATCAGTTTATGAGCTCCTATGGGGAGAGGCGGTGGGGAAATTGGTTCCTCCGCTATCAAAGGGCAGAGAGGAAGAGAGTGAGGGAGAGGAAAGAAAAAATTGGTCTCTCGCTTTCTCTCTCTCGATTTGTCTGTGTGCGTCTCTCTGTTTCTCTGTCTCTCTATCTCTCTCACTTATATAAGGAGCAAACAGTATAGCCTTAATGGACTTGTAATGTAATTCAAGTCCATTCACACATGCTTGCTTGTTCGCCTCCACCCAATGACAGATTCCTGGAAACATCATTCAGTTTACTAATGCATTTTAACCTTTTGAGAGGTTGTACTTTTTTGTTCATTGCTGTCGTATGCATCATGTGCATATCAACATATCACATACTGTGTGGACATATGGACATACTTCAATGTTCCTCCATTTCCCATTTCACCACCAAAAACACCCTCCATGTACAAAGCCTGTACTCTATTCTGGATTGTTCACTAGCCACTCTGATTGGTTCTAGAACTCTCCCTGAGAGCCGACATGTCTAACTGCCCCTCCCCACTGGGCTGCCCGACCCACTTCTCAGGCTCTCCGGGGATGAAGATCTACATCGACCCCTTTACCTACGAGGACCCCAACGAGGCCGTCCGGGAGTTCGCCAAGGAGATCGACGTGTCCACCGTAAAGATCGAAGAGGTCATTGGTGCAGGTAAATGTGGATGAATGTGTGTGTGTGTGAGTGAGTGGGTGGGTAGGGGAGTGTGGAGAGGGGGGTGCAGTTGTGTGTGGGATATCTATGTGTGTCAATATTTATTTATGTATGTAAATGTACAGTATATTGCCACTGACCTCTTCCAACCTCCTTACCCATGTTACATTGCAGGCATTTGACATGCTCGCTTGTGATGTGCCCTGTGATGCACTAGTAGCATATACTGTAGGTCAGCTGCTGTCCCCTAGCTAGATAGCACCAGAAATAGCTTTAGCCAATAGCATCCCAGTCCCTGTACCAAGCTCTCTCTATCTCTCGGGACAGGTCCTCCCTCGGTAAGCCAGGCCAGACCTTGTTGACTGTATGGAGGACATGTTGATGTGTGTTGATTCATACGGAGGCTAAAATAACACCATGCAGGCTAATGAGACAAGGACTGGAATAGACTCCCAGGGTCTGGCTGGGACACACTGCATGATCGGAAACACCGTATGAGGGAAGGATAGGGGGAGATGGAGGAGGGGAAGGATAGCGGGATGGGGTTTGCTAATTACAGATTTTTTGTTTTTTGTTTATTCGTGGTGTGGGATCTCCACGGGATGCCTGGTGGATGATGAGTAATCAAGGAATGGAAATAGTAGATATTTACTGTGAATGTGTTGGGTTGTTACTCATTTAGTTTCTATTGATGAATTTCCTGCCCAGATTCTGAGCTGCTGTGGAACAAGATAGCCCCACTGTTGATCAGTATCATAAATACAACAATTACACTATATATACAAAAGTATGTGGACAAATTAGTGGATTCGGCTATTTCAGCCACACCCATTGCTGACAGGTGTATAAAATCAAGCACACAACCATGCAATCTCCATAGACAAACATTGGCAGTAGAATGGCCTTACTGAAGAGCTCAGTGACTTTCAACGTGGCACCGTCATAGGATGCCACCTTTCTGTCAAATTTCTGCCCTGCTAGAGCTGCCCCGGTCAACTGTAATTGCTGTTATTGTGAAGTGGAAATGTCTAGGAGCAACAACGGCTCAGCTGCGAAGTGATAGGCCACACAAGCTCACAGAACGGAACTGCCAAGTGCTGAAGCACGTAGCGCGTAAAAATCGTCAGTCCTCAGTTGCACACTCACTACCGAGTTCCAAACTGTCTCAGGAAGCAACGTCAGCACAATAACTGTTCGTCGGGAGCTTCATGAAATGGGTTTCCATGGCCAAGCAGCCGCACACAAGCCTAAGTTCACCATACGCAATGCCAAGCGTTGGCAGGGGTGGTGTAAAGCTTGCCGCCATTGGACTCTGGAGCGGTGGAAACACGTTCTCTGGAGTGATGAATCACGCTTCACCATCTGGCAGTCCGACGGACAAATCTGGGTTTGGCGGATCACATGAGAACGCTACCTGCCCCAATGCATAGTGTCAACTGTAAAGTTTGATGGAGGAGGAATAATAGTCTGGGGCTGTTTATCATGGTTCGGGCTAGGCCCCTTAGTTCCAGTGAAAGGAAATATTTATGCTACAGCATACTATGACATTCTAGACGATTCTGTGCTTCCAACTTTGTGGCAACAGTTTTGAGGGGCCCTTTCCTGTTTCAGCATTACAATGCCCCCGTGCACAAAGCGAGGTCCATACAGAAATGGTTTGTTCGAGATCGGTGTGGAAGAACTTGACTGGCCTGCACAGAGCCCTGACCTCAACCCCATCGAACACCTTTGGGATGAATTGGAACGCTGACTGCGAGCCAGGCCTAATCGCCCAACATCAGTGCCCGACCTCACTAATGCTCTTGTGGCTTAATGGAAGCAAGTCCCCGCAGCAATGTTCCAACATCTAGTGGAAAGCCTTCCCAATAGAGTGGAGGCTGTTATAGCAGCAAAGGGAGGACCAACTCCATATTAATGCCCATGATTTTGGATTGAGATGTTCGACGAGCAGGTGTCCACATACTTTTGGTCATGTAGTGTAGTTTAGATTATTGAAAACACTGCTTGTGACCTCTGGTCCAACATGCACGTTAGCCAGATTTAAGGTATTTTATTAGCGCAATCGAATCGATTCCTATTTACCGAAATCTCAAGGTCTAATGTTGACTTGATCTCTCTAGACTGTTGATCTAGCGCTATAACCACACACTCTCTCCCCCAGGTGAGTTTGGTGAGGTGTACAAGGGACGTCTGAAGCTCCCAGGCAAGAGGGAGATCTACGTGGCCATTAAGACCCTGAAGGCAGGACACGTGGAGAAGCAGAGGCGGGACTTCCTGTCCGAGGCGTCAATCATGGGACAGTTCGACCACCCCAACATCATCAGGCTTGAGGGCGTGGTCACCAAGAGTCGGCCAGTCATGATCGTCACAGAGTTTATGGAGAACGGGGCCCTTGATTCCTTCCTGAGGGTGAGTTATACAGCATATATGTATCAAGGATCTTAGAGTAGGAGACCTGTACATGTAATCTTATTCATTATGATTTAAAAGGCACTTTATGAATATGGACGGTTTTCAGTCCACTATGCTTTATTAATAATTTGTTAACACAGTTTACCATCTCTTTTTTATAGTATCTTATAGTAAATGTTCTACTGTGGTAATAGTTTATTTACATTATTGGCTATTCACATATATGATAATATATGTTGCACTAAGACTGCACTGGTGCATTGCAGCTTGTTTGTGGATTGACAAAACGCATATGAGTTAGAGCTGATGATATATAATGCAGAATATTTGTGACTGCAATAAACATACAAGGACACAGAATATCAGTTCATGGACCACGGCAATGTACTGTAGAGTTCTGCAACCCAGAATAGGGTTTAGGATTAGAGCACACTGAGCTTTATATTAACTAACCTAACGCAATGGTAAATCTAAGCCAGGGACATCAACTAGATTCAGCTGCGGGATTATCTTTTCTGGAGTGGATTGTAGGGGGGCCGGAACATAATGACAAATAATTTATAGACTGCAAATTCACCGCAAGAAGCTTAAACAGATATGTTTGACTAAAACATAATCATTTCAAACCTTGCTTACAGGTGTATATGATCACGTGTCTCTCTATTATGCGTGGGAATAATTGGGAACAGATTTCTTAAATTAAAATCACTTAGAGCTGATTTCCTGGTGTTTTTACAGTCATTTATGTCCAACAATGAAAATTCCACAGAAAACTTGGGGGGTCAAATAAAACCACCCACGGGCCTCCAGTTGGGGAACCGTGATCTAAGTGCTGGCGGTAGCGCTATAGGTCTGAGGGTGTGTGAGAATGTTTTTCATACAGGAATGCAGGTAGGCATATCTGTGTATGATTTAGGATGTGCAGTATAGTTTAAATTCAGACACTCTGACAAATAGACCATTTAAACACCTTTTATGTATAGACTACATTGCAAGGCCAGGATAAAAAAAGACGACGCATTGCTGTCGAACCAGCCTTAGTAGCCTAGGCCTAGGGTAAGGGCAGCCTATGGAGGGCTTGATATAAAACGGAAAACAAGCAATCTGTTTCTTAAAACAACAACAATATTTCTAAATAGGATGGGGTCAGAAGCATGATATCATAAATCGCTTCTCTCGTTCCATGGCACTGTGTTCATGTAGGCCTAAATGTCTTTACGCATAACATTCACACGTCATTACAAAATACTAGGCTCCTGTCAATTGTATCGTTGCCTACAGTATGTGCGAGGCAGATTCTCAACAAATCTGCCGTTGATATGGTATTATAGGAGGATTGAATAGTTTGGAGGAGCATGTCTTTGGTAATCGGACGAGGGGCGCTCTTTGAAAACGGGGATGAACAGCGTACTCAAACAAGTGAAATTAAGTATGCAGGTATGTGAATAATGAAAAAGCATGAGGGCAAAAACCTTCAAAATATTTAAAAGCACTCTCAGTAAACCAGTAGATTCTTAGTAGCTCTCGGTAGCACCAGTATAACTCTCAGTAGACCCCTTCATTCATAGGCTACTTGGATAATGGACAGCATAAAAAGTCACACCTATGTGAAACTGCTAAACCAGCCTTGATTTAGGGGAGGGTAGACTATGTTTGGTTTTTTATCAAATTAAATGAAATGGGGGGGAAACCAGTCGTTTTTTAAATGTTTCTAAATACGAGATTCACCAGCACAAAAGCCACATCTCTCTTCCCATGGCTGGATAGGCTGCGCTTCCGCTCTCAAAACCCATGCCATTATCAACTGCGTTACTGTTAAGACCTGCTTTTTGTGGGTCTTAAAACTTTCCTTTAGTGCTGCATGAAATTGTCACTTGTGTTTAAGGACACACCTCAAATATTGCCACCCCTACCACCTCAGCACAAGCAAGCCGATGTTACATTTACATTTTACATTTTAGTCATTTAGCAGACGCTCTTATCCAGAGCGACTTACAGTTAGTGAGGGTATACATCTTTTTTTTGTCCATACTGTTAGACAGATAAATTGCTGAACCTGCCGTTAGGGCTGGAAAATGCCATTGCGCCTCCTTCACACCAGCCAAAAAATAGAGACCTCTGTGTAACTCCAGAAGATTTGAAAATGAACCGAACACAATTCCATCTTCTCCTCATCGACGACTTCCTGAAATAGCCAACTTATGTCCTCATTTAATTTCTCCACTCATGCCCCGAGCTCTTAATGAACTATCCCCTCACTCTTTTGTAGCTGGTAAGGAACGAGCGAGTGTACAGCTTAATCAATATTCAACCCTTTTTTCCCCCCTCCTTCCCTTCTTCCTCCAGCTCATGGATTGGTTTTCCTCTTCACTTTGATCTACTGCTGGTTTAAAGGGACCCTTTGAAGTTAGCTTTGCTAGCCGCTACATCTGACTTGTGTTCCCATCGATCTTACCCTACCCTCTTATTTGTTAGTGTGTGTCGGGTTCAAAGCTCCTCTGAGGATTGGAAACGCGGGTAGGAACTAGGAAGGAGTTTGGGGACAGAGCTCCTCCATGTGTATGTGTTACCCACAGTGATGGAAGACGTACAATTTTTACTACATCCTCTAACAACTAGTTTTGATAGGATCGTGTTTGAAGAATCTAATTTGGGAATCAAAAAGAATACCGCCTCCTTTTAATGTAAAATAAGAGATGAGATGCAAGACAAGGGCTGTCTGGGACTGTGTCGATAGCTGATAGCGTAAAAGTACAAATCTACAGAACAAACCACTTTAAGCGTAAGGCTTCAAGATTCAGTCACATAATCAGACACAGAAATAACCAGTATTCTGTCTTCTAGAAGTAGGTCGCGCTCAGATAGGTAGCAGGTTAGGCTGTTTGTCACACTGTGTGTGTATGGAACATTGTACATATGTCTGACGGCAGATCTTGTACCCTTGTACAAAAGTTTGCCCTTACTTCCTGGCTGTGGTGTCACAGATGCATCCGCAGGGTTTTCTAATCTGGGAACGAGATCCCAGAGGACACAAAGGGAATTTTCAGCACAGACTCTCTCCGTGTCAGGACAATTTTGGCTAGGCATGGCCTTTATATAATATGACACAGAATCTGTGGTATAGCATGCAGAATGTGCTTGTGTTAGTGTCATGTCGTTGCGGTTGTCAAATCAATTGCATTGCAATCAAATAGAACCATGCAATCGAATACAACCGTGTCTGGTCGACACAACTCAATGCCTAATACTGTCAAATAGTGTAGGAATCAGTGAAGTATTGCTTGTTTATTGTCAACATCTCAGCTGAAAGGCCTGCAAATTAAAAGTTTAATTTCAGTCCTATTTAGTTTATTTTGATATGGCCATCGTCTTCTCCTGTCTCTGTAGCAAGAGAAAATGGTGGCGATTACAATACTAACAATGATAATGACACTAACGATCCTCATTTATCTCTTTCTTTCTCTCGCTCTCCATCTCTTCTCTCCTGCAGCAAAACGACGGTCAGTTCACCGTGATCCAGCTGGTGGGCATGATGAGGGGCATCGCAGCGGGCATGAAGTACCTCTCTGACATGAATTACGTCCATAGAGACCTGGCCGCCCGCAACATCCTGGTCAACAGCAACCTGGTCTGCAAAGTGTCTGACTTCGGCCTGTCGCGCTACCTCCAGGACGATACTTCTGACCCCTCCTACACCAGCTCTCTGGTGAGTCCTACTAGCTACTCTCTGAACGAAAAAATTGTGTTTTGTTCGTATGTTGTTCTATCTTTGAAATGGATAGGCAGGACGCCAGCAACATTCAACTCGCTGAAAACAAGCAACATAGAACAGGGACACTGTGATATGTGACTCCTTTTTGTTGTGTGTGTGTGTGTGTGTGTGTGTGGTGTGTGTGTGTGTGTGTGTGTGTGTGTGTGTGTGTGTGTGTGTGTGTGTGTGTGTGTGTGTGTGTGTTTGTGTGTGTGGAGGCTAAGAGAGGATTGTCTATATGCTTGAGTACAATAGGGGTAAATGACTGCTTGAGTACAATAGGGGTAAATGGTACATCTAAAAGAACTACAACACTTCTGTCCGACCATCTCTCAGGCATTTCCTTTCAGTCCCCCTCACCACTCTCCCTTTCCTCAACTCAGCCTCTATCTCTTCTCTTTAACATTCCACAAGCCTTCTCTTCTCCTTCTTTCCGCTAGTCACGGAGCAGTACTGTCACATCTTCATTAGTGCAGAGACATGCAGACTTTGGGGAAGACCCCTCTCATTGGCATGCATAGGATGCAGGTTAACTAAAAGGGCACCCCAGCCCCTTAAACTGACAGCTTCTATTATTACTCAGGCATCATGGAAGGATTTATGCCCCTAATTAACACCACAGAGGTACAGATCTGTAATTATTAGTCGCCAACGCTAGTGTAGCCGACTCCCTCGGTTTTCGATGTAATTCACAACACACTCCCACTCTCATATTTTAATGCATTGCAGGGTTATTAGGGATTGCTGTGTGTGTGTGTGTGTGGGGGGGGGGGGGGGGGGGGGTATGAGCATGTGTGCCCTGCATTGAGTTTCATTTGAATCAGCTAATTAGTTGGGTATATGTAGTGGTTTATTATTTGGTTGTTTCTGACAGTTTGCAGGGAATACAGTCATTCTTAAGTGAGGTCAACTTTTGGAAAATGATTTATATGCACATGAGGAAAAATATATATTTCCACTGTATATGCTCTTAGAAAAAAGTGTTCCAAAAGGGTTATTCGGCTGTCCCAATAGGATAACCTATTTTGGTTACAGGTAGAACCCTTTTGGGTTCCATGTAGAACCCTCTGTGGAAAGGGTCCTACCTGGAAACAAAAGGGTTATACCTGGAAGCAAAAAGGGGTTTTCAAAGGGTTCTCCTATGGGGACAGTTGAAGAACCATTTTAGGTTTAGAGTGTATGAGTCATCAACGATCAAACACAAAAATGTTCCACATATAGAGGTTCTAAGGTATCTTAACATAGGATGCATGAGTCAGGTATCAAGGTAGTACAAAAATAGGAGACTAAAATGAGTTCTTATGTATCTAAACATAGGTGTTCTTTGTGAAATCAAGGACATGACAACAACAGTACAAACCCACGTCTTCCTTCAGTCAGAATATTATTATTATTAGAACTCAACTGTGTGTGTGTGTGCGTGGATGCGCAGTGTGTGTCTGAGTCTGTATGTGTGTGTGTTCCTGACTGTGTGTGTGTGTCTGTGTGTCTGTCTCTGTCTGTTTGTGAACACTGAGATACCCGTAAAGGCTGTTGATTGACAGGTTGTCTTAGGTGTGAACAGGAAGTGTGACATGGGTTTGGGAAGTTAATTGCCATCTAGGAAGGAATACCTACCTAGTTCTCTGTGACCCCTGTGGTTAAGCCCTGCTGAAACAACAAAGACAAGCACACCTTCTGTTGTCAATCTCGCTGATGCCACGAAGGTGGTTAGATGTTGGGATTGGATTATGTATTATTGTTTAGTGTTCTTGATGTTTGTTTGTTTCATGTACAGTATACAAGACCCCTTGAAAATGAGATGATGCATCTCAAGGGTTTTATACTTTTGACAAGGGTTGCAAAATAGATAGTATAGGCTTTAGGATCTACCTTTTTATCCCCAAGGGGAAATGTGTCTTGGATATTAGAAAGGTACTGTACAATGACAGTACATTGCTTTTCACACCAATTGTTTTCGTGCTTAACCTTTACCCAACCCAGGTATTCCTAATGATAGGACCTATATGTCATGAGAGTTCTGCCATATAACACAGACACAGAAACTGCTATTTGCACTCCATCCAAAAGCACACCTGAGTAACACAAGTCTCTCCAAGCGTTCCGCTTGACCTTACTGTGTCTTGTCACTAGCTGGGTCCTGACCCTCCATTCTAATCCACTCTCCTTGGGAACGTTCTGGGAATATTCTCTATCCACAGGGGAGACGTTGTGGAGAGAGTCGGGGTCCTTGGGTCCCTCACATCTTCCTTTAATTAAGCCTCCACGCCGCCACGGCAGCGCCCTTCACTCGCCGACCTCCCTCCGCCGGTTACGAGGTGAACACAGAATGCCAAAGCAATCACTGAGCGAGGCCAGCGCGGCTTGTGAAGGCCGAGGGAATCAGGGAAATTAAATTCTGCCAATGTCCTATGATGTACGTCGCCATCGACCTCCTCCTCCTGCAAATTAATCACCTCATTTTCCTTCCTCTCCTTCCTTTGTGAAGTTTTCCCACTATTTCTGAGGGCACCAATTACCTGGCCTCCAGAGCGGTACTGGGGAAGGTGCTGGCGGACATGCTGTTAATTGCATAGTGTTAATGCTGGGGTTGGCACTCACACTGGGACCAAATCAAATCAAATCAAATCAAATTTTATTGGTCACATGCGCCGAATACAACAGGTGCAGACATTACAGTGAAATGCTTACTTACAGCCCTTAACCAACAGTGCATTTATTGTAAACAAAAAAATTAAAAATAAACCAACAACAAAAAAAGTGTTGAGAAAAAAAAGAGCAGAAGAAAAATAAAGTGACAGTAGGGAGGCTATATATACAGGGGGGTACCGTTGCAGAGTCAATGTGCGGGGGCACCGGCTAGTTGAGGTAGTTGAGGTAATATGTACATGTGGGTAGAGTTAAAGTGACTATGCATAAATAATTAACAGAGTAGCAGCAGCGTAAAAAGGATGGGGTGGGGGGGCAGTGCAAATAGTCCGGGTAGCCATGATTAGCTGTTCAGGAGTCTTATGGCTTGGGGGTAGAAGCTGTTGAGAAGTCTTTTGGACCTAGACTTGGCACTCCGGTACCGCTTGCCGTGCGGTAGCAGAGAGAACAGTCTATGACTAGGGTGGCTGGAGTCTTTGACAATTGTGTACTGGGCCGTACGCACTACCCTCTGTAGTGCCTTGCGGTCGGAGGCCAAGCAGTTGCCATACCAGGCGGTGATGCAACCAGTCAGGATGCTCTCGATGGTGCAGCTGTAGAATTTTTTGAGGATCTGAGGACCCATGCCAAATCTTTTTAGTCTCCTGAGGGGGAATAGGCTATATCCACCAGAATGGATATAGGAGCAGGGGGTAGAGAAACAAGGTAAATGTCCCCTCAAATGTTTGCTGCATTGTCGCAAAAGGTAATCTCTTTATTTAGGCTTTGGTGAGACAGTTGTAATGTTTTGACCAGCACATGATTTAAGACCAAATTGCTAACTTGACTTGGTTGAACCATGTCAGTCAAACGGTCTGACCATTGTTAGGATATCACTAAAGCTCTATTAAAGATCACTTTGACGAGCATCAAACAAAACATTGAGTACAGACGTTTACAGACGTAGACTTTTACCCTCTTTCTTTTCTCTTTCGCTTCTTCTTTCTACAGCTTCAGCACTATGTTTGGTTGTATGTTATTACTCCCAGCATGCCCCTCTTCAGGATGCTCCCCTCACTGCGAGTGGAGAGGGATGACCTGTGTGACCTTACGGAGGACAGAATTGATTTTTAGACGCTCCGCGGGCCATGAATTTCACATCAGTCCATCTATCTATCCTTCTATCCATCCATCCATCTATCGTTTCACTTCTTTTTTCATCACATCTTTTCCCTGGGGGACCCAGCGGCTCAAAGGAAGGACAGGCAGAGTGTCTGCATGATGTCTGATGTATTGTGTGTGTGGTTTGGTTTTACTATCCTTGTGGGGACCAGAAGTCCCCAGAAGATTCGGAGAAGTGGGGACATTTCACCGGCCCCCACAAGGAAAAATGATTTTTTAGGCTTAGGCGTTAGGTTTAGGGTTAGTGTTACAATTAGGGTTAGGTTTAGGGTTAGGGCTTTGGGGTTAGGGTAAGGGTTAGGGGTTAGGGAAAATAGGATTTTGAATGGGAATAAATGTTTTGGTCCCCACAGGGATAGTAAAACAAACGTGTGTGTGTGTGTGTGTGTGAAATAGGCTGAATGCTGTTTATCACCACACCATGCAGTGTTTGTTGTTAAAGATGTGAAATGTTTTAAGTGGTTAATAAAAATGTGAACGGTTTTGATGTGTAGTAACAGCACAGGTGTAGGCATCCTGATAAATAAGAATACAGCCTTTTACCTTATATCCCAGCACGTGGACCGAGAAGGACGTTTTCTAATGTTGAATTGTACCTTACATGGTGAAGAATACACATTGATTTCACTGCATATCCCACCAGGGGCAAATGTTGTGTTTTTAGATAGAATTCAAGCTATATTAGATCAAATCCAGAAAGTAACTATTATTTTAGCAGGAGACCTAAATTATAGATTTGATAAGATTGACAGTACACCTGGAGATTACTATTCTCAACTAAAAAATACTAAGTAAGAAAAGCTATTCAAAAATTGATTAAAACAAAATTCTCAAACATGCACTCAACTATTTATTGGGTTAAAAAATCCATTACATAATGATATCAGATCCTTCTCCGGTATCATGCTTAATTACACCAACAGAAAATACACTTAGCGACAGAAAATGGAGAATGAACAGAGCGCATCTTCAAGACCCAACATTTATGAAATACATAAATGAAAAAATTTAAACCATTACAAATGTAGACATAGACAGAGAAAAGCCGACCCCCGATATAATTTGGGATGCTTTTAAGGCGTACATTAGGGGGATGATAATCTCATATTCGGCAAAAGTTAAATCTGAGTTCGAAATTTTAATTAAAGAAAAATACATCACTATCTTAGAAAAAGCACTTTAAAAAATCTTTACAAGGTAAAGAAGAAAATACATTTTATGAACATAAGCAGGAATATGATATTTTACTTTTGAAGAGAGCCAACAACTACAAGTCAAATAAAGCATACTTCTTAATGGTAAATAAACCTGGTAAACATCTCACAGCCCTCACAAAATGAATACACTCCAAACCAGTAATAATTTTCAAAGATAAAGATACAAATGTGTTAATTAGAAACAACAATGCGATTAATTACAGTTTTAAAAGCTTCTATGAAAATGTATATAAATTAGAATTAAACCACAGTTGGACTGATCCTACAGCCTTATTAGACTCAAAAACTGAAGCAATTATCAGCAGACAAAAAATTATCACTAAAAACAGAGATCACCCAAAAATAAATATTAGACACTGTTAAAACATTCACGTGGAGTAAAGCACCAGGAATGGACGGCTTTACCATAGAATTCTATTTAACATTTTGGGACAAAGTAGCACCCCTATTTACACAAATGACAACACATATGTCACTAAATTCAGCGCTTCCTAGTTCCATGTATCAAACAGTCATTTAAGTTATATTAAAACCAGGAAAATCTGGAAAGTCCCCTGCTGATTACAGTCCCATAAGTTTAATAAATTGAGACAATAAAATAATAACAAAGCTCATAAGCAATAGAATGGCAAAAGTATTACCAGACTTAATATATACGGTATCAATCAAACAGGGCTTATTAAAAGTAGACACAAACAAATACAAGAATATGTCTCAGTGTAATACAATACGCTTTTCTATTCGAAACTTTTGTAGCTTTCAACTTTCCCGCTGAAATAATAAATGTAATAAAAATATTATACAGTGCCTTGCAAAAGTATTCATCCTCCTTGGCGTTTTTCCAATTTTGATGAAGTGAAATGAAAAAAATAACTTGTTTCAAAAAATGCTAAAAATTAAATAACGGAAAAGTGGTGTGTGCATATGTATTCACCCCCTTTGCTATATAGCCCCTAAATAAGATCTGGTGCAACCAATTACCTTCAGAAGTCACATAATTAGTTAAATAAAGTCCACATGTGTGCAATCTAAGTGTCACATGATCTGTCACATGATCTCAGTATATATACACCTGTTCTGAAAGGCCCCAGAGTCTGTAACACCACTAAGCAAGTGGCACCGTGAAGACCAAGGAGCTCTCCAAACAGGTCAGGGACAAAGTTGTGGAGAAGTACAGATCAGGGTTGGGTTATAAAAAAATATCTGAAACTTTGAACATCCCACGGAGCACAATTAAATCCATTATTAAAAAATGGAAAGAATATGGCACCACAACAAACCTGCCAAGAGAGGGCCGCCCACCAAAAACATGGACCAGGCAAGGAGGGCATTAATCAGAGAGGCAAGAAAGAGACCAAATATAACCCTGAAGGAGATGCAAAGCTCCACAGCGGAGATTGGAGTATCTGTCCATAGGACCACTTTAAGCCGTACACTCCACAGAGCTGGGCTTTATGGAAGACTGGCCAGAAAAAAAGCCATTGCGTGAAGAAAAAAATAAGCAAACACATTTGGTGTTTGCCAAAAGCCATGCGGGAGACTCCCCAAACAAATGGAAGAAGGTACTCTGGTCAGATGAGACTAAAACTGAGCTTTTTGGCCATCAAGGAAAACACTATGTCTGGCGCAAACCCAACACCTCTCATCACCCTGAGAACACCATCCCCACAGTGAAGCATGGTGGTGGCAGCATCATGCTGTGGGGATGTTTTTCATCGGCAGGGACTGGGAAACTGGTCAGAATTGAAGGAATGATGGATGGCGCTAAATACAGGGAAATTCTTGAGGGAAACCTGTTTCAGTCTTCCAGAGATTTGAGACTAGGACGGAGGTTCAACTTCCAGCAGGACAATGACCCTAAGCATACTGCTAAATCAACACTCAAGTGGTTTAAGGGGAAACATTTAAATGTCTTGGAATGGCCTAGTCAAAGCCCAGACCTCATTCCAATTGAGAATCTGTGGTATGACTTAAAGATTGCTGTACACCAGCGGAACCCATCCAACTTGAAGGAGCTGGAGCAGTTTTGCCTTGAAGAATGGGCAAAAATCCCAGTGGCTAGATGTGTCAAGCTTATAGAGATATACCCCAAGAGACTTGCAGCTGTAATTGCTGCAAAAGGTGGCTCTATTGTATTGACTTTGGGGGGGTGAATAGTTATGCACGCTCAAGTTTTCTGTTTTTCTGTCTTCATTCTTGTTTGTTTCACCCCAAAAAATATTTTGCATCTTCAAAGTGGTAGGCATGTTTTGTAAATCAAATGATACAAACCCCCCAAAAATCTATTTTAATTCCAGGTTGTAAGGCAACAAAATAGGAAAAATGCCACTGTATAAATGTCCTAAAGCAAAAATATACACAAGTAATACATTATCTGATGAAATTGCTCTAGAAAGTGACACAAGACATGGATGTCCTCTCTCCCCCCTCCTGTTTGTACTGGCAATTGAACCGCTTGCAGAAAAAATTAGACAGGACCCAAATGTAACAGGTATCAGTATTGGTAAACGTTAATATAAACTAAACTTACTTGAAGATGATCTCCTGATATACCTGACCTATATTGAAAACTCAATGTCCCCCTTGCTAAAAATATTTTCAGAATACTCTAAAATCTCAGGATATAAAATGAACGTGGAAAACCCCCACAATAATAATATTTAAAAAAAGAATAACTCATGATATACAGTAATCCTTTAAGCGGACCACAAAAAAATATCAAATACTTAGGATGCTTAAGTGACAACAAACAAAAAAAAGATAACTTTAACCTATTACTTAACTATATGAAAGCAGATCTAATTAGATGGAACAATCTTCCCATAAATCTTACAGAATAAACCTCTTCAGAATGGGATGGCTCCCAAGGCTTTTATATTTATTCTCGGTAATACCAATTACCCCACCAGAGACATTATTTTAAAAAGTATATTCGGTCATAACAGACTATGGGCAAATAAAACTCATAGAAAGGAAAGTTTTACATCTTCTTGAGGGTGGTTTAAACCTTCCAGACTTGGAATTGTATCAACTCGCCACCCAAGGCTTTTACTTATAGACATATAGTTAAATGCACTAAAGAGGAACAATGGGTACATATTGAAGATGCGCATGCTCATCCCTAGAATCTTTTCACTTGTCTACTTTCAAATGATAAAGCTAAGAACATTAACATTAACAACTTCATAGTTAGGAAAACTATAACTATGTGGAAAAAAATGTAACCAATATCACTCCGTAAAAATAAACCCCTTTGGAGCAATCCTTGGATAGCTTTTCAGAATTCACCAATAAATTGGTCCACATGGAAAACTAAAGGCATAAAAACCGTAAATGACTTGGTAATAGGAAATACATTTATTTCCATGACATAAAAAAAAAAAATGGTGACTGACCAATGTAATTTTAAAATACATGGAACTTAAAAGTTTCATATCACAACATTTGAATTTGAAATATTTTGGACATCAGAGCAATCTTGAGGGAATCCTATTTGAGTGAGAAAAGGATATTCATATGATAGGTAAGATATACAAAACCTTGCAGAGAGACTCTCCAATTGACAGTCTCTTAGAAAAAAATATTAACCACTGGAACCAAGACTTAAAAATAACTGATATTGGCACAAGATGGAGGGAATGTTAGAACATAACTAACGAAATTACAGTTAACGAAAATGTACGCTTAATCCAGTATAAACTAATGTATCGAATTTATTACACAAGAGACAAAATTCACAAATTCTACAGCACAACGGCAGAGTCATGTCTTAAGTGTAAAACTAACAATTACTCAATAATCCATTCCTTCTGGGAATGCTATAAAGTCCAAAAGTTACAGGCAGAGTTAGAAAGTTGCCTGTCAGAAGTATTACAATGTAAATGTACTTTTAATCCATCTGTCTGAATATGTCAAGACATGGCATATGAGGGTGCAATGAGATACCCGATTGGTTGGACGATACTTTTCTCGTCAATCATCTTTAAAAAAACGTATACTTAAAAACTGGAAATCAACCTATCCTCCATCGTTAACACAATGGAAAGGTCAAACACTTTATTATCTAAATATTGGAAATGCGTTGGCGATGAAGGGAAACTAAATGGTGCAGTTTGAGGCCATGTGGGGGGGGGGAGCATGTGGGTCTGGGCAGAGGGGATGTCCTGGATGTTTGTGTGCATTGTTGCCGTTTGTATGTGTGTGCTTTGTATTGTTTGAAAATAAATACAATCGTTAAAAAAAAAAAGGTTTTAAGTGGTTATTGGTGAGAGGTTGTGTGTGTGTGGCATGTCCAGAGAAAAAGGGATTGATGTCTGGCTAGTGAAGAAAGTGCAATGCAATCACACTTTGTATTAATAGCCAATGCCCTGAGGAGTAGAGAGAGTGGGGCATTTGTGGTATTTTTTTTTATTTAACCTTTATTTAACTAGGCAAGTCAGTTAAGAACAAATTCTTATTTACAATGACGGCCTACACCGGCCAAACCTGGGCCAATTGTGCGCTGCCCTATGGGACTCCCAATCACGGCCAGTTGTGATAAAGCCAGGAATTGAACCAGGGGGTCTGTAGTGACGCCTCAAGCACTGAGATGCAGTGCCTTAGACTGCTGCGCCACTCGAGAGCCCAAGAGTTGTGGTTGTATGTGGTTGTATGTGGTTGTACAGTGAGGGAAAAAAGTATTTGATCCCCTGCTGATTTTGTACGTTTGCCCACTGACAAAGACATGATCAGTCTATCATTTTAATGGTAGGTTTCATTGAACAGTGAGAGACAGAATACATTTAAAAAATCCAGAAAAAACGCATGTCAAAAATGTTATAAATTGATTTGCATTTTAATGAGGGAAATAAGTATTTGACCCCTCTGCAAAACATGACTTAGTACTTGGTGGCAAAAACCTTTTTGGCAATCACAGAGGTCAGATGTTCCTTGTAGTTGGCCACCAGGTTTGCACACATCTCAGGAGGGACTTTGTTCCACTCCTCTTTGCAAATCTTCTCCAAGTCATTAAGGTTTCGAGGCTGACGTTTGGCAACTCGAACCTTCAGCTCCCTCCACAGATTTTCTATGGGATTAAGGTCTGGAGACTGGCTAGGCCACTCCAGGTCCTTAATGTGCTTCTTCTTGAGCCACTCCTTTGTTGCCTTGGCCGTGTGTTTTGGGTCATTGTCATGCTGGAATACCCATCCACGACCCATTTTCAATGCCCTGGCTGAGGGAAGAAGGTTCTCACCCAAGATTTGACGGTACATGGCCCCGTCCATCGTCCCTTTGATGCGGTGAAGTTGTCCTGTCCCCTTAGCAGAAAAACACCCCCAAAGCATAATGTTTCCACCTCCATGTTTGATGGTGGGGATGGTGTTCTTGGGGTCATAGGCAGCATTCCTCCTCCTCCAAACACGACGAGTTGAGTTGATGCCAAAGAGCTCAATTTTGGTCTCATCTGACCACAACACTTTCACCCAGTTCTCCTCTGAATCATTCAGATGTTCATTGGCAAACTTCAGACGGCCCTGTATATGTGCTTTCTTGAGCAGGGGGACCTTGCGGGCGCTGCAGGATTTCAGTCCTTCACGGCATAGTGTGTTACCAATTGTTTTCTTGGTGACTATGGTCCCAGCTGCCTTGAGATCATTGACAAGATCCTCCCGTGTAGTTCTGGGCTGATTCCTCACCGTTCTCATGATCATTGCAACTCCACGAGGTGAGATCTTGCATGGAGCCCCAGGCCGAGGGAGATTGACAGTTATTTTGTGTTTCTTCCATTTGCGAATAATCTCACCAACTGTTGTCATCTTGTAGCCCATTCCAGCCTTGTGTAGGTCTACAATCTTGTCCCTGACATCCTTGGAGAGCTCTTTGGTCGTGGCCATGGTGGAGAGTTTGGAATCTGATTTATTGATTGCTTCTGTGGACAGGTGTCTTTTATACAGGTAACAAGCTGAGATTAGGAGCACTCCCTTTAAGAGTGTGCTCCTAATCTCAGCTCGTTACCTGTATAAAAGACACCTGGGAGCCAGAAATCTTTCTGATTGAGAGGGGGTCAAATACTTATTTCCCTCATTAAAATGCAAATCAATTTATAACATTTTTGACATTAGTTGCTTTTTTTGTTATTTTTTGTTATTCTGTCTCTCACTGTTCAAATAAACCTACCATAAAAATTATAGACTGATCATTTCTTTGTCAGTGGGCAAACGTACAAAATCAGCAGGGGGTCAAATACTTTTTTCCCTCACTGTATATGTGGGACAGATTGCCTTCCGTTTTATGTTGAGACTGAGAGGGTTTTGTGTGTGTGTGTGTGTGTCTGTGGAGGCTAAGAGAGGATTGTTTATATGCTTCCATGTGTCTTCATGCTCGCCTGTGTGTGTACGCACTCTTTTGTGTGTGCGCACACTTGAATGGGTGTGTGTGTCTTTGAGGCTGCATCAAAGAGGGCAAGGGGTTGAGAGGCGAGGTCACCCACAGCCCAGTAACATACTTCATCCATCAAACCCCCGCGACCTCACTGACATTCTTGCTCTCTCCGCTCCGCTACCTTCTATCCACCCTCTGTTTCTGTTCGTTGTTTTCTATTTGCATCCTTTCCTCCTACCCTTCTCCTACCCTTCTCCTACCCTTCTCTCCCTTTGGCATACCACCCAAAGCCTTTTGTGTTGTTTGTCACTGGTGTGAAATATTGATGTGGCAAAAGTTACAGGGGACTTCAGGGGAACGCATCCTTGAGTAAAGAAGTGAAAAAGAAGTGGAAAAACTCTGAGAAAAGTTGCCATTTGGTCCACCTAGACTCCTTTATCAAAGCGGGAACATGGCGTCTAGGGAAACCATGTGTTTTCATGCTTGATTTATACCTCCTGTCATGTGTGACAGATCAAGCTGCTGTCTATGACTGAGGTGGGCATTCTGTGCCTGTATGGATGCAGAGCATGATTCAGACATGGTGATCCTCTACATAGCACACTGAAGGGGGGACGAAATGTAATGTGGGAGATGGATTTTGTCACAACACTGACCTCAGTCCATAGACTGACATTGGACAATCATGGGAAGTTGCTGGCCAGTCCGTCAGTTAGTATAACTGCGAGCTACTACAGATTAAATTAGATGTCAGATTCTTCTCTAGTTTTTGCGCAATGGCTCCTCAAAGAGAGAGAGACAGAGGGTCACAGCATGCTAGTTCCTGGGAAGAGAAAACGCTGTGACACAGTTACATTATTTACAATTTAGCAGACGCTCTTATCCAGAGTGTCTTACAGTAGCAATTAGGGTTAAGTGCTTTGCTCAAGAGCACATCGACAGATTTTTCACCAAGTCGGCTCGGGGATTTGAACCAGTGACCTTTCGGTTACTGGGCCAACGCTCTTAGCTGCTATAATACCTGCCGCCCATTGACACGAGTAGAGACACATCAGTTCTTGTTTAAACAACCCAAGCAATCTGTTATGTGATTAGTCTGTGTGCTGTGAGCTGTAATTGCCTATTTTCCAACTTCTTAGAGTCATCTCAAGGGGACAGAATAAAGATGTCACCCGGTTACACAAGCCAAGGTCGTAGTCTAATATTAAACCTCTGAAAAAGCCTAACAAGGATGTGCAAAAATACATGATAATAACGTAGGATTCACGCTGGGTTTAATTTGAGGGGCCCCTGGTGGCCCCTGAGTCATCGGTGGCCCAGATAGAGGTTGCACAAGGGGAGGGGGCATTTCTATTAAGCAGAAGTGGTGTCATCGAGTTGAAGAGCTGAAGGAATATGTTAACTGCAAAAGACTACACAGACAACTTTTATCAAAGGTCGGATTTAATACCACTTTGAGACCACCTGTGTGTCATAGACTCATATGACTCCTACACTAAACTACATAATTGAAATAAATAGCAGTAGAATACTGTATGTGGGCACTTTGTGAAATGATGCCTGAAATAGTTCCATGGAGTCAAATATAACTTCCCTTGACGTTTTAACCTATTCTCCATTGCGCTTTAGACAGTGGAACTGTAGAAGGGCCCGCCTCTCCCAGACAGTCCCTGGGATGTCTGCACTCTCTCTCTCTCTCTCCCCCTCTCTCTCTCTCTCTTTCTCACTCTCTATCATATCCTCTCTCGCTCGCTCTCTCTCTCTCTCTCTCTCTCTCTCTCTCTCTCTCTCTCTCTCTCTCTCTCTCTCTCTCTTCTCTCGCTCCCCCCCCCCCCCCCCTCTCTCTCTCTCTCTCTCTCTCTCTCTTTCTCTCTCTCTCTCTCTCTCTCATCT
>NC_140010.1:28779950-29114125 GCF_964263955.1 Coregonus lavaretus | reverse complement strand
CCATCTATCGTTTCACTTCTTTTTTCATCACATCTTTTCCCTGGGGGACCCAGCGGCTCAAAGGAAGGACAGGCAGAGTGTCTGCATGATGTCTGATGTATTGTGTGTGTGGTTTGGTTTTACTATCCTTGTGGGGACCAGAAGTCCCCAGAAGATTCGGAGAAGTGGGGACATTTCACCGGCCCCCACAAGGAAAAATGATTTTTTAGGCTTAGGCGTTAGGTTTAGGGTTAGTGTTACAATTAGGGTTAGGTTTAGGGTTAGGGCTTTGGGGTTAGGGTAAGGGTTAGGGGTTAGGGAAAATAGGATTTTGAATGGGAATAAATGTTTTGGTCCCCACAGGGATAGTAAAACAAACGTGTGTGTGTGTGTGTGTGAAATAGGCTGAATGCTGTTTATCACCACACCATGCAGTGTTTGTTGTTAAAGATGTGAAATGTTTTAAGTGGTTAATAAAAATGTGAACGGTTTTGATGTGTAGTAACAGCACAGGTGTAGGCATCCTGATAAATAAGAATACAGCCTTTTACCTTATATCCCAGCACGTGGACCGAGAAGGACGTTTTCTAATGTTGAATTGTACCTTACATGGTGAAGAATACACATTGATTTCACTGCATATCCCACCAGGGGCAAATGTTGTGTTTTTAGATAGAATTCAAGCTATATTAGATCAAATCCAGAAAGTAACTATTATTTTAGCAGGAGACCTAAATTATAGATTTGATAAGATTGACAGTACACCTGGAGATTACTATTCTCAACTAAAAAATACTAAGTAAGAAAAGCTATTCAAAAATTGACTAAAACAAAATTCTCAAACATGCACTCAACTATTTATTGGGTTAAAAAATCCATTACATAATGATATCAGATCCTTCTCCGGTATCATGCTTAATTACACCAACAGAAAATACACTTAGCGACAGAAAATGGAGAATGAACAGAGCGCATCTTCAAGACCCAACATTTATGAAATACATAAATGAAAAAATTTAAACCATTACAAATGTAGACATAGACAGAGAAAAGCCGACCCCTGATATAATTTGGGATGCTTTTAAGGCGTACATTAGGGGGATGATAATCTCATATTCGGCAAAAGTTAAATCTGAGTTCGAAATTTTAATTAAAGAAAAATACATCACTATCTTAGAAAAAGCACTTTAAAAAATCTTTACAAGGTAAAGAAGAAAATACATTTTATGAACATAAGCAGGAATATGATATTTTACTTTTGAAGAGAGCCAACAACTACAAGTCAAATAAAGCATACTTCTTAATGGTAAATAAACCTGGTAAACATCTCACAGCCCTCACAAAATGAATACACTCCAAACCAGTAATAATTTTCAAAGATAAAGATACAAATGTGTTAATTAGAAACAACAATGCGATTAATTACAGTTTTAAAAGCTTCTATGAAAATGTATATAAATTAGAATTAAACCACAGTTGGACTGATCCTACAGCCTTATTAGACTCAAAAACGGAAGCAATTATCAGCAGACAAAAAATTATCACTAAAAACAGAGATCACCCAAAAATAAATATTAGACACTGTTAAAACATTCACGTGGAGTAAAGCACCAGGAATGGACGGCTTTACCATATAATTCTATTTAACATTTTGGGACAAAGTAGCACCCCTATTTACACAAATGACAACACATATGTCACTAAATTCAGCGCTTCCTAGTTCCATGTATCAAACAGTCATTTAAGTTATATTAAAACCAGGAAAATCTGGAAAGTCCCCTGCTGATTACAGTCCCATAAGTTTAATAAATTGAGACAATAAAATAATAACAAAGCTCATAAGCAATAGAATGGCAAAAGTATTACCAGACTTAATATATACGGTATCAATCAAACAGGGCTTATTAAAAGTAGACACAAACAAATACAAGAATATGTCTCAGTGTAATACAATACGCTTTTCTATTCGAAACTTTTGTAGCTTTCAACTTTCCCACTGAAATAATAAATGTAATAAAAATATTATACAGTGCCTTGCAAAAGTATTCATCCTCCTTGGCGTTTTTCCAATTTTGACGAAGTGAAATGAAAAAAATAACTTGTTTCAAAAAATGCTAAAAATTTAATAACGGAAAAGTGGTGTGTGCATATGTATTCACCCCCTTTGCTATATAGCCCCTAAATAAGATCTGGTGCAACCAATTACCTTCAGAAGTCACATAATTAGTTAAATAAAGTCCACATGTGTGCAATCTAAGTGTCACATGATCTGTCACATGATCTCAGTATATATACACCTGTTCTGAAAGGCCCCAGAGTCTGTAACACCACTAAGCAAGTGGCACCGTGAAGACCAAGGAGCTCTCCAAACAGGTCAGGGACAAAGTTGTGGAGAAGTACAGATCAGGGTTGGGTTATAAAAAAATATCTGAAACTTTGAACATCCCACGGAGCACAATTAAATCCATTATTAAAAAATGGAAAGAATATGGCACCACAACAAACCTGCCAAGAGAGGGCCGCCCACCAAAAACATGGACCAGGCAAGGAGGGCATTAATCAGAGAGGCAAGAAAGAGACCAAATATAACCCTGAAGGAGATGCAAAGCTCCACAGCGGAGATTGGAGTATCTGTCCATAGGACCACTTTAAGCCGTACACTCCACAGAGCTGGGCTTTATGGAAGACTGGCCAGAAAAAAAGCCATTGCTTGAAGAAAAAAATAAGCAAACACATTTGGTGTTTGCCAAAAGCCATGCGGGAGACTCCCCAAACAAATGGAAGAAGGTACTCTGGTCAGATGAGACTAAAACTGAGCTTTTTGGCCATCAAGGAAAACACTATGTCTGGCGCAAACCCAACACCTCTCATCACCCTGAGAACACCATCCCCACAGTGAAGCATGGTGGTGGCAGCATCATGCTGTGGGGATGTTTTTCATCGGCAGGGACTGGGAAACTGGTCAGAATTGAAGGAATGATGGATGGCGCTAAATACAGGGAAATTCTTGAGGGAAACCTGTTTCAGTCTTCCAGAGATTTGAGACTAGGACGGAGGTTCAACTTCCAGCAGGACAATGACCCTAAGCATACTGCTAAATCAACACTCAAGTGGTTTAAGGGGAAACATTTAAATGTCTTGGAATGGCCTAGTCAAAGCCCAGACCTCATTCCAATTGAGAATCTGTGGTATGACTTAAAGATTGCTGTACACCAGCGGAACCCATCCAACTTGAAGGAGCTGGAGCAGTTTTGCCTTGAAGAATGGGCAAAAATCCCAGTGGCTAGATGTGTCAAGCTTATAGAGATATACCCCAAGAGACTTGCAGCTGTAATTGCTGCAAAAGGTGGCTCTATTGTATTGACTTTGGGGGGGTGAATAGTTATGCACGCTCAAGTTTTCTGTTTTTCTGTCTTCATTCTTGTTTGTTTCACCCCAAAAAATATTTTGCATCTTCAAAGTGGTAGGCATGTTTTGTAAATCAAATGATACAAACCCCCCAAAAATCTATTTTAATTCCAGGTTGTAAGGCAACAAAATAGGAAAAATGCCACTGTATAAATGTCCTAAAGCAAAAATATACACAAGTAATACATTATCTGATGAAATTGCTCTAGAAAGTGACACAAGACATGGATGTCCTCTCTCCCCCCTCCTGTTTGTACTGGCAATTGAACCGCTTGCAGAAAAAATTAGACAGGACCCAAATGTAACAGGTATCAGTATTGGTAAACGTTAATATAAACTAAACTTACTTGAAGATGATCTCCTGATATACCTGACCTATATTGAAAACTCAATGTCCCCCTTGCTAAAAATATTTTCAGAATACTCTAAAATCTCAGGATATAAAATGAACGTGGAAAACCCCCACAATAATAATATTTAAAAAAAGAATAACTCATGATATACAGTAATCCTTTAAGCGGACCACAAAAAAATATCAAATACTTAGGATGCTTAAGTGACAACAAACAAAAAAAAGATAACTTTAACCTATTACTTAACTATATGAAAGCAGATCTAATTAGATGGAACAATCTTCCCATAAATCTTACAGAATAAACCTCTTCAGAATGGGATGGCTCCCAAGGCTTTTATATTTATTCTCGGTAATACCAATTACCCCACCAGAGACATTATTTTAAAAAGTATATTCGGTCATAACAGACTATGGGCAAATAAAACTCATAGAAAGGAAAGTTTTACATCTTCTTGAGGGTGGTTTAAACCTTCCAGACTTGGAATTGTATCAACTCGCCACCCAAGGCTTTTACTTATAGACATATAGTTAAATGCACTAAAGAGGAACAATGGGTACATATTGAAGATGCGCATGCTCATCCCTAGAATCTTTTCACTTGTCTACTTTCAAATGATAAAGCTAAGAACATTAACATTAACAACTTCATAGTTAGGAAAACTATAACTATGTGGAAAAAAATGTAACCAATATCACTCCGTAAAAATAAACCCCTTTGGAGCAATCCTTGGATAGCTTTTCAGAATTCACCAATAAATTGGTCCACATGGAAAACTAAAGGCATAAAAACCGTAAATGACTTGGTAATAGGAAATACATTTATTTCCATGACATAAAAAAAAAAAATGGTGACTGACCAATGTAATTTTAAAATACATGGAACTTAAAAGTTTCATATCACAACATTTGAATTTGAAATATTTTGGACATCAGAGCAATCTTGAGGGAATCCTATTTGAGTGAGAAAAGGATATTCATATGATAGGTAAGATATACAAAACCTTGCAGAGAGACTCTCCAATTGACAGTCTCTTAGAAAAAAATATTAACCACTGGAACCAAGACTTAAAAATAACTGATATTGGCACAAGATGGAGGGAATGTTAGAACATAACTAACGAAATTACAGTTAACGAAAATGTACGCTTAATCCAGTATAAACTAATGTATCGAATTTATTACACAAGAGACAAAATTCACAAATTCTACAGCACAACGGCAGAGTCATGTCTTAAGTGTAAAACTAACAATTACTCAATAATCCATTCCTTCTGGGAATGCTATAAAGTCCAAAAGTTACAGGCAGAGTTAGAAAGTTGCCTGTCAGAAGTATTACAATGTAAATGTACTTTTAATCCATCTGTCTGAATATGTCAAGACATGGCATATGAGGGTGCAATGAGATACCCGATTGGTTGGACGATACTTTTCTCGTCAATCATCTTTAAAAAAACGTATACTTAAAAACTGGAAATCAACCTATCCTCCATCGTTAACACAATGGAAAGGTCAAACACTTTATTATCTAAATATTGGAAATGCGTTGGCGAAGAAGGGAAACTAAATGGTGCAGTTTGAGGCCATGTGGGGGGGGGGAGCATGTGGGTCTGGGCAGAGGGGATGTCCTGGATGTTTGTGTGCATTGTTGCCGTTTGTATGTGTGTGCTTTGTATTGTTTGAAAATAAATACAATCGTTAAAAAAAAAAAGGTTTTAAGTGGTTATTGGTGAGAGGTTGTGTGTGTGTGGCATGTCCAGAGAAAAAGGGATTGATGTCTGGCTAGTGAAGAAAGTGCAATGCAATCACACTTTGTATTAATAGCCAATGCCCTGAGGAGTAGAGAGAGTGGGGCATTTGTGGTATTTTTTTTTATTTAACCTTTATTTAACTAGGCAAGTCAGTTAAGAACAAATTCTTATTTACAATGACGGCCTACACCGGCCAAACCTGGGCCAATTGTGCGCTGCCCTATGGGACTCCCAATCACGGCCAGTTGTGATAAAGCCAGGAATTGAACCAGGGGGTCTGTAGTGACGCCTCAAGCACTGAGATGCAGTGCCTTAGACCGCTGCGCCACTCGAGAGCCCAAGAGTTGTGGTTGTATGTGGTTGTATGTGGTTGTACAGTGAGGGAAAAAAGTATTTGATCCCCTGCTGATTTTGTACGTTTGCCCACTGACAAAGACATGATCAGTCTATCATTTTAATGGTAGGTTTCATTGAACAGTGAGAGACAGAATACATTTAAAAAATCCAGAAAAAACGCATGTCAAAAATGTTATAAATTGATTTGCATTTTAATGAGGGAAATAAGTATTTGACCCCTCTGCAAAACATGACTTAGTACTTGGTGGCAAAAACCTTTTTGGCAATCACAGAGGTCAGATGTTCCTTGTAGTTGGCCACCAGGTTTGCACACATCTCAGGAGGGACTTTGTTCCACTCCTCTTTGCAAATCTTCTCCAAGTCATTAAGGTTTCGAGGCTGACGTTTGGCAACTCGAACCTTCAGCTCCCTCCACAGATTTTCTATGGGATTAAGGTCTGGAGACTGGCTAGGCCACTCCAGGTCCTTAATGTGCTTCTTCTTGAGCCACTCCTTTGTTGCCTTGGCCGTGTGTTTTGGGTCATTGTCATGCTGGAATACCCATCCACGACCCATTTTCAATGCCCTGGCTGAGGGAAGAAGGTTCTCACCCAAGATTTGACGGTACATGGCCCCGTCCATCGTCCCTTTGATGCGGTGAAGTTGTCCTGTCCCCTTAGCAGAAAAACACCCCCAAAGCATAATGTTTCCACCTCCATGTTTGATGGTGGGGATGGTGTTCTTGGGGTCATAGGCAGCATTCCTCCTCCTCCAAACACGACGAGTTGAGTTGATGCCAAAGAGCTCAATTTTGGTCTCATCTGACCACAACACTTTCACCCAGTTCTCCTCTGAATCATTCAGATGTTCATTGGCAAACTTCAGACGGCCCTGTATATGTGCTTTCTTGAGCAGGGGGACCTTGCGGGCGCTGCAGGATTTCAGTCCTTCACGGCATAGTGTGTTACCAATTGTTTTCTTGGTGACTATGGTCCCAGCTGCCTTGAGATCATTGACAAGATCCTCCCGTGTAGTTCTGGGCTGATTCCTCACCGTTCTCATGATCATTGCAACTCCACGAGGTGAGATCTTGCATGGAGCCCCAGGCCGAGGGAGATTGACAGTTATTTTGTGTTTCTTCCATTTGCGAATAATCTCACCAACTGTTGTCATCTTGTAGCCCATTCCAGCCTTGTGTAGGTCTACAATCTTGTCCCTGACATCCTTGGAGAGCTCTTTGGTCGTGGCCATGGTGGAGAGTTTGGAATCTGATTTATTGATTGCTTCTGTGGACAGGTGTCTTTTATACAGGTAACAAGCTGAGATTAGGAGCACTCCCTTTAAGAGTGTGCTCCTAATCTCAGCTCGTTACCTGTATAAAAGACACCTGGGAGCCAGAAATCTTTCTGATTGAGAGGGGGTCAAATACTTATTTCCCTCATTAAAATGCAAATCAATTTATAACATTTTTGACATTAGTTGCTTTTTTTGTTATTTTTTGTTATTCTGTCTCTCACTGTTCAAATAAACCTACCATAAAAATTATAGACTGATCATTTCTTTGTCAGTGGGCAAACGTACAAAATCAGCAGGGGGTCAAATACTTTTTTCCCTCACTGTATATGTGGGACAGATTGCCTTCCGTTTTATGTTGAGACTGAGAGGGTTTTGTGTGTGTGTGTGTGTGTGTGTCTGTGGAGGCTAAGAGAGGATTGTTTATATGCTTCCATGTGTCTTCATGCTCGCCTGTGTGTGTACGCACTCTTTTGTGTGTGCGCACACTTGAATGGGTGTGTGTGTCTTTGAGGCTGCATCAAAGAGGGCAAGGGGTTGAGAGGCGAGGTCACCCACAGCCCAGTAACATACTTCATCCATCAAACCCCGCGACCTCACTGACATTCTTGCTCTCTCCGCTCCGCTACCTTCTATCCACCCTCTGTTTCTGTTCGTTGTTTTCTATTTGCATCCTTTCCTCCTACCCTTCTCCTACCCTTCTCCTACCCTTCTCTCCCTTTGGCATACCACCCAAAGCCTTTTGTGTTGTTTGTCACTGGTGTGAAATATTGATGTGGCAAAAGTTACAGGGGACTTCAGGGGAACGCATCCTTGAGTAAAGAAGTGAAAAAGAAGTGGAAAAACTCTGAGAAAAGTTGCCATTTGGTCCACCTAGACTCCTTTATCAAAGCGGGAACATGGCGTCTAGGGAAACCATGTGTTTTCATGCTTGATTTATACCTCCTGTCATGTGTGACAGATCAAGCTGCTGTCTATGACTGAGGTGGGCATTCTGTGCCTGTATGGATGCAGAGCATGATTCAGACATGGTGATCCTCTACATAGCACACTGAAGGGGGGACGAAATGTAATGTGGGAGATGGATTTTGTCACAACACTGACCTCAGTCCATAGACTGACATTGGACAATCATGGGAAGTTGCTGGCCAGTCCGTCAGTTAGTATAACTGCGAGCTACTACAGATTAAATTAGATGTCAGATTCTTCTCTAGTTTTTGCGCAATGGCTCCTCAAAGAGAGAGAGACAGAGGGTCACAGCATGCTAGTTCCTGGGATGAGAAAACGCTGTGACACAGTTACATTATTTACAATTTAGCAGACGCTCTTATCCAGAGCGTCTTACAGTAGCAATTAGGGTTAAGTGCTTTGCTCAAGAGCACATCGACAGATTTTTCACCAAGTCGGCTCGGGGATTTGAACCAGTGACCTTTCGGTTACTGGGCCAACGCTCTTAGCTGCTATAATACCTGCCGCCCATTGACACGAGTAGAGACACATCAGTTCTTGTTTAAACAACCCAAGCAATCTGTTATGTGATTAGTCTGTGTGCTGTGAGCTGTAATTGCCTATTTTCCAACTTCTTAGAGTCATCTCAAGGGGACAGAATAAAGATGTCACCCGGTTACACAAGCCAAGGTCGTAGTCTAATATTAAACCTCTGAAAAAGCCTAACAAGGATGTGCAAAAATACATGATAATAACGTAGGATTCACGCTGGGTTTAATTTGAGGGGCCCCTGGTGGCCCCTGAGTCATCGGTGGCCCAGATAGAGGTTGCACAAGGGGAGGGGGCATTTCTATTAAGCAGAAGTGGTGTCATCGAGTTGAAGAGCTGAAGGAATATGTTAACTGCAAAAGACTACACAGACAACGTTTATCAAAGGTCGGATTTAATACCACTTTGAGACCACCTGTGTGTCATAGACTCATATGACTCCTACACTAAACTACATAATTGAAATAAATAGCAGTAGAATACTGTATGTGGGCACTTTGTGAAATGATGCCTGAAATAGTTCCATGGAGTCAAATATAACTTCCCTTGACGTTTTAACCTATTCTCCATTGCGCTTTAGACAGTGGAACTGTAGAAGGGCCCGCCTCTCCCAGACAGTCCCTGGGATGTCTGCACTCTCTCTCTCTCTCTCCCCCTCTCTCTCTCTCTCTTTCTCACTCTCTATCATATCCTCTCTCGCTCGCTCTCTCTCTCTCTCTCTCTCTCTCTCTCTCTCTCTCTCTCTCTCTCTCTCTCTCTCTTTCTCTCGCTCCCCCCCCCCCCCCCCTCTCTCTCTCTCTCTCTCTCTCTCTCTCTCTCTCTCTCTCTCTCTCTCTCTCTCTCTCTCTCTCTCTCTCTCTCTCTCTCTCTCTCTTTCTCCCCCTCTCCCTCTCTCTACTCTTTTTGGGCAGACTGCCCAGCAATCGTTGCTTTCAGGACATAAACGGCAGTTGATGGAGCACTTTGCCTAGCCTAAGTAAATGTGCTCGGGACCATTTGAGTGTGCATTGTTTAGGAATGGATCACATAGAAGTTTGGCCAGAGTGCTGTGTGTCTGCTGCATTACTGGGAGTTCACAGATTTGTCTTCCACCAGGGGGGAATGAATCTGCATTTGGGGACAGCTGCTACTTTAAGAAAAACATGATGGTACTCATTGATATATCTTAGAGAGATGGAGTGGCAGAGGTTGCATGCATCAGCAATGAAAAACAAAACACAGAGAGTTAGAGGATTGAGGAGTTCAGTGGGAGAAGAGCTTGCAGGGTATTTAGCCTACGTTTCCTGGGACACCAGGGCAGGGCATTGCTCCAGTTTGTTTAGAGTGATACACACTGCCATTTGACACTTTAGATTCCCCTTCAGTCTATAGATCGCCAGTGACATACTCTGTTGAATTGCTGGACACATACTGCATCTATCATAGTACACGTTACTGTAGCAATGGCAGTTGTCCCATGTTTCCCACATGTCATGTGTGTGTCGTGTGTAAGGGAGCTCCTCCAAACACACACACTCTGCACCTGTCTGTCACAAAACGCCACACCATCCACCACGTCCCATGATCCTCCTTAACCCTGACAGCACTCTGCCCGCTCTGCTCCCAGCAGGTCTACCCCAGATGTGCCACTACACCTGTCACTTTACCTGTCACAACGGGTCACAACCTGTTACAAGCTGTCACATCTAGTCAAGACCAATCACTTTGTCTCAGCTCATCTTGTTGACTTGAAGGTGATCTGGAGGTAACTTGTCTGTTTGAAGTGAGAGTCATTGTGAAACTCCTTTTCTAAGTATGGCAGGTCTGCAATAATCAAGTATATCACTGTTGTTGTTGTTATTGTTTTGTTGTTGTTTTGTGGAGTCCCTTTGTATATATAATGTTGTTTCTAAAGGGTCGTGAGAGAACAACAATTATGCTCTCATGCTGACATTAAGATTTCTCAATGAAATGCATTATGCATATTCTTTATGTGATGAGCAGCTAGCTGAAGAGATTGATGGAGCTTGGCTGGAGGTTGTTGTATCGTTCAGCTTGTGTAGTTGTTTTACATGAAGGCATAAGTCTGTGAGTGCTCTCTAAGACTCAAGGCCACCACAGAGAACAGCATCTTCCTTTCTTACTGGCTTGTACTGTCGGCCTTGTGAATGAAATGGCTTTCTGGCTCAGACACACACACACACACACATCCACACACACATTCTCTCTCCATTCTCCCAGGCTCACAAAGTGTCTGTTTGGCTGTGTTGACACTAGACCCGTTTTAATTCCCATCCTCCCTCCCCCTCTCCTCTCTTCCCCCCTCCCTCTCTCCCTCCCTGGGGTATTCTCTCTATTTTCTCCTCCTGAGTTAATAAAGAAAAAAACATCCAATCACAGTAGGTTGGTGGCACCTTAATTGGGGAGGACGGGCTCGTGGTAATGGAGTGGAATCAGTGGAATGGCATCAAATACATCAAACACATGGTTTCCATGGTTTCCATGTGTTTAATGCCATTCCATTCGCTCCGCTCCAGCCATTATTATGAGCCGTTCTCCCCTCAGCAGCCTCCACTGCATCCAATGCTTTTATTATATATTTGCCTTCTTCTGTCTGTTTGCCTGTCCGGCTTGTTCTGTTCTGCAGCACTTTGTGTTATTAAAGTGTCGTTTTGACCTGGCTGCTAGCAGATAGCTCGCCCACAGCGATAATTACTAATGATCTGCATAGCTGCCTCGTGGACGTGGCAGCCGTGAAAATGTTATTACCTTGGCCTTTCTGCTAGGACCAGTGCAAAGCGAAGCAGGGAGGCACGGAGCTCTTGTACGGCTAGCATCTTTACCCAGGTCACGGCGACGACAGAGCTCATATCCCCCCAGGGTCCCGGGGCGAGAGAGCGAGAGAACAGATGTATGGAGAGAGAGAGAGAGAGAGAGAGAGAGAGAGAGAGAGAGAGAGAGAGAGAGAGAGAGAGAGAGAGAGAGAGAGAGAGAGAGAGAGAGAGAGAGATGAAAAGAGGGGGATGATCAAGAGAGGCTATAATACAAAGCATTAAGATCACAGCTCTGAGAGAGGAACATGGAAGAGGCAGTGTTTTGTTATTTCATACTTAATTATATGTATTGTAGTTCTTTTCATTTGGTGTGTGTGTCCAAGTTGAAATAGTCGCCTTGAAGCATGGCTCTGACAAAGTTAGAGATGAGAGCCTGGTCTTTATTTTCATTGGTGTGGATGGAGTTTCATGTATTTTTCTATAGCCTTGACACAGAGCTGAGACAGAACTTAGACAAGAGAAAGCCTTTTGGTGTCTGGGATCAGATACTTTAAGAAGAGATATGAGAAAAGCAGAGAAGTCATCAGACCTTAGATGGATATCACTCACTCTTCTTTTTCTCAAAGAAACACAAATACACACTTACTTCCATATGAACCCTCCAGAACCCTCTCTCTTAGATAAAATACTGTTTTCCTTTCTTAGGCACACACACACACTCTCATTCTCTCTCTCTCGCTCGTTCTCTCTCTCCCTCCCTCCCTCCCTCCCTCCCTCCCTCCCTCCACCTCCCTGTTCTGTAACAGCTCAGGCCTGTATTCCCGGCCCATGCACCCTGACACCAGCCTTCACTGAGGTCAGAGGTTAACATCATGTTCAGGGTCAGGAGCTCCCAGAGGTCAAACACTCAGAGCTGGGCCTTAATGAGCTGAGTTTGAGTCCTCTGGATTTCTACACACACACACACACACGCACGCACACACACACATACACGCACACATTCACTGATGCTTGTGCATGCACATACAGCCACACACAAGCAAAAACCAGATGACACACATGCACACATGCACACATGCACGCATCTACACACACACACACACACACAAAACACCTCTCGGTCCTGAGGGAAAAAGCCAGGAGAGCAGGGTGGGCCTTGTCTCGCTCTCCCGTCTCTCCTTTCAAGCCCGACTTATCTAGACATTCACAGGTTGAACTAACTGGCATTATTAAGCTGGCCTAGCCTGGCCGGATACAATGGAAACCACCAAGTGGTCCACAAACAGGTGAGTGTGTGTTGAGGGAATCTTAAACAAGCCACCCGGCAATTTCAATCAGATCCATGCATGACTCGCCCCAGGCCCAGGTAGTCCAATTACAAACAGACACGCTCAACAGGCGCACTCAAACCCCAACCAAATCCCCATTTATTCAAACTCAGACGGGAGAGACGTGGTGTGGGTCGATGTATGAAGGGCAGATCATATTAAGAAGGGGGGCAGAGTTACAATCCCTTGCCGCTGGATCGATAGGGAGATGGGGGAAAATCGGAGTGGAGGGATGGAGGGGTTGCAGTTGTCTTTTGGTTTGGAATGATGATTTTTTATTTATGTATTGGACTAATCATGTCGTTCTCTCTCTCTACCCTCTCTCTCTCTCTCTCTCTTTTTCTACCCTCTCTCTCTCTACTCTCTCTCTCTCTGTCTCTCTCTACCCTCTCTCTCTCTACCCTTTCTCTCTCTCTACCCTCTCTCTATCTCTCTCTACCCTCTCTCTGTCTCTCTCTACCCTCTCTCTCTCTACCCTCTCTCTCTCTCTACCCTCTCTCTATCTCTCTCTCTACCCTCTCTCTGTCACTCTCCACCCTCTCTCTCTATCCATCCCCCTTCCCCTCCCTATCCCTCCCCCTCTCTCCCCCTCTCGCTCAGGGGGGTAAGATCCCAGTGAGGTGGACAGCTCCAGAGGCCATAGCCTACAGGAAGTTCACCTCAGCTAGTGACGTGTGGAGCTACGGCATCGTCATGTGGGAGGTGATGTCATTCGGAGAGAGACCCTACTGGGACATGTCTAACCAGGATGTGAGTATTATTGTCATGTTGAACTTTTGAACTTTATTGTTTTAAGTAAATATAAATATTCAGATCAATCAAATTTCAATCAATCAAATTAATTTAGAAAGCCCTTTTTACAATGTATGTGCATTCAGATAAAAGGTGAACCTTCTAGTATGTAATGTTGTGTCATAGAATGGAACCCTCTCAAACACATAACAACTCAGTTGTGTCAACATTTGTACCGTTAATATGACAATTGTGAATTCCCACTGGAAATGTCCTTGACAATGAAGAGATCCCCCCCCCCAATACAAACACACACACCAATGAGCTCCATATCCACAGCCGCCAACTCTCTCTCTGGGACAGCATGCAGGCATCGACTGGTGAGACACACACTCAGGGAGGAGGCCTGGCACTGCTCACAGCATGGCCTGCTGTTCTCTTCAGTCAGGACACACACACACACATATCTGTGTACCAGGGTTTCTGTTAGCCGGCTTTTTTCAGTAATTTAAAAAAAAAAAGCTGATAAAAAAGTTGGCGCCGGCAATTGCGAAATAATGCTTTTTAGCCTATTCACTGATGGAAATACATTTGACTGGTCATGCTTATCGTTCTATAGGGACATTTGCATAATTTAGTGGAATTAAATTGCTGCGTGTACAATATATTCGTTATGTAGGCTATCTTATTTATCACACGCCTACAGCATACAGATACAGAGCCTTTGAGTGGAAAATCTGTCAAACAGCGCAAGAGCTGCTGCTGCAGCATCTTGTGGTGCTTTCAAGACAACTGGGAAATACGAGGTCAAATAATGACGTCAGTGATCTTCAGGTCGGAAAGATGGAGCTCTAGAAAGAGGCCCGAGTTCCCGAGTTGGAATTCCGAGTTGGATGACCGTTCAAAACGTTTTTTCTCAGTCGGAAGTCTGAGATTAAAGTCGGAAGTCTGAGATTTCCGAGTTCCCAGTTGTTTTGAACTCGGCATCAAACGGCAACGAAAGGCAGGCTTCATCAGTGCGTCACAAACCACTTTGCAATAAGTTGGAGGCAGTATGCATTTTGAAAACATATACCGTATTTTCCGCACTATAAGGTGCACCGGAGTATAAGCCGCAGCAGCTAAATTGAATGATATTGAATGATGTGTACATATATAAGCCGCACTGGACTATAAGCCGCAGGTGTTTTAATGTTTAATTACCATATGTAAGGGTTCGTGCACAGAGGGGATTGTCGGGAAAGAGACAAACTGTCTCGCTCTCGTAATGTCTGTCTGTCTTGCTCTCGTTCTGTCTCTCGTTCTGTCTCTCGTAGCACTCTCAGTTCCACTTTTACTTTTGCGCGCTACCTGTCTCACTCTTTTCCGGCCTCCAGCTTTTCCTGCTGGAGCCCGCCGCTTAAAGGTGGGGGGCGCGGACCGGTCATAGAGCCCATAGAGTTAAAGTTGGTGGACTGTAACCTGTAAAATCCATAGATTTAGGAGGTCTTCTAGTGGCCGTTAGCTGTAAAAATCCATAGATTAGCCGCACCGTTGTATAAGCCGCAGGGTCAAAAAATGGGGAAAAAGGCGCGGCTTATAGTCCGAAAATTACGGTACTTAATTGTTTGAAACCTGAACGTTTTAATACATATTTTAAGGCATGTCATACCTTGCTTCAAAGTAGCAGATAAGATCTCCTCTCTTTCTAAATGTCTAACAGATATTTTCATCACTGTCGCATGTGCAGTGTCCTTTTGACAACGGTGTTTTCCCGGTAATTGTATTATGGAACGAACATTCGCGCTTAGCCTACTGCATTGTGCGCGTTGCTGCACTTATAATGTGAATAAATAATCGTTTATCAACATTCTGTTGCAGGATCAAGCTTTTTCATGTAGCCTAGGCCTACTGGTTGTATGTATTTGCGATCTATCGTCCTACAACTGTCCCAGAGTCTGTTTGGAATAGGCTATTTCATTCTCGATAAGCTGACTAATAGAAAAGGTAGCCTAAACTTTTCTACTATAGTAGATTGACATAGGCTAGTGATTTTCCTGTTCGTTACTCATCTTGTTGGCTGAGGAAAAGTAAATGTGGACAGTTATTCTAACATCTTCAAAGTGCACATCAGAATTCGGTAATAGGGACAGCACATCGTTGCATCCTCGACTTGCATGTTCTGTTAATATGAATTACCATATCCTAAATGTGATTTCTGTCATTCTGAGCACCGGGGATGGACGCCCTAATCAGGTTACACAGCCAATACATATGGGTCCGGTACATTTCTCAAATGTCCGGTAAATTAAAATGTTGCCGGTCAATTGTGCGGAACCACATTTTCCTAACGTAAACCCTGCTGTGTACATTAATAACACACACACACACACACACACACACACACACACACACACACACACACACACACACACACACACACACACACACACACACTCGCACGCACATGCAGTATGCACACAAAAGCACACAAAAATGATGCACTGACATACACACAAATACACAAGTCTGTGTGCTCATACACATACATACACATGCCCACTCGCACATGCATGTACATGCACTCACATACACACACACACACACACACACACTTCCCCATATGCACAATTTGTCAAGATTCTGCTGAATTAAACTAGTCTCAGTGGTAGCATGGGCACCTATAGAGCATCTTCCCATTTCTGATGATAATTCATTTTCACACCCTGCAATCTCTATCCCATATCGGCTTTTCCTGACTTTGCCCTGATTCAACCGTTTAATTTGAAAGATTGCTTCTACATACAAGGGTTAACAATCCATCATATGGTATACCATATGAACATGCTACTCAGCTGGTAGAGCACGACGCTTGTAAAGCCAAGGTAGTGGGTTCGATCCCCGGGACCACTCATACACAAAAATGTATGCACGCATGACTGTAAGTCGCTTTGGATAAAAGCGTCTGCTAAATGGCATATTATTATTATTATTTATAGAGCGAGACAGCACTACTCTTTCCATAGTTACTGTACTGTATATGCAATAAGCCTATTCCCAAGTCACATTCCCGCAGTGTCAGATTATACAGTCATGTCCATAATTATTGGCACCCTTGATAAAGATGAGCATAAAAGACTGTATAAAATACATAATACAAATACTGAGCTATATTGTATGGTAATTTTTGTATTATTATTATTATTATTATTATTATTATTATTATTATTATTATATTATTATTTTATACTAATACAATTGCTCAGAGAAGGAGGTTTTGTTTAACAAGTACATAATATTTTTTTCTCTCCAAAAGATAGGGGTCAACATTATACCTTTCAATACCTCACCTTGCGAGGATAAAGGTACTGAGCCTTTTTCTAAACTGTTTTATGAGATTGGAGAACACATTGGGAGGGACCTTAGACCTTAGACAACATAGGAAACATTTGAAAAATGTACATGCGAAACTTCACGTGTCCGAAAACCAGATCTGTCTTGTGAAAATTTTACATGAAAAAAAAAAAAACTTGTCAGAAAAACACTTTTTTTCACATTGTTTTTTTATATATATATTTTTTTATAAAGGAGACGCTGAGTGAATTGCTCACTAACCACTCAATAGCACAAAATGAGACGGAACAACTAGGGCCTGGCGGCACAGGGGTCTAGAGGAAGAGGGGAAAGTGAAAGGGAAACATAAAAACCTCTACAAACATCAGCTTTTTCTCACAATTCTCTGCTTTACTACATTTACATTTACATCATTTAGCAGACTACACATTATTGATCTCCTTTGATCATACGTTTAGTGACTACCCTCAGATCTTTTCGCAATTGGCCTTCCCAATGGTCCTGTCTGGCAATGGTTTTCTACTGACCTCATCTATCTTATCGCCATGAGCGAGATTAGACCCATATCTAGATCAACTTCTAATGACTACCTTCCACTCACCACCTACTGCCGTCTCCACAATAGTGCTGCCTAACATGACCCTGACTGACTACCTTGTGACCTTCTGCCCACCCTCTCCATCCCCAGGTGATCAATGCCATAGAGCAGGACTACCGGCTGCCCCCTCCCATGGACTGCCCCTCAGCCCTGCACCAGCTCATGCTGGACTGCTGGCAGAAGGACCGTAACGCCCGGCCACGCTTCACTGACATCGTCAACACCCTGGACAAGATGATCCGCAACCCAGCCAGTCTCAAACAAGTGGCAAGCATCCCTGCAGTGTAAGTGTAGCATACATTAATGTATATGTAGTTTATTACTTTATATAACATCAAAGTCTAAACCTCCCCGCACACCACCATCAAAGCTCTCTCTCTCTCTCTCTTACTTACTCTTCCTCTCCTCCTCCAGGCCTTCCCAGACCCTGTTGGATCATTCTATCCCAGACTTCAACACCTTCAGTTCAGTGGAGGAGTGGCTGGGAGCCATCAAGATGACCCAGTACAGAGATAACTTCCTCAACTCTGGCTTCACCTCCCTGCAACTGGTGGCACAGATTACATCTGAGTGAGTCAAACACATACACACACATGCACAGAAGTACACACACACGTGCACACATGTGAGCAAGCATGCACAGACTCATGCAGGCTCTCACACGCATGCAGTCTTGCGTACACACACACACACAAGCATTCACAGATGTACATGCATGCACAAACACACATACACACATACACAGACACACTTATGTGAGCAAGCATGCATGTACACACACATCTCATTTAAAACGATCCTGTCCAAATATTGGCCCTAAGAAATCTTCCTGGCTTCAAAATGTTGTTTAAAAAATGTAGCGACATGGTTTTAATTGTCAATCAAAGAGAACAAAAGCTTGATCACTGAGAGGCAGACAAAGTTAATGGAATATGTGTTTGTTGTTTTCTCCTTCACAGCCAGTGGCTAACCATCCTGAAATTAATTATTTGGGGCTTTGGTTATATATGTAAATGTATTAGAGACCAAATTAATGTTTGTTTATGTACTTGCTTCTTCAGCACACACAGTTGAGGCATTGCAGAAGCAATACTGATGTATTTCCTCTCTTGCTCTCTCTCTCTCCTTCTCCCTCCCTCTTCCTATCCCTCTCTTCCTGTCTCCCTCCCTCCCCATCACCAGAGACCTCCTGAGGATAGGTGTGACCCTGGCGGGCCACCAGAAGAAGATCCTCAGTAACGTCGCCTCCATGCGGGTGCAGATGAGCCAATGCCAGTCGCCCACTGCCATGGCATGACTGGAGGGGGCGCCGTGCCACGGGGCGGGCATCATTCGGGCTGGCAGGGACTACGGCAGAAAGGACTACACCCCTCACCGAATGACCCCCGACCCGTCGGAACGTGCCAGGGTCGAGACTATCATTCTCATCTAATCCCATCGAACATATAATCAAACATCATTACCCAGGAGGCCAGGGTCCAGACGAAGACTAACTATCACCTTCCACTAATCTGAGTTATACTGAGTTATGATGTAGAGTTCAATGTGTTCAGAGACAGTTTTTTTCAAATCTTAATCTGTGAGTTCTACAGTATGTAATATCATCGTACTGTACTGTAATCTAACCTCACGACAACCACAGGCTGACACAGTGATGGAGTCTTGACTGGATGATATTAGACTGGAGAGGAGGACCAAGTGGAAGCCATTTTGAAGAGGAAGTTCATTGGTGAATCCCAAACCACCCCCTCTCCCTTACCAACTCGTTCAGAGGGCCCTCCGTTGTCATGTGTTGCTGACGGAACTCAGAGGGTGACTTCCAGAGAGTGGCCAGGGGATCAATAAACCCATCAACTTCGGGACATACTCGTGACAATTCATGTTCCACTTTTAAATAATAAAACAAGCATGAAATTCAACCCACTGGGCAAAAACTGGTTGAATCAACGTTGTTTCCACGTAATTTCAACAATAAATGTGATGATGTTGAATTAACGTGGAAAACTGATTGGATTTGCAAAAGTAATCAACATAAGGGAATTCCATATTTTTTTCACCGAACTTTGAACCTAAATCCAATGTCATGGTGACATTTTTTGTTGATTTCACGTTGAATTCACGTTAGTTGAGAACAACCAAATGTAAATAAAAAAATTATGTTGAACTGACGTATGTGCCCAGTGAGAAATTTACAAATCCCCCTGGTCATTTTATAAGATATTAACCTCAGTAACAGTTACACATTTCATTTGGGAGGTATTTCATCTGTTACGTGTCTTGAAATCAGACATAAACAATTGCACGTGGCACATAGAGTTGAAGTCGGAAGTTTACATCCACCTTAGCCAAATATATTTAAACTCAGTTTTTCACAATTCCTGACATTTAATCCTAGTAAAAATCACCTGTCTTAGGTCAGTTAGGATCACCACTTTATTTTAAGAATATGAAATGTCAGAATAATAGTAGAGAGAATGATTTATTTAAGCTTTTATTTCTTTCATCACATTCCCAGTGGGTCAGAAGTTTACATACACTCAATTAGTATTTGGTAGCATTGCCTTTAAATTGTTTAACTTGGGTCAAACGTTTCGGGTAGCCTTCCACAAGCTTCCCACAATAAGTTGGGTGAATTTTGGCCCATTCCTCCTGACAGAGCTGGTGTAACTGAGTCAGGTTTGTAGGCCTCCTTGCTCGCACACGCTTTTACAGTTCTGCCCACAGATTTTCTATAGGATTGAGGTCAGGGCTTTGTCATGGCCATTCCAATACCTTGATTTTGTTGTCCTTAAGCCATTTTGCCACAACTTTGGAAGTATGCTTGGGGTCATTGTCCATTTGGAAGACCCATTTGCGACCAAGCTTTAACTTCCTGATTGATGTCTTGAGGTTGCTTCAATATATCAACATAATTTTCCTTCCTCAAGATGCCATCTATTTTGTGAAGTGCACCAGTCCCTGCTGCAGCAACGCACCCCCACAGCATGATGCTGCCACCCCTATGCTTCACGGTTGGGATGGTGTTCTTCGGCTTGCAAGCTACCCCCCTTTTCCTCCAAACATAACGATGGTCATTATGGCCAAACAGTTCTGTTTTTGTTTCATCAGACCAAAAAGTAAGATCTTTGTCCCCATGTGCAGTTGCAAACCGTAGTCTGGCTTTTTTATGGCGGTTTTGGAGCAGTGGCTTCTTCCTTGCTGAGCGGCCTTTCAGGTTATGTCGATATAGGACTCGTTTTACTGTGGATATAGATACTTTTGTACCTGTTTCCTCCAGCATCTTCACAAGGTCCTTTGCTGTTGTTCTGGGATTGATTTTTACTTTTCGCACCAAAATATATACATCTCTAGGAGACAGAACGCGTCTCCTTCCTGAGCGGTATGACGGCTGCGTGGTCCCATGGTGTTTATACTTCCGTACAATTGTTTGTATAAATGAACGTGGTACCATCAGGCGTTTAGAAATTGCTCCCAAGGATGAATCAGACTTGTGGATGTCAAAAAAATAAAAAAAACGGAGGTCTTGGCTGATTTCTTTTGATTTTCCCATGATGTCAAGCAAAGAGGCACTGAGTTTGAAGGTTGGCCTTGAAATACATCCACAGGTACACCTCCAATTGACTCAAATGATGTCAATTAGCCTATCAGAAGCTTCTAAAGCCATGACATCATTTTCTGGAATTTTCCAAGCTGTTTAAAGGCACAGTCAACTTCTGACCCAGTGGAATTGTGATACAGTGAATTATAAGTGAAATAATCTGTTTGTAAACAATTGTTGGAAAAATTACTTGTGTCATGCACAAAGTAGATGTCCTAACCGACTTGCCAAAACTATAGTTTGTTAACAAGAAATTTGTGGAGTGGTTGAAAATGAGTTTTAATGACTCCAACCTAAGTGTATGTAAACTTCCGACTTCAACTGTAATTAGGCACGCCTTTCCATTCTTTTGTTGTGCATATGGCGGAAGTGTGCGTGACCACTCAAATGGAGGGGCAAGGGGAAGGAGTGATTTGGCATTCAGCTCATGTCATCAGAAGGCCTCTGATTTGTCATTTGACCCAGGCCTTCTTCAAAGACTGAAATGAGGATGCATTGGTCTGTCTAGGAGCAGCGGTATGAAATGTGCGTAGATAGAAAGCAATTCAACCTCTACATACATGATCAATATACACATATGGAAAATGATACAGAGACATACAGTGGTGTATGTGTGATTTTACATTTTTCTCACGTTATATATTTTCATTTGAAACTTTGGACATTTTTGAGATCTCCTCAAGGTCGACCGAAGTTGAACTGGCTGGAAAGGAGAGCTTCTCTGACATTTTGTTGAGATTGTATTCATTTTCTTCACCATGAAAGCAGGGAACGGACTTCTCTTCCATGTTTTCACTTTAACACTACCTGTGGATGTCTGGGCTGATGGCCTTGCCAAAGGACTAGTGAAACGGCCTCGCCCAGATTCTGAGAATATATATAAATATGTATGTCTCTAACTAAATATGAATATATCTTCTGAATAAATCTTCATATTGAAGGTGACGTGTATGAATATGTATGCACAAAACTCTCTCTGCTTGCCTTTTTGGCATAGATGACGTTTTTGTGGACTGGATTGTGATGGAGATGGTCATATACTGTAGATTCTCTACAGCGCCACCTAGCCCTCTGGAGGACAAAACATAAAGACACCTTTTTGTTTCTTTCCCCAATGCTGAGGGGTCACATGGACAATCCGGAATGAATTTTGACCTGGAAGTAAATGTACAAAGGACCATGTACAAATGACTCTTTCTGTAGATGTGTATAAAACAACTTTAGGGATAAAAAAAAAAGTAACAAAACGTCCATTCTCTGGAGAGCCCATGTTAAATGTAAGTGTATTCATGCCATATCTTCCTGGTGAGCACTTACTTGTACAGACTCTGTATTTTTCTTTATTTCCTCTTGTTTGTGTTGGAGCGATTGGATCCATACAGAATGGGAAGGAGAGTGGATAGTGTCTCGTCTGCTGGCCAAGGTCTACGGTATGTATCTGCTATTGATCCTGATAGTAACTGTATTGTCATACATCCTCACAAATGTGTTTTTTGGTAAACAGTTAGAGTAATGAAAGACATCCGAAAGAGGGAGTTGCTGGAGTCAAGTTTATGATTTCAGGTCTCACAGTGGTTTGCCATTAAAAACATTGTTTTCATTTCTAGATATTCTGATTGTAGAGAGAGGCAGCCATATCGTATAAACAGCCGATGAGCTAATCAAGACATCTGACATTGGAGTGTTTCCCCACACTGTCTGGGTCTGGCTTAGCCAACAGGCGCCTCTTGATAAACATAGACAAACAGCGCACAGAGGCACTACGCACACACACTAAAACAATTATAGCACCTCGAAGGAGTTCTGCTTGCACTTCAATCCCCCACACACCTGTTACCTAAAGTGGCTACTTTTACAGCTATTACTAGTACACTAAAAGCTATGTCAATTGTAAGTATTGGTAAGTGACTGCTCTACCTACTTTGGCCACTATTCATTTTTATGTCCATAACTGGGTGAATCTTAATTTCCACTTAAGTCAAATGTTCACTTAGTCGTATAGTGATGTCAATGGATGACTAAGTGAAAATTCGACTTAAGTGGAAGTTAGTATTTGCCCCAATGTCTATAAGTGGAACACACTCTATTGCAATTGGTGGAAGACAGAGGAGGCTGGTGGGAGGAGCTATAGGAGGACGAGCTCATTGTAATGGCTGGAATGGAATTAATGGAATGGAGTCAAACGTGGTTTCCATATTTTTCATACCGTTTCATTCCAGCCATTATAATGAGCCCGTCCTCCTATAACTCCTCCCACCAGCCGCCTCTGGTGGAAGAGGTTTATTCTTGAGATAGGGGCTACTGAGGACATGGATACTATTTGAGTTAGAGCGAGAGTATTCTTCTGAAGTATGTCTGAAGATGGAGTAAATGGTGGTCTAGGAGGAGAAGCAGACATGATGAGTCTGAGGGCTTCGGTACACAGGGTTGATTGTACTACTAGCCCAGCTCTTGTGTATGCTAGAAGCCTGTGATTGCAGTGGTGTAGTCTTAGAGATGGCTGTCTGGTCTTACACCAATCACACTGAATCTCAACTATGTCTGACAGCAAGGCCAAGGAACCTGGTTGATGATGGTGGAACTGCTCTGATAAAAACAGAATTATAAATAAGTGTAGTCACCAACCTATTGAAATGTCCACTTTACTAAAGTAGGCAATCAATGCAAAGGTAACAATCCATGTTACACTGTAGATATAGCAAAATCATTATTAGCAGTGAATTAGCCATAATAATTAGGCCTTTGTTTGCCTGAGAATCCTGTTGCTTCCAGTGACAGCAGAGGGAAAATCAAGTCTGTCTATGTTTGATCATCTACAGAGTAGGCAAGTGTATAACATTGGAACACAAGACACCTTAACCAGATTTAGTCTGGTTGTAGCTCTCATTGCATCGATTTTCTTGTAACTACATCCTCAGGTGTCGGGTCATGACAAACTACTGTTTCCCCAAACACAGATATCATAGACTGCTGTTCTACTAACCACTCTGTGGAATTGGCTAGCCCTCTGCACTCCTGTGCCAAGCAATGGGTTATAATTTTAGGAGGGGTGTGGCCCCATGACTAAGACTGAGGTACCCACCTTGGGATCTGCAATTAGAAATCAATGGCAGCTCATTAACAGATTATTAAGTGTCCTCAACCCCCTCACCCCTTCCTTCTCCCCTCTGTCTCACCTCCATTCACCCATCCCTCGCTCCTTCTCATGGCCAGGCTCCAGCTCATTTATCCTGGGTGTAAAAAATCTGTCTCGGGCCCAGGTCTGGGTATGGGTCTGCCCAGCTGGCTGTGGCTGAGAAATGGCTGCATCTCGGGCTCCAGTGCACTCAGGCAGGCAGGGGACCAGGCCACCTGCTGGGGCCTCGGGGCCTCAGTCTGACAGGGGTCTGATCAGCCGCGGGGAGGGAGAAGGATGGGGCTGGGCCAGCATACACACACACAGGCATACACACACACACACCAAGGAGTCCTCTAGCACAGCTACTGCACGGCAGTCTGGCGCTTAATGAAGAGAGAGTGGGCCGAGACCTAACAGTGTGTGTCTGTTGGGAAAATGAGAGGGGATGAGAGAAGAGAGGGAGTGGAGAGGGGTTGTCAGACTATGAAACAGTAGCACTATACATCAAGTAAGGTGTATTGGTGTAGGTTCTAATTGTTGTAGTGCAGCTGCAGCTACAGCATATATTATATAAGGCCTACGACCACCTGAGCTGTTAGAATATACCCTATATGACAACCTATATATTAAGCTCTTTAGGTCGAAACCTAGCTTTTAAAAAAGTCCTTTCAACATCATTCACACAAGCCCGGAGTACCCTACACATAACTATTAATTATTCTGATTAATGATGACTATTTATTCAATGGAGGGATCTAATTTCAATCCATTACGCTTCCATTCAGCCACGTCTCAAGTATTTGCCATTCAACATGCCTATCTATGAATGAGCTGACAGTCTGTAATTCGCATTTTTCTCATTTTCCATGTGCTAATGTTGGATTTATTAACATTCTGACTCTAATAGCATTCCACTTCAAACTCATGACATGAAAAAGCAATTAGCACTCTCTCCATAATAGCCATTTCAGAATTTGCTGTCATTGTCCCATTCTCTCCTCTTAAAAATAAGCATAATTTACTTCATAGATATTCATTTGTGGATTACTTTGGTATTCATTTTTACAATGCCATCTGTTTTGATTTGTTACAACTTTGTTTGAAAAGTGGGCCCGAGTGTGTCCATTCAGCTGTTGAATAAATGTCTAGTTAAATCAATGTTTCAGAAAGGGTTGATTTAGTTGAAGATGCAACTAATTCCTCTATTTTTATGTGTTCTTCTATTTCAGATATTGGACACACACATAAACAAAAACACACACACACCACACAGCAGACCCAGCATTGCTCAGGACAGCCAATAATGACGAAGACAGCAGGACAGGGACAATGACCTCACTTTGCGGTACACACAGGATATAGGAACCAAATGTGTTTGTGTGTGTGTTTGATTTCCTTTGTGTCTCTCTCTGTATAGCTACCACTTATATATTGTGATGACGAGTATGTGTCCGAGTTTGTAAGCAGTAACTTTCTGAGAACTATTGTACAAAAAATGCACTCAATAAACGCCTTGGAAAAAGAGTCAATCACCGGCGGTCCCAAACTCTGTGAAAGATTATGATTATTCCTGTTTTTTCCACTTCTATTAATATTCAATAACGCAACAGACAACAAGGCTGAGATGCAGATGGACAAGGCTTTTGTGAATAATGCTTTTCAATTATAATGGGGGGGGGGGATAAGCAACTCTTGTCACACACACACTCCTGTCACCATGGCACCACTGTAAAAAGCCATCAAGTCGCTCATAAACGAGACGTTACTCTAAATTAACAGAAACTTCCTAAGAAATCAACACAATATTTAGACAAATTAGCAGAAATTAGCCTCTCCTGCTCTCCCTACTCACGCCCACACTGTAGTGTGTGTTGGCAGAGACTGAGACTGGATCCTGTAGGGCTCCTACACAGATGAATGTGTTGTACTACTGTAATTATATGGTTAATGAAGTGGTTTATTGGTTGGTAATTGATTTATATTATCCTGTTAGATATTATTAGAGAGAGAAGTGCGATGATTTTGCCAGGAAAGGAAGAGGAAATGAGGAAGGGGGTGTAAAAGCAAGGTGTTACATGATGAGGCATTGAAGAAATCCTTTAATTCCAAAATGTATTGGCAATAGCTTTTGTTCTATAAAACTTAAAGGGATAGTTCAACCAAATTACAAAATTACATATTGGTTTTCTTACCCTGTAAGTACAAGTCCCATTCATGTCATGGGACCCGATATTAGCATTTTTTGCTAATATCGGTCTCATGATTTAAATGGGATTTGTGCCACAAATGCAAAAACGCTAGCATTTGGAAACAGTACCAGGGAAACTAAACCAAAGCATGGATCACTGTCATACCTTGTCCACAATGCTTACAGGGTAAAGAAACCAATATGTCATTTTGCAATTTGGGTAAACTATCCCTTTAACTTGTACCCATATATACGGGTTGAAAAAGGCAGATTTGTGCACTGATAAACACCTAAATTGGAATGCAGTGGCTGTACAGTAATATGCTATACATGACGTCAGAGCTCTGGCTCTACGCTTCACAGCGCTGTATGGGTTTTGACTGACAGCCTTTCTGAACTTGAGCACCGCACGCGACAAGAAGGTGCCCCCATCCCTCCTGCTAATTGGGTAACTTTTGCAGATTTTTGGTTGTCTGAGTGAGGGAAATGCTGTAAATTAAGAGGACTCTATGTATTTTGAAAGATGAGATGTTGAGGATTATAATAAATACCGCTTTGATGTCGTACAAGCAAGCCAAACACCCGTGAGTCCAAATGTGCACTTCACATTTCCATATCATAATACTAATGTCATATACAGTACAGTATCAACGTTTATGATCATTATGTTTAATGTACAGTTAAAAGATGACACGGCATCATACCCTGTTTTGAACTTAATGAGCCTGTGTTTGTCTATTGTGAAGAAAATATGCAGCGGCACACACCTGAAGGCATTCATGACTCCTTTCAATGCGCACCAAAATTATGATCTGTTTCCCTGAATTGCATTGAGAAAGCCTAACTGTAATATTGTATTTTATAACTTAGCTAGTCATTTTGGCAATAGAACAAGCTTTCAAATGATGCCCACCTGACCCAGATTGCGATTTATAATGGACCGTTTTTAGATTGCGTAAACAACAACAGTAATTGTGTGATGGCGGGGATGCAGCGTTGTGTTCCAAACAAAACAACTACAAGTGTCCTTGCTCTAGTTCCACAACGGCACAGCTAGGAGAGCTAAAAAAAAACACCTTATAGTTGAAGACTTCTTTGAGTCATAAAAGTGCATTGAAATTGCTCAGGAACTGTGCACACTTTGGAGGTGTATGGCCACTTGGAGACACCAGTTAGGCCTCTCAATCAAGCCCTTGTCATTTTCTTGTTTTATGTTGCACCTACCCCACATTTTCCAGGAGTAGTCTTATCATGTTACTGAATGTATCCAGAGTATTTTCAGATTTCGTTATCAACAAATGTGGCGAGAAGTTCAGTAAATGTAAATTGCACATACAATTGGATTCAGTCTTGTGTCAGGTGAACTGTTGTGTCCTCACCTTTGGTCTAATCATTTTCCCATAATCTTCAAACTGTTCCCTTTCAATTGCTGCCATGGTTAGGCATATGATTTTCAAATTGTATTCTGTAAAAAAGGTTTCAATTTAGCCCTATCCATATAGGCCAATTCCCACTAGTGTAAAGGATTAAAGAGGATTGTGCCAGCTAACACAATATCTAAGCTATTTGGTCCTAAACTGTCACAACAGTGAACCTGAATGGATTCAATCCGATCACACTTTGTCCGTAATGCGCGTTTTAAAGGTAATGTTCCCGCATTTGCGGAGACCACATTCACGGTAAATACTGCATATGTCAGCGCAATCAGAAATTACCTCGCAGGAGCTAGGGGGGCAGTACAAAGACCCAGTATCTAAAAAAAATTGGAGGCCCCTCACCCTTCAATGTTGTGATGCAAAAATATTGGCAAAATGTATTGCTCATCGAATTAAAAAGGTCATACCGGACATTATTCATCACAATCAGATGGGATTCTTGAAAGGAAGATATATTGGAGACAACATTAGACAACTTCTAGAAATAATGGTAAACTATGATACTAGAGGGAAACCAGGTATAATCTTTACAGCAGATTTTGAGAAAGCCTTTGATACAGTAGGTCTAGAATCTGTTTATAAGAGCCTGGATTTCTTCAACTTTGGAGAAGTTGTAAAATAGATAGGATCTTGAAACCATGGAGAGGGAAACACCTGTCCATCTATGGGGAAATGACCCTGATTCATTCCCTATCGTAGTTTACGTATGTATTCATGGCTCTACCGACTCCAGGATAATATTTTTTCAAATATTTAATTGTATCTGGAATGGCAAACCAGACAAAGTTAAACGGGCATATTTACTGTATATAACGAACATGAGTTTGGAGGGTTAAAACTATTAAATATTAAGGCATTAAACCTCTCACTTAAAGCCTCCATTATACCAAAATTATTTTCCAGCAGGCTATTAAGAGAGGCACATCCAATGTTCAAAAAGGGGCTCTTTGCCGTTATGCAGATTAAAACTAACCATTTCTGGTGGATTGGCAATGGAACCCTGTTTAAAGTATCCTCCTTTCTAAATGAAGCGATACAGAGTTAGTTACAATTCCAATTTCATCTTCCAGATAGAGGAAAGACACATTTTCTTCAAAAAAATGTATAAGGAAGGTATCATGTTTATGAATGACATTGTAAATATTTTTGTCACCCAAGCAATTAACAAAGGTGTATGGTGATGTACAGTATGCTCAATATATTGTGGACCCCAGGAAGAGTAGCTGCTGCTTCTGCAAAAGCTAAAGGGAATCCAAATAAAGAAATAAACAAAAGTATTGCCAACTCATCGCAGCTCTACAACAAAAATGGAATAGGCAATTACTCAAAAGAGAAAGGAATGAATTAGTTTGTCTGCCAATCAAAAACCATGCATGGCTTAAAAAATGACTAGTATAAATTGTAAAATGTATCAGTTTCACTTAAGGTCGAGAGGTTTGACAACTATACTCCATAAAATTCAAGATAGTTGGGAACAGATGTTTGATGTCCCAATACCATGGCATCAGATTTATGAAATGATATATAAAATAACATTTGACACATCAATACATTATTTTCAATTTAAACTATTATATAAAATTCTTGCCACAAAATGAATGCTCAAAACATGGGGCATTGAACAGTCAGCCCTGTGTAGACTCTGCTACGAAGAAACAGCAGGTAGCTTAGTGGTTAAGAGCGTTGTGCCAGTAACCGAAAGGTCGCTGGTTCTAATCCCTGAGCCAACTAGGTGAAAAATCTGTCAATGTGCCCTTGAGCAAGGCACTTAACCCTAATTACTCCTGTAAGTCGCTCTGGATAAGAGCGTCTGCTAAATAATGTAAATGTAAACAGAATCAATAGAAAATCTCTTTCGGTGGCTTGCTTTTGGAGTCCAGGAATGGTTGTTGAGTCATAATGTCTGTGTTCAGATGGACCTACAAAACTGGCTCATATTATTCAGAACTCTATGATGTCACCTCAGAGAGTTATAAAAAGCATCCTCCCACTCCTTTCCCAAGGCTGTGATTAGCTAATAATCTGAAGAGGTTAGAATTGCTTCACTTCATCATAGGGCAGGATATGACCCATCCTCTAACATACAGTGAGGGAATTTTGTACGTTTGCCCACTGACAAAGAAATGATCAGTCTATAATTTTAATGGTAGGTTTATTTGAACAGTGAGAGACAGAATAACAACAAAAAAATCCAGAAAAACGCATGTCAAAAATGTTATAAATTGATTTGCATTTTAATGAGGGAAATAAGTATTTGACCCCCTCTCAATCAGAAAGATTTCTGGCGCCCAGGTGTCTTTTATACAGGTAACGAGCTGAGATTAGGAGCACACTCTTAAAGGGAGTGCTCCTAATCTCAGCTTGTTACCTGTATAAAAGACACCTGTCCACAAAAGCAATCAATCAATCAGATTCCAAACTCTCCACCATGGCCAAGACCAAAGAGCTCTCCAAGGATGTCAGGGACAAGATTGTAGACCTACACAAGGCTGGAATGGGCTACAAGACCATCGCCAAGCAGCTTGGTGAGAAGGTGACAACAGTTGGAAGAAACACAAAATAACTGTGAATCTGCCTCGGCCTGGGGCTCCATGCAAGATCTCACCTCGTGGAGTTGCAATGATCATGAGAACGGTGAGGAATCAGCCCAGAACTACACGGGAGGATCTTGTCAATGATCTCAAGGCAGCTGGGACCATAGTCACCAAGAAAACAATTGGTAACACACTACGCCGTGAAGGACTGAAATCCTGCAGCGCCCGCAATGTCCCCCAGCTCAAGAAAGCACATATACAGGGCCGTCTGAAGTTTGCCAATGAACATCTGAATGATTCAGAGGAGAACTGGGTGAAAGTGTTGTGGTCAGATGAGACCAAAATCAAGCTCTTTGGCATCAACTCAACTCGCCGTGTTTGGAGGAGGAGGAATGCTGCCTATGACCCCAAGAACACCATCCCCACCATCAAACATGGAGGTGGAAACATTATGCTTTGAGGGTGTTTTTCTGCTAAGGGGACAGGACAACTTCACCGCAACAAAGGGACGATGGACGGGGTCATGTACCGTCAAATCTTGGGTGAGAACCTCCTTCCCTCAGCCAGGGCATTGAAAATGGGTCGTGGATGGGTATTCCAGCATGACAATGAACCTAAACACACGTCCAAGGCAACAAAGGAGTGGCTCAAGAAGAAGCACATTAAGGACCTGTAGTGGCCTAGCCAGTCTCCAGACCTTAATCCCATAGAAAATCTGTGGAGGGAGCTGAAGGTTCGAGGTGCCAAACATCAGCCTCGAAACCTTAATGACTTGGAGAAGATCTGCAAAGAGGAGTGGAACAAAATCCCTCCTGAGATGTGTGCAAACCTGGTGGCCAACTACAAGAAACGTCTGACCTCTGTGATTGCCAACAAGGGTTTTGCCACCAAGTTCTGAGTCATGTTTTGCAGAGGGGTCAAATAGTTATTTCCCTCATTAAATGCAAATCAATTTATAACATTTTTGACATGCGTTTTTCTGGATTTTTTTGTTGTTATTCTGTCTCTCACTGTTCAAATAAACCTAACATTAAAATCATAGACTGATCATGTCTTTGTACAGTGGGGAAAAAAAGTATTTAGTCAGCCACCAATTGTGCAAGTTCTCCCACTTAAAAAGATGAGAGAGTCCTGTAATTTTCATCATAGGTACACGTCAACTATGACAGACATATTGAAAAAAAAATCCAGAAAATCACATTGTAGGATTTTTAATGAATTTATTTGCAAATTATGGTGGAAAATAAGTATTTGGTCACCTACAAACAAGCAAGATTTCTGGCTCTCACAGACCTGTAACTTCTTCTTTAAGAGGCTCCTCTGTCCTCCACTCGTTACCTGTATTAATGGCACCTGTTTGAACTTGTTATCAGTATAAAAGACACCTGTCCACAACCTCAAACAGTCACACTCCAAACTCCACTATGGCCAAGACCAAAGAGCTGTCAAAGGACACCAGAAACACAATTGTAGACCTGCACCAGGCTGGGAAGACTGAATCTGCAATAGGTAAGCAGCTTGGTTTGAAGAAATCAACTGTGGGAGCAATTATTAGGAAAATTGAATACATACAAGACCACTGATAATCTCCCTCGATCTGGGTCTCCACGCAAGATCTCACCCCGTGGGGTCAAAATGATCACAAGAACGGTGAGCAAAAATCCCAGAACCACACGGGGGGACCTAGTGAATGACCTGCAGAGAGCTGGGACCAAAGTAACAAAGCCTACCATCAGTAACACACTACACCGCCAGGGACTCAAATCCTGCAGTGCTAGACGTGTCCCCCTGCTTAAACCAGTACATGTCCAGGCCCGTCTGAAGTTTGTTAGAGTGCATTTGGATGATCCAGAAGAGGATTGGGAGAATGTCATATGGTCAGATGAAACCAAAATAGAACTTTTTGGTAAAAACTCAACTCGTCGTGTTTGGAGGACAAAGAATGCTGAGTTGCATCCAAAGAACACCATACCTACTGTGAAGCATGGGGGTGGAAACATCATGCTTTGGGGCTGTTTTTCTGCAAAGGGACCAGGACGACTGATCCGTGTAAAGGAAAGAATGAATGGGGCCATGTATCGTGAGATTTTGAGTGAAAACCTCCTTCCATCTGCAAGGGCATTGAAGATGAAACGTGGCTGGGTCTTTCAGCATGACAATGATCCCAAACACACCGCCCGGGCAACGAAGGAGTGGCTTCGTAAGATGCATTTCAAGGTCCTGGAGTGGCCTAGCCAGTCTCCAGATCTCAACCCCATAGAAAATCTTTGGAGGGAGTTGAAAGTCCATGTTGCCCAGTGACAGCCCCAAAACATCACTGCTCTAGAGGAGATCTGCATGGAGGAATGGGCCAAAATACCAGCAACAGTGTGTGAAAACCTTGTGAAGACTTACAGAAAACATTTGACCTGTGTCATTGCCAACAAGGGTATATAACAAAGTATTGAGAAACTTTTGTTATTGACCAAATACTTATTTTCCACCATAATTTGCAAATAAATTCATAAAAAATCCTACAATGTGATTTTCTGGATTGTTTTTCCTCATTTTGTCTGTCATAGTTGACGTGTACCTGTGATGAAAATTACAGGCCTTTCTCATCTTTTTAAGTGGGAGAACATGCACAATTGGTGGCTGACTAAATACTTTTTTTCCCCACTGTAAGTGGGCAAACGTACAAAATCAGCAGGGGATCAAATACTTTTTTCCCTCACTGTAACACCATCCATCTCTCACAGGAAATACCAAGACCCAATGCATTGGCCGCTTAATTGCAGTTTTAGAGCTCAACTAATAGTCAATCAAACAAGTTTCATGGCTATTTCTATGGGTAATGCTTTGTGTGGAATGGCTTTTCCGAAGCCATTGTTTTTTAATTGATACTTTTTTTACTGTAGTGATTAAAGTGAGAGAAACGTAGAGACATAAACACCCTACACAAGTAGGAATACATTACATTAGACATGCATCAATAGCTTGTGTTTGTGTGTGTTTGTGTGCTTGTTGTGTGAGACGAATGGGGTGCTGACGCATCCTCTTCTGCCTTTGTCAGAAAACGGCAGTTAGTCTCATCTGGGTCGTATTCATTAAGTGCCAAACGGAAAAAACTGACTGAAACAGGGAGGGATACCTGAAGATAACCAATAAGAACGCTTGTTTTTGTTTTCAATTGCAAAACTGTCCAAATATCTTTAGTCAAATTCAGAGCCATCTATATTTGTGCTCTTGAAGGAATGAGAAGGTTTAGCAGCTTCATACTGTACTGTTGTACTGGTTTATAACCTCTTAATAATGTTGTGTTTGTGGACAAAACTCTGTATTGCTGATAGTTACTTTATTGAGGCAAAATGTACTTACTCTATGACTGAGATATGTGGTTGTCCCACCTAACTATCTTAAGATGAATGCTCTAACTGTAAGTCGCTCTGCTAAATGACTAAAATGTAAATGCTTGTGTGTTTGTGCTTGTGTGTGTTTGTGTGTGTTGTGTCTTTGAGAAATGTATTTGATCTGTGCCAGGGAGTTTATCTACAAGTGAAGGAGTCAGCTCTACTCTATTCAGTTTAAAAAGTGACTTCTCAGCAGCAAATCTTTGCCTTAATCAATATTCCCTGAGCAATCACCTGAAAAGTAAGGTATTGCTGCCCAGCAGTGGCGGGGCACTCCTGCAGAGAGGAGGAGTGGGAGGCACAGAGAGAGAGAGAGAGAGAGAGGGAGAGGGAGAGAAAGAAAAAATGTGAAAGAGAAAAAGAAGAGTAAAGTGTAAAAAAACTGAACAAGGACACTGAGAAAGAAGAGAGAGCGTGGATTTTAACTACACACATGGGAGAGAAGCAGCAGAGAGAGTTAAATACAGAGAGAGAGTGAGAGAGAGAGAGAGAGCGAGAGAGAGAGAGAGAGAGAGAGAGAGAGAGAGAGAGAGAGAGAGAGAGAGAGAGAGAGAGAGAGAGAGAGAGAGAGAGAGAGAAAAGAGAGACTTCCCACAATGCCTTTATCCCACGGTTCCATCAAAGCCACAACTTCTTTATATTACACACGTTATGATCAAGGCATCAGTGTATCCATAGCGAATGGTGTGTTGTCCCCGGTGACCTCACCAACCCCTGCTGGGCGGCTGCTGGGGCTCCCTGAGCTGTTGGCATATTTTGATTACAGTAGTAGGATGTAAATGTGATTTGGCTTGCTGTAGAAAGTGTTACTTTGTTTGTAGAATAATCTCTATCCTCCATGTTCCCTCACAGTGGTTCAAAGAGTACCTCTTAAGCCTTCATTGGCTGTAGCTCAGTACTGATATATTGTATCATGTATTATTCTGTTTTGTGTGTCTGCGCGAGTGAGAGGGAGCATGAGTGTATGCAAATGTGCCTGTGCTTGTGTTCGTGTGCATCCTTGTGTGTCCGCATGTCTGTTTTTCCTTTACTACCCATCTGTGCGTGGTCCTTCTGAAACCAACCCGGTCGCCCCAGTATACTCCTTAAACTCAGCAGAGATATATTGGCCTCAGAAGCAACTGATTAGGTCAGGCAGAAGACTGTACAGTTGTCCTATATTAACAGTGGTGGGAAGCATTCAGAGGCTAAATCCCAAATGACACCCTATTCCTTATGTAGTGCACTACACTCCATGGGCCCTGGCCAAAGGTAGTGCACTATATAGGGAAGGGGTTGGCAATCATTTTGGCTTGGTCAGATCGGGGTTTAGAAATTCAGCAGAGGACCGCAGTATATTTATTTTTGACCCATTTGTTAGTCAAAAGCAATTTGTGGGCCAGAAAAAAAGTTTTTTGAAAATATATATGCTTTCCATCTAGTTTTAGATGTTCAAGAGAGGCCTGGAGTGTTTGTTTTTTAACCCAAAATAATAATAAAATAAATAAAAAATGACTCTAACCTCCCGCAGGCGGGTTTGAAATGGGCTTGCGGGCCGTAGTTTGCCCACCACTGAAATAGGGAATAGGGTGCTCTTTGGGATGCACCCCGAGTGCTCTGACTCAAATCAAATCAAATCAAAATGTATTTGCCACATGCGCCGAATACAGCAGGTGTAGACATTACAGTGAAATGCTTACTTACAAGCCCTTAACCAACAATGCAGTTTTTAAAAAAGAAAAATGTAAAAGAAAAAAGTGTTAATTAAAATAGCTAAAGAGCAGCAGTAAAATATAATAACAGATGGGAGGCTATATACAGGGGGGTACCGGTACAGAGTCAATGTGCGGGGGCACCGGCTAGTCAAGGTAATTGTACATGTGGGTAGAGTTAAACTGACTATGCATAAATAGTAAACAGAGTAGCAGCAGCATAAAAGAGGGGGATGGGGTGGGGTGGGGGGCAGTGCAAATAGTTCCGGGTAGCCATGATTAGCTGTTCAGGAGTCTTATGGCTTGGGGGTAGAAGCTGTTGAGAAGCCTTTTGGACCTAGACTTGGCGCTCCGGTACCACTTGCCGTGCGGTAGTTGAGAGAACAGTCTATGACTAGGGTGCTTTGAGTCTTTGACAATTGTTAGGGCCTTCCACTGACACCGCCTGGTATAGAGGTCCTGTATGGCAGGAAGCTTGGCCCCAGTGATATACTGGGCCGTACGCACAACCCTCTGTAGTGCCTTGCGGTCGGAGGCCGAGCAGTTGCCATACCAGGCGATGATGCAACCAGTCATGATGCTCTCGATGGTGCAGCTGTATAAATGTTTGAGGATCTGAGGACCCATGCCAAATCTTTTCAGTCTCATTACATTTACATTTACATTTTAGTAATTTAGCAGACGCTCTTATCCAGAGCGACTTACAGTTAGTGAGTGCATACATTATTTTTTCATTTCTTTTCATACTGGCCCCCCATGGGAATCAAACCCACAACCCTGGCATTGCAAACGCCATGCTCTAACTGAGCTACATCCCTGCCGGCCATTCCCTCCCTTACCCTGGACGACGCTGGGCCAATTGTGCGCCGCCCCATGGGTCTCTTGAGGGGGAATAGGTTTTGTCGTGCCCACTTCACGATTGTCTTGGTGTGTTTGGACCATAATAGTTCGTTGGTGATGTGGACACCAAGGAACTTGAAGCTCTCAACCTGTTCCACTACAGCCCAGTCGATGAGAATGGGGGCGTGCTCAGTCCTCTTTTTTTTCCTGTAGTCCTCATTCATCTCCTTTGTCTTGATCATGTTGAGGGAGAGGTTGTTATCCTGGCACCACACAGCCAGGTCTCTGACCTCCTACCTATAGGCTGTCTCATCGTTGTCGGTGATCAGGCCTACCACTGTTGTGTCATCGGCAAACTTAATGATGGTGTTGGAGTCATGCCTGGCCATGCAGTCATGGGTGAACAGGAAGTACAGGAGGGGACTGAGCACACACCCCTGAGGGGCCCCCGTGTTGAGGATCAGCGTGGAAGACGTGTTGTTACCTACCCTTACCACCTGGGGGGCGGCCCGTCAGGAAGTACGGGATCCAGTTGCAGAGGGAAGTGTTTAGTCCCAAGATCCTTAGCTTTGTGATGAGCTTTGAGGGCACTATAGTGTTGAACGCTGAGCTGTAGTCAATGAATAGCATTCTCATGTAGGTGTTCCTCTTGTCCAGATGGGAAAGGGCAGTGTGGAGTGCAATAGAGATTGCATCATCTGTGGATCTGTTGGGGCGATATGCAAATTGAAGTGGGTCTAGGGTTTCTGGGATAAAGGTGTTGATGTGAGCCATGACCAGCCTTTCAAAGCACTTCATGGCTACAGACGTGAGTGCTACGGGTCGGTAGTCATTTAGGCAGGTTGTCTTATTGTCCTTGGGCAAAGGGACTATGGTGGTCTGATTGAAACATGTTGGTATTACAGACTCAGTCAGGGCCATGTTGAAAATGTCAGTGAAGACACTTGCCAGTTGGTCAGCACATGCTCGGAGTACACGTTCTGGTAATCCGTCTGGCCCTGCGGCCTTGTGAATGTTGACCTGCTTAAAAGTCTTACTCACATCGGCTACGGAGAGCGTGATCACATAGTCATCCAGAACAGCTGGTGCTCTCATGCATGCTTCAGTGTTGCTTGCCTCGAAGCGAGCATAGAAGTGGTTTAGCTCATCTGGTAGGCTTGTGTCACTGGGAAGCTCGCGGCTGTGCTTCCCTTTGTAGTCTGTAATATTTTGCAAGCCCTGCCACATCCGACGAGCATCAGAGCCGGTGTAGTACGATTAAATCTTAGTCCTGTATTGACGCTTTGCCTGTTTGATGGTTCGTCGGAGGGCATAGCGGGATTTCTTACAAGCTTCCAGGTTAGAGTCCCGCTCCTTGAAAGTGGCAGCTCGACCCTTTAGCTCAGTGAGGATGTTGCCTGTAATCCATGGCTTCTGGTTGGGGTATGTACGTACGGTCACTGTGGGGACGACATCATTGATGCACTTATTGATGAAGCCAGTGACTGATGTGGTGTACTCCTCAATGCTATCTGAAGAATCCCGGAACTTATTCCAGTCTGTGCTAGCAAAACAGTCCTGTAGCTTAGCATCTGCGTCATCTGACCACTTTTTTTAGCTTCCTGCTATAGTTGTTGCTTATAAGCAGGAATCAGGAGGATAGAGTTATGGTCAGATTTGCCAGTAAAGGTGGTCTAGAGTTTTTTTTCCCGCTGGTTGCACATTTAACATGCTGATAGAAATTAGGTAGAACGGATTTAAGTTTCCCTGCATTAAAGTCCCCGGCCACTAGGAGCGCTGCCTCTGGATGAGTGTTTTCCTGTTTGTTTATGGCCTTATACAGCTAATTGAGTGCAATCTTAGTGCCTGCATCGGTTTGTGGTGGTAAATAGACAGCTACGAAAAATATAGATGAAAACTCTCTTGGTAAATAGTGTGGTCTACAGCTTATCATGAGATACTCTACCTCAGGCGAGCAAAACCTTGAGACTTCCTTAGTGTTAGATTTTGTGCACCAGCTGTTGTTTACAAATATACACAGACTGCCACCCCTTGTCTTACCGGAGTCAGCCGCTCTATCCTGTCGATGTTGCGTATAGCCCGCTAGCTGTATGTTATCAATGTCGTCGTTCAGCCACGACTCGGTGAAACATAAGATATTACAGTTTTTAATGTCCCGTTGGTAGGATAACCTTAGTCTTAGGTCATCCAATTTGTTTTCAAATGATTGAACATTGGCTAATAGGATTGATGGAAGAGGCAGTTTACTCGCTCGCTGTCGGATCCTTACAAGGAACCCCGACCTACGTCCACGATATCTCTGTCTCTTTCTCATGCGAATGACAGGGATTTGGGCCTTGTCAGGTGTCTGTAGAATATCCTTTGCGTCCGACTCGTTGAAGAAAAAATCTTCGTCCAATACGAGGTGAGTAATCGCTGTCCTGATATCCAGAAGCTCTTTTTGGTCATAAGAGACGGTGGCAGAAACATTATGTACAGAATAAATTACAAATAACGCGAAAAAACACACATAATAGTACAATTGGTTAGAGGGCTGTAAAACGGCAGCCATCTTCTCCGGCGCCATCTTTTTAATAATGATGTGTTTGGATGCTGTGTGGTCCGGCTAAGGAGGTATTGACTGTCAGCCTTTTTTGTTATTATTTTTGCTTTCTGATTGCTTGTTTATTTGTGGCTTAAGTGAAAGTTACTGCCTACAAATGAAAGACAAATGACATTTGTTCCTCTCTTTCTCTCTTTTCAAAGAGTTTTCCACAGAGGAGTAACCTTGAAGGTAGAACGTGGTTATGCTCCTCATTTTAACTCTGTATTTTCTATTATCAGAGATAGATTTTGGCTTTATTTGGTGCACTGTGTAGTTAATAATGAACTATAATACATTTGGTGACTAGAAATACTCATTTCGTTTACCAAGACGACTGTTGCAGGATTTTAATTGTAGCTTCCATAATGGTGAAGATGTGTCTCCCTTTTTGAACCACAGTGCCTGGGTCAAATGAGATTTCACGTCCCAGAGGAGTTCATCAAATTTAATTATGATACATATAATTACCAAAAGCAATCTTGTGTGGGTTTGGAATAATCATTTCAGAGGGAGATGTTGGCACCTGCAGGGGTAAGGCATAATTTTGAGAGAGCGGAGGGAGGGAGAGAGAGGGAGAGACAGAGAGAGGGGGGAGAAAGAGAGAGGGGGGGGGGAGAACGAGAGAGAGAGAGAGGAGCAGAGTACTCTTCTGGGAAAACTGGTAGTTGCTCCATGATGATCTGTCATTTGTCACTCAGAAAGTCATATTTTGAAGCTAAAAGATGGATTCTCAAGGTCATTCTATTGTTCACACATTCTATTCTTCAATGTTATTCTTCATTGTTCTGCTGAATTTAGGCTATAAAAGACTCGATTGAGATACATAGTTATAGGTTCTGACCATACAATCACAATAAAAGCGTATCTCCAGATGGTTATAAATGTAGGAAAAAAACAATATTCAGTATTGCTAAATGTTCGTGAAATGTCCTTGATGGGATTTGCAGTGACGGACCAGTGTAAAAAGCAGATTGCAGCAGTGGTGTAGTTGTAAAGTGAGTGAGGAGAGTGATGAGAGAGAGGTGGGTTATGAATGGGAGAAAGATCAAGGTCTGTAATTGGTTCATCTCCCATGAGGGGCACGGAGGGGGGACGTCACTCCCTCAATCCCCCCTGCTTGTAGTAATCCCTCATAGAGCTCCTTTCAGCCCCGCCCGCCTTCGATCCCCCTCCGAAAATCGATGAAATATTTTCCCACAGAAATTAAGAGGAAAAATAGGAGTGATCTGATCTGTAGTCAAGGTCTTCTTAATTAATAGTTTTTGAAAAGCCAGAGAAAGAGGAGGAGGAGGAGAATGTGGAACAATGGAAGGATCAAGGTCACCTCCTTCCTACTACCTGACTTCAAACGGAACCTTAGAACCCATGGAACATCAGAACATTCTTTGGTACAACTCTGCAACGAACTGTGTGACATCATTCTGTGTTCCGCAGTAGCCTCTGACACACCGCTACATGCCAAAACATAAAAGCCTTCATTTTGTTGTCCTGTTGTCTCAAACTCAAGTGTCGAGAAGAGAGACATGCCACTGTGGTTTATCGTCCTTTCCCAACCTTCAAAGCGTCTCCGAACTCCCAAATATTCCTGTCACCTCTCCCCATCTCACCTCAACGTCTCGGTATACCTTTATCTTCCCAAAGTGAAGACAGCAACACAAGCCTTTCCCAACACCCTCGGCTATCTCCAATCTCCAGAATGCCCTTAACTTCCCTGACCACTCAGGAAGAGAGCTACGTCTCCTAGCTGAACATGAAAGACAATAACAACCTTTCTCTCACTAATGAGGTCATAGAGATATGTAAATTCCCTCTGTCTGGCTCCTGCCTCCAGCTCTGATGTCAGAAGGGCATATCGGCAGATTGTTATCTGATGAAGGTAGCGTTATAACGGCCTGAGGCATTTAATTAGACCATTTCCCATCCTTCATTAGTTAATCGTTCATTGTTCATCACATCAACTACTCAACAAAAGGTATCCATTATCTAAATATTGTTTTATGGGATACAGTTGTATGCTAGAACGGTACACAATGTCAATGCAATATTGTATATCTGTCTGTGTTTTCATGTTTCTGCATTCTGTATGACCCAAAAATAATTTTCTCAACAGATTATTTCAACAGATTCAATTAAAGTCATCATCATCACCCTCAAAGCTGTAGAGAGAAATCCCCTCAGGCTATCTGAAGCCCATTGTTCCTATGAACCTTGGAGATACCTTACAGTATGTTTACGCTACTTCTTCAATGCAGCGATGCACAGTACAGTAAGCCACCATATAGAGAGGAAGCAAACATTCACTAATGACAGGGATGTTCAGATCCTCCTAGACATGAGAGGTACTGTATATACACACTTTTGCAAGCCTTCAGCTGCATAATGCTATTCAGTCAATGAGGAGAATGGTTACATACACATGTTCTATCGATGGGACTCTGTTCTTAACAGTGTTGCAGAGGGTTCCTTGGGAGGGTACAGCACGCATGTATCACCATTGCCTGGGTATGTGTGATGGTGAGAAGAGAAAAAACAATGCAGGCAGGGAGATGATGTCAGGCAATGACAACTCAGATCCCATCCCTCTGTGCTGTTATGTGTGTGTGTGAGGAGGGGAGGTTGTGTGTGTAGGGTAGCTGTGTGTGTGCGTGTGTTTGTATCTTACGTAGTTTAGAGGAGCAGAAGGAACAGAAAGGGGTTCAAGTATACAATGTGGGGGTGTGTTGGAAAATGTCCCTATCACTTGAGTTGATGAATGCCACTAGAAGCTGCCAAATGCTGTGATTACCGGGAGGAGGCAGCATGAAAACACTGAGTGACTTGAGGGGTCAAGACAGAGCTCTCTGCGGATACTGGGACCAGCTTCTTGAGGGGGTGTGCGGGGGGGTGGAGGTTGCCTCACAGTGTGTGTGTGTATCTTATGTGTGGATGCTCCACTGATGGGTGCAGTGTGTGGGTGAGCTGTAACTCAAGAGGTTGGATGGAGGACAGACTAAGTGCCTCTCTTGGGACAGCCATTTGGCTTCTAAATGCAGTGGAGAGAAACAAGGTAAAAACGAACGCACACGCTAGAGACCAACAGAGATACATTACATGCACGTTGAACATATCATTCCAAAATCATGGGCATTAATATGGAGTTGGTCCCCCATGCTATAACAGCCTCCATGCTTCTGGGAAGGCTTTCCACTAGATGTTGGAACATTGCTGCGGGGACTTGGTAAGCATAATTGTTTTGGACAGGCAGCGGTCTTCATGTCTCCTAACAGTTTTCTTATAACACCTCCATATAGACTTCACACGGAAACTTACGGAAACTGCACCAGTGATTCTCAATATTTTCCTGGGGAGAGGGTGCATTGTTGTTTTAACTAAGCACTAACACATCTGATTCAACAAATAAACTAATTATCAAGCCCTTGATTAATTGAATAAGATTGATTAGTTGGAATCAGATGTGATACTGCTGGGCTGTAGCAAAAATATATATCCCTGAGACTCAGGAATGAATGGACAAAAACTGGCTTATACCAGCTAAGTAAAGACATTGTGACAGAGAGAGAAAGAGAGAGAAAGAGAGAGAAAGAGTAATCCACAGGCATAAAGCTGGTGTTGTCATCTGGTCCGGTAATTTACCCAGCTATCTCTCTGCAGAGGATTTGTGCGGTTAGAATAGCGGCCCTACCCGGCATGCCGTTTTGCTCGGCTTTGCAAATTAACCAGTCAGCTCATGAGAATTTAATGTGGCTTCAAATGAGTTCCATTTCTCTGGCTGTCCATTATTATGGATTTTCCCAAACCCCGGCGTGCAGCTCTCCTTCTGTCGTTAGGAGTAAAGCTTTGTTCAAAATGAGATGGTGAAGCAGAAGCACATTGTCTTGTGACTACTCAAACCTCGAAGCCCTTAAGGTGTTATACTAGAGCTGGAGGTATCTACACACGTACACGTGCAGACGCACGCACGCACGCACACACCTACCCTACACTCCTCACCCCACCCTAACAACCATCTCTATCCCTATGAGGAGCTTCATCTTGATGATGAAAGGAGTAGAAGAATGCCATGATAACTCCAGTCCCAGTAGTGTGCTTCAGCAGCTCCTCAACCATGCCTGCCTCAGCCCTGTTCTCTTCACTTACATTGCCTGCCACCATGACTTTCCTCTCCTCTCCATCTCCTCTGTCTTTACAGCAGCCTCAGGCCCCAGGGCTGCATGATCTCTGAGTCTCTAGCAGGAGAGATGTCATTACAAAGAGGCTTATCCTTCACCATTTTGCTCCTTAGAATTCTATCTAGTTCTCCTTAGAAGTTTGTCATATCACAAATGAAAAGTTGATTAATTAAATGCAACAGTAAGCCAAAGGTGTGCTGACAAAATGTCAGATATCAACAGTAGATATATTAACTGCACAATAACCACTGACAAAAAGGCATGAACTGTTTTCAGTGCTATATGCTTCCCACAGCTCTACCATAGTAAGTCATCTGTGTGCCTTTAGTTCATTTATGCCTTCAGATGTATCCCTTTTAAAAACCATTATGATCAGCATGTGCCCAGACAGAGTGAGTCATCCAGTGTATCATATATAGGTGATCGTGCAGCTGTGCTTGTATGCCTATGGTAACCCCTGGCCCCTGACACCAGGTCATTAGTAACACCTGTCAGTCAGAGAGGAGAGCGCCCAGCAACCCCAATCCCCCTCCCAGCCCCCCATGGAGAGGCTTTGACAGCTAATAGTGAGATGATGATGTGCCCCTAGCCTCTACACCCCCTGCTCCCATAATCATAACTCTTGGGTTGACCCCTGACCACCAACTGTTACAATAGGGAGAGTGGGGGTATACGTGACCATGATAAAAAGGTAAGGTGGATGGATATGGAGGTTCTGCTAGGACATTGACCGTCAATTATTCACAAGCCAAACACCCAACCTTAATGGTGTTCACTTTATAACGTGTGCATACATTGAGTATAGTGTACCATGTATCACCATGAAAGCATAAAGAGAAAATGAAATAAAACATTGCCCCTAAAAGAAATGATGAAACTATGAAAATAATGTGTTAATAATGTATGTGTACTTTATGTGTAGATTATGTTAACATGCTGTATTGTGCTGATAATTGCCTATTAAGCAGTAGGCATTTAAGGCTGCAGGTATGGGTATGGTTGGAGGCATGTCTAACCAACAGATACCATCTTGAATTATGCTGCATTCATAACATCTCATAAATTCGTAAATACCAGCATACGATTAGGAAAATCTACTTCAAGCCCCCTCCAACTTGTAATTACTAGTGGAAAACTTGTCTATCATCTCTAAGCTCTGACTTCTCCCTAGCTGAACTCTGAAGTCACATCCTAAGGAAATTACCTTAATATTAAAAGCAACAACAAAACATTATTAATAAAAAATATTTGAACACTATAATTTGCTTATAAGCATGATAGCTGTACTTTCAGTTTATTGTTGACACAGCTTATTTGCCATTAGCCAATCGGCGTTCTCAACCAGTTCAAAGCTTGTGAACGCACACAACTCATTACTCCATGTTTACAAGTAGTATTTTCTGAGTTTCCCACTTATGAACGCAGCGTCTGGCCCATTGTTAGAGGAGAGACTAGCATTGTTTGCAACTAAAATGGATTTCAGGCCTCTTTTCTCTCTTATTCCACACTGGTTTGGTGGAAAATAGACATTGAATAGAGCCATCTGTTTCCATTGGACCTTTTGGATTTGTGTTGGATTATTTATTTATACCTGGGATTGCATTGGGAGGGATGATGTTTTTGGAGGGTTTTTCCTTTGGATTATACAGTGGGGAAAAAAAGTATTTAGTCAGCCACCAATTGTGCAAGTTCTCCCACTTAAAAAGATGAGAGAGGCCTGTAATTTTCATCATAGGTACATGTCAACTATGACAGACAAAATGAGAAAAATAAATCCAGAAAATCACATTGTAGGATTTTTTATGAATTTGTTTGCAAATTATGGTGGAAAATAAGTATTTGGTCAATAACAAAAGTTTCTCAATACTTTTTTATATACCCTTTTTTGGCAATGACACAGGTCAAACGTTTTCTGTAAGTCTTCACAAGGTTTTCACACACTGTTGCTGGTATTTTGGCCCATTCCTCCATGCAGATCTCCTCTAGAGCAGTGATGTTTTGGGGCTGTCGCTGGGCAACACGGACTTTCAACTCCCTCCAAAGATTTTCTATGGGGTTGAGATCTGGAGACTGGCTAGGCCACTCCAGGACCTTGAAATGCTTCTTACGAAGCCACTCCTTCGTTGCCCGGGCGGTGTGTTTGGGATCATTGTCATGCTGAAAGACCCAGCCACGTTTCATCTTCAATGCCCTTGCTCACGATACATGGCCCCATTCATTATTTCCTTTACACGGATCAGTCGTCCTGGTCCCTTTGCAGAAAAACAGCCCCAAAGCATGATGTTTCCACCCCCATGCTTCACAGTAGGTATGGTGTTCTTTGGATGCAACTCAGCATTCTTTGTCCTCCAAACACGACGAGTTGAGTTTTTACCAAAAAGTTATATTTTGGTTTCATCTGACCATTTGACATTCTCCCAATCCTCTTCTGGATCATCCAAATGCACTCTAGCAAACTTCAGACGGGCCTGGACATGTACTGGCTTAAGCAGGGGGACACGTCTGGCACTGCAGGATTTGAGTCCCTGGCGGCGTAGTGTGTTACTGATGGTAGGCTTTGTTACTTTGGTCCCAGCTCTCTGCAGGTCATTCACTAGGTCCCCCCGTGTGGTTCTGGGATTTTTGCTCACCGTTCTTGTGATCATTTTGACCCCACGGGGTGAGATCTTGCGTGGAGCCCCAGATCAAGGGAGATTATCAGTGGTCTTGTATGTCTTCCATTTCCTAATAATTGCTCCCACAGTTGATTTCTTCAAACCAAGCTGCTTACCTATTGCAGATTCAGTCTTCCCAGCCTGGTGCAGGTCTACAATTTTGTTTCTGGTGTCCTTTGACAGCTCTTTGGTCTTGGCCATAGCTGAGTTTGGAGTGTGACTGTTTGAGGTTGTGGACAGGTGTCTTTTATACTGATAACAAGTTCAAACAGGTGCCATTAATACAGGTAACGAATGGAGGACAGAGGAGCTTCTTAAAGAAGAAGTTACAGGTCTGTGAGAGCCAGAAATCTTGCTTGTTTGTAGGTGACCAAATACTTATTTTCCACCATAATTTGCAAATAAATTCATTAAAAATCCTACAATGTGATTTTCAGGATTTTTTTTTCTCAATTTGTCTGTCATAGTTGACGTGTACCTATGATGAAAATTACAGGCCTCTCTCATCTTTTTAAGTGTGAGAACTTGCACAATTGGTGGCTGACTAAATAATTTTTTCCCCCACTGTAGTCCATGACCACTGATTGCACCTATGACGTAAATGCAGATACTGCACTCTGCCTTTGTATGACCTTAAACAACTGTATGGTTAATGCAAAGGCAAAGTGCAGTATCTACAATCTAAATGTATTCATCCAACTTTCTTGTTGTTTTTCTATTTGATGGGATCAGTTTGAGCGTTCTAACTACATTCCAACTGTAATTAGTGGTGTTATGTAGTTATGTTTTCATGTTTTGAATGTTTTATTGTAGTAACTCTCAAGCATTTTTTCGTAACATATTTGGCTGGACAATACACTTTAAAGCCATTTTTCTCAGTTTCACTGTTTGGGTAGTTACTGCTCTTTGCCTTTGTGTGGCAGAGTGGGTAACTGTAGTCAAAACACAGTAGAACAAAGCTAAAGTGCAGTCACTTCACTTACTGCCGTTTGCCTTGGTTTTTACTTGGATTTGATAGTTACTGCAGATTTCACACTCCATTATTTCTGAAACTGAAAATAATTGAACCAGGACACTTTGTCACAACATAAAGCAGATACTTGTAGAAAAAATACCACAGTTTATTATAGAATAATATAATAATAATAATCCTGAGTGGTGCAGCAGTCAAAAGCACTGCATCACAGTACTGAGGCGCCACTACAGCCTGGAGTTCGAGCCCAGGCTGTGTCACAGCCGGCCGTGACCGGGAGCCCCATAGGACGGTGCAAAATTGGCCCAGCGCTGTCCGGGGTAGGGGAGTGTTTGGTCGGGGGGCTTTCCTTGGCTCATCGCGCTCTAGCGACTCCTTGTGGCAGGGCCGGGCGCCTGCAAGCTGGTCGTCAGTTGAACTGTGTTTCCTCCAACATATTGGTGCAGCTGACTTCCGTGTTAAGCGAGCAGTGTGATAAGAAGTAGCGCGACCAGGCGGGTCATGACTCGACCTTCGCCTCTCCCGAGCCCATTGGGGAGTTGCAGCGATGAGCCAAGGTCGTAACTCTGAGAGAAAATGGGTTAAAAAAAATACGCTTGTGGCCATACCACCCTGAACACGCCTGGTTAGTACATGGATGATTAATAGCCTGGAAATACCAAGTGCTGTAAACTAAAAAAAGGTATAAGAATAATAAGAATAATAATAATAATAATAATAATAATACAGGACTTACTACATAATTCTGTAGTAAACTGTAGTATACCGTAGAATACTATACTACACACTGTAGTATCCCTCTGTCATGTGTAATACTTACTAAAGAATTTTGTAGTATACTGTAGAACACTATAGTAAATACTACAGTATACTACAGACTACAAAAACACTACAGTAAATACTACAGTAATGTCTGCAAAAACACTACAGTATATTATAATATAGTATTTAATTTCCATATATCCTGCCCATTCCCCTCCCCCATATCCCAATTTGTGCCACCCATATATGAGAAACCTACAATTGAAGTCGGAAGTTTACATACACTTAGGTCGGAGTCATTAAAAACCTGTTTTTCAACCACTTAACAAACTATATTTTTGGCAAGTCGATTAGGACATCTATTTTGTGCATGACACAAGTCATTTTTCTAACAATTGTTTACAGACAGATTATTTCACTTATAATTCACTGTATCACAATTCCAGTGTCAGAAGTTTACATACACTAAGTTGACTGTGCCTTTAAACAGCTTGGAAAATTCCAGAAAATGATGTCATGGCTTTAGAAGCTTCTTATAGGCTAATTGACATCAATTGAGTCAATTGGAGGTGTACCTGTGGATGTATTTCAAAGCCTACCTTCAAACTCAGTACCTCTTTGCTTGACATCATGGGAAAATCAGAAGAAATCAGACAAGACCACAGAAAAAAAATTGTAGACCTCCACAAGTCTGGTTCATCCTTGGGAGCAATTTCCAAACGCCTGAAGGTACCACGTTCATCTGTACAAACAATAGTACGCAAGTATAAACACCATGGGACCACATAGCTGTCATACCGCTCAGGAAGGAGACGCGTTCTGTCTCCTAGAGATGAATATGCTTTGGTGCGAAAAGTGCAAGTCAATCCCAGAACAACAGCAAAGGACCTTGTGAAGATGCTGGAGGAAACAGGTACACAAGTATCTATATCCACAGTAAAACGAGTCCTATATCGACATAACCTGAAAGCCTGCTCAGCAAGGAAGAAGCCACTGCTCCAAAACCGCCATAAAAAAGCCAGACTACGGTTTGCAACTGCACATGGGGACAAAGATCGTACTTTTGGAGAAATGTCCTCTGGTCTGATGAAACAAAAACAGAACTGTTTGGCCATAATGACCATCGTTATGTTTGGAGGAAAACAGGGGTTGCTTGCAAGCCGAAGAACACCATCCCAACCGTGAAGCACGGGGGTGGCAGCATCATGCTTTGGGGGTGCTTTGTTGCAGGAGGGACTGGTGCACTTCACAAAATAGATGGCATCACGATGAAGGAAAATTATGTGGATATATTGAAGCAACATCTCAAGACATCAGTCAGGAAGTTAAAGCTTGGTCGCAAATGGGTCTTCCAAATGGACAATGACCCCAAGCATACTTCCAAAGTTGTGGCAAAATGGCTTAAGGACAACAAAGTCAAGGTATTGGAGTGGCCATCACAAAGCCCTGACCTCAATCCTATAGAACATTTGTGGGCAGAACTGAAAAAGCGTGTGCGAGCAAGGAGGCCTACAAACCTGACTCAGTTACACCAGCTCTGTCAGGAGGAATGGGCCAAACTTCACCCAATTTATTGTGGGAAGCTTGTGGAAGGCTACCCGAAACGTTTGACCCAAGTTAAACAATTTAAAGGCAATGCTACCAAATACTAATTGAGTTTATGTAAACTTCTGACCCACTGGGAATGTGATGAAAGAAATAAAAGCTGAAATAAATAATTCTCTCTAATATTATTCTGACATTTCACATTCTTAAAATAAAGTGGTGATCCTAACTGACCTAAGACAGGGAATTTTTACTGGGATTAAATGTCAGGAATTGTGAAAAACTGAGTTTAAATGTATTTGGCTAAGGTGTATGTAAACGTCCGACTTCAACTGTACATGCTAAGTATAGACTATATATTTTGTTCCCTACAGGTTATAGAAAAGAGCAGAAGCTCTGAACTATCCATTCAGACCTAAGTCCTACATACCTACCTACCTACCTACACACCCACTGCTATATCAAAGATAATACAACAAACACACTATAGTAAATACTACAGTAATGTCTGCAAAAACACGACAGAAAATACTACAATCCGTAAAAACACTACAGTAATTACTGTAGTCTATACAATTTTTTTTTTTTACAGCATTTATACTATAGTAAACTGTAAATACTACAGTATACTACAGTAATGTCCGCAACACTACATTGTATACTACAGTATACTACAGTCTGCAAAACCACTTCAGTAAATACTACAGTATACTACAGTCCGCAAAAACACTACAGTGAATACTATAGTATTTATATCATAGTATACTATAGTATTTTTTCATGTGGGCCCCTAGCTCATACAATAAAGTATTTCCTTGGTTGACCAGTTGGAATGGGTGGTCATAGGCAGATTGGATTGCTGTGTGCCCCATAGGCCACCACTCACGCAGGGAGGGTTCATACCAATGGTGAAATAGAGAACATTAACTCCCAGGCAGTTGATCCTAGTGTAATAAAACACATAATAGGCTGCATTGTTCCATAGAGGGCGGAGCTCCGTTCAGGCCAACTCGAGGGTGGAATGGGTTCAACCTGCTTGAATCTCCAGCTTACATGGACTTCTTGTGTTACCTGCCGAGTTTGTAAAACAGATTTTTGAATCTTAGATCAACCGACAGCTCTGGCGGTTCGCTTGACCTGATTGTAGTGACATTCTGAAATATAAGGGTTGGCAAAGTTTCCATTCCCATGTTTGTTTGCCTGTAAGTATTATGTATTATTTTACCAGTGCAGGTTTTGTGTATTAGCATTTGTTTATTCAACAGCTCAGAATGTTGCCAGATTGATATCTTTAAAGAAGCCCTAGCAGCATACACACACACACACAATAACGATAATAGCGATGGAAATCTACATTTCCTTTCCATGCATAAAGGTCATTTTAGCTGTAATGGCCTTATGCTGGAGTTGTTGCTGCAACTGCAGTTATTGTTGTTGATTGTTTTTCATCTTAACTCGCGGTGCGCATCAAACAGCCTGTTCCAGACGACCCCTGGCTGTGAAACGCACAAGATAAGAGGAGTTTGTGTGTGTCTGTATGTATCTGTGTGTCTGCCTCTGTGTGTGTTCGAGTCTTAATTGTGTCCGGTTGCTGTGGGCCCCTCTATCAGACTAGAGAACTAAGCCAGACCATGTGCCGACTGCTAGTGGGGGGCTGTCGCCCATGAGAGCAGGGCCCTTTGAACCCAACACACTGTAATCTCCAGACCCAGACTGGCCCTTGGATAGGAGACTACTCTTATGGAGGCAGTGACAACACTTCAGAACAGAGGGGGGAGAGAGAGAGGGGGGACGGATAAGTGTGTGTGGGGGGGGGACGGAGGGTGTATGTGTGTGTTTAAGTGCATGTGTGCATGCACAATTGCCTGTGTGTATTATACCCATTTGTGATTAAACAAAGTGAGAAAAATTAGGGAGTGATGAGATGTCAGAGAGTGATTGCAGACAGACCAGTGGTTTGTATTTATGATGCTAATCCACTCACATTAACTTTAAAATAATGACCTGTTCAGAATGATGGAGGATGAACCTCCATGTTGTATTAGCTAATGGGTCATTTCAGAAAGCCATAACACCCACCATCTCAGATTGTTCTGAAATTGTTTCTGTAGTTCAAAACAGATACGATTATCATTCCTGAAACATGATTTTGTTTTAATTTAATTTGATCTCTGAGAAATGAAGCTAATTGATTGCACCCAAATTGGCCATTTTAATTTATAGGATTCACATAATATTCAATAAATATAGTAACTAACATCCGATTTGGATCAAACCTCTTCCTAATATTGAGTAAGACATGAGGAATCCAATAAAATGGTCAAAAGCCACCCTTGGACAACCCACACCCCATTCCAATCCCACCCAACAATCAGTATACAGTATCAGTTGTTCATGTCTGTCTGACAAGTAGTATGGAGCTGCGGCTTGGAGTATTGCTTCTTCACCCTTTGTAATGTACATGCCCCTTGACTTATTCCACATTTTGTTGTGTTACAACCTGAATTCAAAATGGATTATATTTATATATATTTTCACCCGTTTAAACACACAATACCCCCATAATAACAAAGTGAAACATGTTTTTAGAAATGTTTGCTAATTTATTGAAAATGAAATACAGAAACATCTCATTTACATAACCCCTGACTCAATACATGTTAGAATCACCTTTGATTACAGCTGTGAGTCTTTGCACACCTGGATTGTACAATATTTTCACATTATTCTTTAAAAAATTATTCAATCTCTTGTCAAGTTGAGTGTTGATCATTGATAGACAGCCATTTTCAAGTCTTACCATAGATTTCCAAGCCGATTTAAGTCAAAACTGTAACAGCAGGTATGGTGTTCTTTGGATGCAACTCAGCATTCTTTGTCCTCCAAACACGACGAGTTGAGTTTTTACCAAAAAGTTCTATTTTGGTTTCATCTGACCATATGACATTCTCCCAATCCTCTTCTGGATCATCCAAATGCACTCTAGCAAACTTCAGACGGGCCTGGACATGTACTGACTTAAGCAGGGGGACACGTCTGGCACTGCAGGATTTGAGTCCCTGGCGGCGTAGTGTGTTACTGATGGTAGGCTTTGTTACTTTGGTCCCAGCTCTCTGCAGGTCATTCACTAGGTCCCCCCGTGTGGTTCTGGGATTTTTGCTCACCGTTCTTGTGATCATTTTGACCCCACGGGGTGAGATCTTGCGTGGAGCCCCAGATCGAGGGAGATTATCAGTGGTCTTGTATGTCTTCCATTTCCTAATAATTGCTCCCACAGTTGATTTCTTCAAACCAAGCTGCTTACCTATTGCAGATTCAGTCTTCCCAGCCTGGTGCAGGTCTACAATTTTGTTTCTGGTGTCCTTTGACAGCTCTTTGGTCTTGGCCATAGCTGAGTTTGGAGTGTGACTGTTTGAGGTTGTGGACAGGTGTCTTTTATACTGATAACAAGTTCAAACAGGTGCCATTAATACAGGTAACGAGTGGAGGACAGAGGAGCCTCTTAAATAAGAAGTTACAGGTCTGTGAGAGCCAGAAATCTTGCTTGTTTGTAGGTGACCAAATACTTATTTTCCACCATAATTTGCAAACAAATTCATAAAAAATCCTACAATGTGATTTTCCGGAAAAAAAAATCTCAATTTGTCTGTCATAGTTGACGTGTACCTATGAGGAAAATTACAGGCCTCTCTCATCTTTTTAAGTGGGAGAACTTGCACAATTGGTGGCTGACTAAAAACTTTTTTCCCCCACTGTATATGGAGCTAGGATATTCTCAATAATGGGACAGTTTCTACATGCATCCAATCCGGACCTCAGACATTTTGTCACACCCTGGCTCTGGGGACTCTATATGTTGAGCCAGGGTGTGTAGATTCCATGTGTTTATGTTCTGTGTGGGAGTTCTAGTTGTTGCTTTTCTATGTTGGCCAGAGTGGCTCCCAATCAGAGGCAACGAGTGTCAGCTGTTGCGGCTTGTCTCTGATTGGGAGCCATATTTAAACAGTCTGTTTCCCTTAGTGTTTGTGGGATCTTGTTTCCGTTTGGTTTGTTTCCGTGTTAACCGTAGGACTGCACGTTTCGTTTATTGTTTTGTTGTTATATTATCACTAAAGATAATAAAGTTAAGTATGTTTGCAACTAACGCTGCACATTGGTCTACTCTCTACGACGATCGTGACACATTTCCCTGCTACCGTATGAGTCCAGATATCTGGGGTGAGATACGTTCAAGACACGCAGCTGATGTGTATTGCCGCTTCCATATTTGTAGAATATTCTAACTCCAGTAAGTGTACGTGTCAACATGCTGACATATCTGTCTTTATACTTAGGCAAGAACGAATCCACAGTTTCTGAAATGTATCATATCTGTAGTCATTTATGAATTGTATAAAAAAAGTATCATAATTTCAATAGATATTACATTATATGTAATATTCATCCTCGTATGTATGATCTAAAATGGGCTAAATCAGACTCATATGAAATGTCCAGCACCCAAATTATAATTTCCCATCGTTTCGTACTGAACAGAACCATATTTTTTTGGGGTTCCGTTCCACTGTTCCGACCAGCAACATAAAGTTCTGAACTTGTTCGAACCCCAAAAAAAGTACCGGTTTATATTGTTCCTTTCTTTTCCTTTTTAAACCTCTGAAATATATATATGTTTTACATTAAATCACTTCACCAATGGATAGACCAGCTGCTATGGAGCGGGTAAGCTATTGGACAGATAAGTGTAGTGTAGGGTGTGACATGCGACTGACATTTTGCGGGTGAGGAGAGCGCTGGGCATGAAGCGCTGGGCATATTGTTCTTATGACATGCATTATCTGAATTAGTTCCACAGAATTATACCTACGGAGGAGTGGCTTCTATGAAGGAACTTAGAATGTCTTTGAACTTCAGAGAGTTGGCTTGACTAACGTTGGACCAGAGCTAGCCCTTGATCATGACTCTCAGTTCCATTACATTACACATAATGCCGCTTAGAGATTTCGAGTTATACCAGAGCTAGCTAGCAAGCTTGTTTGTGCAGAGCGGCACCAGAATTAAAATAAAAACACGTCTTACCTTTTTGTAGATAATAAATCCAACATGAAACGTGATAACTATAGTATATATGTTTTTGTATTTTATCCCCCAATTTCGATCTTGTCTCATCGCTGCAACTTCCCAACGGGCTCGGGAGGTGAAGGTCGAGTCATGCGTCCTCCAAAACATGACCCACCAAACCGCGCTTCTTAACACCCGCCCGCTTAACACGGAAGCCAGCCGCACCAATGTGTCAGTGGAAACACCGTTCAACTGACGACCGAGATCAGCCTGTAGACACCCGGCCCGACACAAGGAGTCACTAGAGTGCGATGAGCCAAGTAAAGCCCTCCCCTAACCCGGATGACACTGGGCCAATTGTGCGCCGCCATATGGGACACCCAATCACGGCCGGTTGTGATACAGCCTGGGATCAAACCCAGGTCTGTAGTAATGCCTCTTGCACTGCGATGCAGTGCTTAGACCGCTGCGCCACTCGAGAGGCCCAACTATAATATCCTTAACTAGCATTGAAAAAGTTAATCCATTGTTCTCTAAAAATCTCTCTCCCTAATTTCTGAATCATGCCTGTAACGTCAGTAGCTACAGTAGCCTATGCTTCGGAGGGATGGGGAGGGGCAGGTAGCCTACACACACACAGGCATATATTTTCAGCTGGCAGGCAAGCAGACACTGGAATACGTTTCTGAGTGACAGTGAGGGCTTTGCATAGGTGCTTTGTTTTTTTTCTGTGGGACTGAAAAAAATATGCCCAGAACGTTATTAACCGGTTACCAGGCTTTTAAAATAACGGTTCTGCTCCAGAACAGTATAGATCACTTTCGTTCTCGGTTCTGTTCCTTGAAATATGTCATTCTTTTCCAGTTTTCTGTTCTGTTCCCTGAACCGGTTCCAACCCCAGCATGAAGGTGACATATCTGAGTATACATTTGCACCATATTCAGTAGTAGGCTATACAAGGCACGGAAAGGCAAACATTGTCATATTTAATCCAAGATGCTATTTCCAAAGCACATCTCTGCTATTTCAGTTTAAAAAATGCAGCATAGCAAATCCAGACCTCCAATCGAAACACAACATAGGCCAATCTTTGCAAATAAACAAATAAAAATGTAACAGAAAATAAAAGTTGCACACCCTAAATACCCATGACTGCCCTGTTTGTTATGGACGATGGATGCAATGGGTGCAGATTGGGTCATCAGTGGCGGTCCCTTGCAGTCCAGACCCAACATGGTGGTAGTGATGGTCTGTGATTCACTCCAAAATGACAATGCATATATCATTAATCAAAATTGTGTCGATATTGCAAGAAAATATTGTATTTTCACATAACCATACCACAAGGTAACTACTCTAGCTGCTTCATTAATGATGAAAAAACTAACTGGAACAAGCTAGCTAGGTAGCTAAATAACAAAATAAAGAAAACAATACAATATCACCACAATAAAGAAAAATGTCCTCAAAAAATAAAAGTATCTAAAACATTTATTACAGATAGCAAGGCGATGGTATAAGGCCGTAGACAGAGAGGTGTATTACAGAAGAAAAGTATAATATCAGTCACAACAATATCAATGCAAATACACTGATGATCCAATGACATTTCCCTTATGTATTCAAACCAGAGCCTCGTGCCATTTGAAAATCAAGAAACCTTTCGGGATGTACAGCTTCTGAGTTTTGCATATTTGGACAAACAGCATTGTCTTCATAAATCCGATTATCAGAGATTTGTGCCACCGCATATTGATAACACATCAACCAGGAAAAGTGTCATAAACCCGTCACTTCCTATATTAGATGCTACATACTTATATGCCTCTATCTGAAACATCCACCTTCCTGTCCCCCTCCCGGCGATATATATACAGTGGGGAGAACAAGTATTTGATACACTGCCAAGGTTTTGCAGGTTTTCCTACTAACAAAGCATGTAGAGGTCTGTAATTTTTATCATAGGTACACTTCAACTGTGAGAGACGGAATCTAAAACAAAAATCCAGAAAATCACATTGTATGATTTTTAAGTAATTAATTTGCATTTTATTGCATGACATAAGTATTTGATCACCTACCAACCAGTAAGAATTCCGGCTCTCACAGACCTGTTAGATTTTCTTTAAGAAGCCCTCCTGTTCTCCACTCATTACCTGTATTAACTGCACCTGTTTGAACTCGTTACCTGTATAAAAGATCTGTCCACACACTCAATCAAACAGACTCCAACCTCTCCACAATGGCCAAGACCAGAGAGCTGTGTAAGGACATCAGGGATAAAATTGTAGACCTGCACAAGGCTGGGATGGGCTACAAGACAATAGGCAAGCAGCTTGGTGAGAAGGCAACAACTGTTGGCGCAATTATTAGAAAATGGAAGAAGTTCAAGATGACGGTCAATCACCCTCGGTCTGGGGCTCCATGCAAGATCTCACCTCGTGGGGCATCAATGATCATGAGGAAGGTGAGGGATCAGCCCAGAACTACATGGCAAGACCTGGTCAATGACCTGAAGAGAGCTGGGACCACAGTCTCAAAGAAAACCATTAGTAACGCACTACGCCGTCATGGATTAAAATCCTGCAGCGCACGCAAGGTCCCCCTGCTCAAGCCAGCGCATGTCCCGTCTGAAGTTTGCCAATGACCATCTGGATGATCCAGAGGAGGAATGGGAGAAGGTCATGTGGTCTGATGAGACAACAATAGAGCTTTTTGGTCTAAACGCCACTCGCCGTGTTTGGAGGAAGAAGAAGTATGAGTACAACCCCAAGAACACCATCCCAACCGTGAAGCATGGAGGTGGAAACATCATTATTTGGGGATGCTTTTCTGCAAAGGGGACAGGACGACTGCACCGTATTGAGGGGAGGATGGATGGGGCCATGTATCGCGAGATCTTGGCCAACAACCTCCTTCCCTCAGTAAGAGCATTGAAGATGGGTTGTTGCTGGGTCTTCCAGCATGACAACGACCCGAAACACACAGCCAGGGCAACTAAGGAGTGGCTCCGTAAGAAGCATCTCAAGGTCCTGGAGTGGCCTAGCCAGTCTCCAGACCTGAACCCAATAGAACATCTTTGGAGGGAGCTGAAAGTCCGTATTGCCCAGCGATAGCCCCGAAACCTGAAGGATCTGGAGAAGGTCTGTATGGAGGGGTGGGCCAAAATCCCTGCTGCAGTGTGTGCAAACCTGGTCAAGACTTACAGGAAACGTATGATCTCTGTAATTGCAAACAAAGGTTTCTGTACCAAATATTAAGTTCTGCTTTTCTGATGTATCAAATACTTATGTCATGCAATAAAATGCAAATGAATTACTTAAAAATTATACAATGTGATTTTCTGGATTTTTGTTTTAGATTCCGTCTCTCACAGTTGAAGTGTACCTATGATAACAATTACAGACCTCTACATGCTTTGTAAGTAGGAAAACCTGCAAAATCGGCAGTGTATCAAATACTTGTTCTCCCCACCGTATATATATATATATATATATATATGTACAGTGCATTTGGAAAGTATTCAGACCCCTTAACCTTTTTTACGTTACAGCCTTTTTCTAAAATAGATAAAATTGTTTTTTTCCCCTCATCAATCTACACACAATACCCCATAATGACACAGCAAAAACAGGTTTGTAGAAATGTATTTGTCACGATCGTTCATCGACGGGACAGACCAAGGCGCAGCGTGATATGCATACATGTTTATTTTAACTTAATAAACAACACGACAAAACAACAAACGAAACGAAACGTGAAGTCCAAGGTAGAAACACAAAACATACCTTACACGGAACATGATCCCACAACCCACTAGAGCCCATAGGCTGCTTAAGTATGGACCCCAATCAGAGACAACGAGCTACAGCTGCCTCTGATTGGGAACCACACCGGCCAACATAGATCTACACATAATAGAACCTATAACATAGAACATCACAACTTAGAATATACACACCCTGACTCAACAAATAGGAATCCCCAGAGTCAGGGCGTGACAGTATAAAAAATAAAAAACTTAAATTTCACATTTACATAAGTATTCAGACCCTTTACTCAGTACTTTGTTGAAGCACCTTTGGCAGCGATTACAGCCTTGAGTCTTCTTGGGTATGACGCTACAAATTTGGCACACCTGTATTTGGGGAGTTTCTCTCATTCTTCTCTGCAGATGCTCTCAAACTCTGTCAGGTTGGATGGGGAGCGCCACTGCACAGCTATTTGCAGGTCTCTCCAGAGATGTTAGATCGGGTTCAAGTCCGGGCTCTGGCTGGGCCACTCAAGGACATTCAGAGACTTGTCCCAAAGCCACTCCTGCATTGTCGTGTCTGTGTGCTTAGGGTTGTTGTCCTGTTGGAAGGTGAATGTCCACCCCAGTCTGAGGTCCTGAGCGCTGTGGAGCAGGTTTTCATCAAGGATCTCTCTGTACTTTGCTCCGTTCATCTTTCCCTTGATCCTGACTAGTCTCCCAAACTGACTAGTCTCTGAAAAACATTCCCACAGCATGATACTGCCACCACCATGCTTCACCGTAGGGGTGGTGCCAGGTTTCCTCCAAAGGTGAGGCTTGGCATTCAGGCTAAAGTGTACAATCATGGTTTCATCAGACCAGAGAATCTTGTTTATCATGGTCTGAGAGTCTTTAGGTGCCTTTTGGCAAACTCCAAGCTGGCTTTCATGAGCCTTTTACTGAGGACTGGCTTCCGCCTGGCCACTCTACCATGAAGGCCTGATTGGTGGAGTCCTGCAAAGACGTTGTCCTTCTGGAAGGTTCTCTCATCTCCCCAGTGGAACTCTAGAGCTCTGTCAGAGTGACAATCGGGTTCTTGGTCACCTCCCTGACGAAGGCCCTTCTCCCTCGATTGCTCAGTTTGGCCGGGCTGCCAACTCTAAGAAGAGTCTTGGTGGTTCCAAACCTTCAATGCTGCAGAAATGTTTTGATACCCTTCCCCAGATCTGTCTCGGAGCTCTACGGATAATTCCTTCAACCTCATAGCTTGGTTTTGCTCTGACAGGCACTGTCAACTGTGGGACAGGTGTGTGCCTTTCCAAATCATGTCCAATCAATTGAATTTACCACAGGTGGACTGCAATCAAGTTCTATAAACATCTCAAGGAGGGTCAATGGAAACAGGATGCATCTGAGCTCAATTTCGAGTCTCATAGCAAAGGGTCTGAATACTTATGTAAATAAGGTATTTCTGTTTTTTATGGGGTATTGTGTGTAGATTGATGAGGAATTGTTTTTATTTACGGCTGTAACGTAACAAAATGTGAAAAAAGTCAAGAGGTCTGAATACTTTCCGAATGCACTGTATGTATGTATGTATGTATGTATGTATGTATGTATGTATGTATGTATGTATGTATGTATGTATGTATGTATATATGTATATACACTACCGGTCAAAAGTTTGGACACACCTACTCATTCAAGGGTTTTTCTTCATTTTTACAATTTTTTACATTGTAGATTAATAGTGAAGACATGATGATGATGATGTAGTAACCAAAAAAGTGTTAAACAAATCAAAACATATTTTATATTTGAGATCCTTCAAGTAGCCACCATTTACCTTGATGACAGCTTTGCACACTCTTGGCATTCTCTTAACCAGCTTCACATGGAATGCTTTTCCAACAGTCTTGAAGGAGATCCCACATATAATGAGCATTTGTTGGCTGCTTTTCCTTCACTCTGCCGTCCGACTCATCCCAAACCATCTCAATTGGGTTGAGGTCGGGGGATTGTGGAGGCCAGGTCATCTGATGCAGCACTTCATCATTCTCCTTCTTGGTAAAATAGCCCTTACACAGCCTGGAGGTGTGTTTGGTCATTGTCCTGTTGAAAAACAAATGATAGCCCCACTAAGCCCAAACCAGATGGGATGGTGTATCGTTGCAGAATGCTGTGGTGGACATGCTGTTTAAGTGTGCCTTAACTTCTAAATAAATCACAGACAGTGTCACCAGCAAAGCACCCCCACACCATAACACCTCCTCCTCCATCCTTTACGGTGGGAATTACAAATGTGGAGATCATCCGTTCACCCACACCGCATCTCACAAAGACACAGCGGTTTGAACAAAGAATCTCAAATTTGGACTCCAGACCATAGGACACATTTTCACCGGTCTAATGTCCATTGCTCGTGTTTCTTGGCCCAAGCAGGTCTCTTCTTCTTATTGGTGTCCTTTAGTAGTGGTTTCTTTGCAGCAATTTGACCATGAAGGCCTGATTCACACAGTCCCCTCTGAACAGTTGAGGTTGAGATGTGTCTGTTACTTGAACTCTGTGAAGCATTTATTTGGGCTGCAATTTCTGAGGCTGGTAACTCTAACTTATCCTTTGCAGCAGAGGTAACTCCGGTTCTCCCATTCCTGTGGTGGTCCTCATGAGAGCCAGTTTCATCATAGCGCTTGATGTTTTTTGCGACTGCACTTTAAGAAACTTTCAAAGTTCTTGAAATGTTCAGTATTGACTGACCTTCATGTCTTAAAGTATTGATGGAATGTCGTTTCTCTTTGCTTATTTGAGCTGTTCTTGCCATAATATGGACTTGGTCTTTTACCAAATAGGGCTATCTTCTCTATATCCCCCCCCCCCCCCCCCCCAACCTTGTCACAACACAACTGATTGGCTCAAACGCATTAAGAAGGAAATAAATTCCACAAATTAACTTTTAAGAAGGCACACCTGTTAATTGAAATGAATTCCAGGTGACTACCTCATGAAGCTGGTTGAGAGAATGCCAAGAGTATGCAAAGCTGTCATCAAGGCAAAGGGTGGCTATTTGAAGAATCTCAAATATAAAATATATTTTGATTTGTTTAACACTTTTTTGGTTACTATATGATTCCATATGTGTTATTTCATAGTTTTGATGTCTTCACTATTATTATACAATGTAAAAAATTCTAGAAATAAAGAAAAACCCTTGAATGAGTAGGTGTGTCCAAACTTTTGACTGGTAGTATATATACAGTGAGGAAAAAAGTATTTGATCCCCTGCTGATTTTGTACGTTTGCCCACTGACAAAGAAAGGATCAGTCTATAATTTTAATGGTAGGTTTATTTGAACAGTGAGAGACAGAATAACAACATAAAAATCCAGAAAAACGCATGTCAAAAATGTTATAAATTGATTTGCATTTTAATGAGGGAAATAATTATTTGACCCCCTCTCAATCAGAAAGATTTCTGGCTCCCAGGTGTCTTTTATACAGGTAACGAGCTGAGATTAGGAGAACACTCTTAATAGGAGTGCTCCAAATCTCAGTTTGTTACCTGTATAAAAGACACCTGTCCACAGAAGCAATCAATCAATCAGATTCCAAACTCTTCACCATGGCCAAGACCAAAGAGCTCTCCAAGGATGTCAGGGACAAGATTGTAGACCTACACAAGGCTGGAATGGGCTACAAGACCATCGCCAAGCAGCTTGGTGAGAAGGTGACAACAGTTGGTGCGATTATTCGCAAATGGAAGAAACACAAAAGACCTGTCAATCTCCCTCGAGCTGGGGCTCCATGCAAGATCTCACCTCGTGGAGTCAGCCCAGAACTAAACGGGAGGATCTTGTCAATGATCTCAAGGCAGATGGGACCATAGTCAACAAGAAAACAATTGGTAACACACTACGCCGTGAAGGACTGAAATCCTGCAGCGCCCGCAAGGTCCCCCTGCTCAAGAAAGCACATATACAGGGCTGTCTGAAGTTTGCCAATGAACATCTGAATGATTCAGAGGAGAACTGGGTGAAAGTGTTGTGGTCAGATGAGACCAAAATGGAGCTCTTTGGCATCAACTCAACTCGCCGTGTTTGGAGGAGGAGGAATCTGCCTATGACCCCAAGAACACCATCCCCATCGTCAAACATGGAGGTGGAAACATTATGCTTTGGGGGTGTTTTTCTGCTAAGGGGACAGGACAACTTCACCGCATCTAAGGGACGATGGATGGGGCCATGTATCGTCAAATCTTGGGTGAGAACCTCCTTCCCTCAGCCAGGGCATTGAAAATGTGTCAGACTGGGGTGATGTGTATGCGGCAGTGAAGTCAGGCGCAGGACACAGAGGATCAGGAATGACTACTTTATTTCCAGTAATACGCACAAAAACAAAAGTCTCCAACACTAGAGGAGTAACACGCGGAGTGCATAAAATAACGAGCTAGCAATGCCAAACATACGACAGGACAAAAAGGACAATAACACACAAAGGCAAACATAAAACAAGGGAACTTATATGTTACATAATCAATACAAAATAAGAAACAGGTGTACAAACTAGACAACACAAGACACACACCGAAACATCGATCGGCAGTAGCTAGTACTCCGGGGACGACGAACGCCGAAGCCTGCCCGAGCAAGGAGGAGGAGCAGCCTCGGCGGCATCCGTGACAAAATGGGTCGTGGATGGGTATTCCAGCATGACAATGACCCAACACACACGGCCAAGGTAACAAAGGAGTGGCTCAAGAAGAAGCACATTAAGGTCCTGGAGTGGCCTAGCCAGTCTCCAGACCTTAATCCCATAGAAAATCTGTGGAGGGAGCTGAAGGTTCGAGTTGCCAAACGTCAGCCTCGAAACCTTTAATGACTTGGAGAAGATCTGCAAAGAGGAGTGGGACAAAATCTCTCCTGAGATGTGTTCAAACCTGGTGGCCAACTACAAGAAACGTCTGACCTCTGTGATTGCCAACAAGGGTTTTGCCACCAAGTACTAAGTCATGTTTTGCAGAGGGGTCAAATACTTATTTCCCTCATTAAAATGCAAATCAATTCATAACATTTTTGACATGCGTTTTTCTGGATTTTTTGTTGTTGTTATTCTGTCTCTCACTGTTCAAATAAACCTACCATTAAAATTATAGACTGATCATGTCTTTGTCAGTGGGCAAACGTACAAAATCAGCAGGGGATCAAATACTTTTTTTCCTCACTTTTTTTCCCTCACTTTTTTCCCATTCTTGTTCTCTACATTGGGGAGAACAAGTATTTGATACACTGCTGATTTTTCTGGTTTTCCTACTTACAAAGCATGTAGAGGTCTGTAATTTTTTATCATAGGTACACTTCAACTGTGAGAGACGGAATCTAAAACAAAAATCCAGAAAAGCACATTGTATGATTTTTAAGTAATTAATTTGCATTTTATTGCATGACATAAGTATTTGATACGTCAGAAAAGCAGAACTTAATATTTGGTACAGAAACCTTTGTTTGCAATTACAGAGATCATACGTTTACTGTAGGTCTTGACCAGGTTTGCACACACTGCAGCAGGGATTTTGGCCCACTCCTCCATACAGACCTTCTCCAGATCCTTCAGGTTTCGGGGCTGTCGCTGGGCAATACGGACTTTCAGCTCCCTCCAAAGATTTTCTATTGGGTTCAGGTCTGGAGACTGGCTAGGCCACTCCAGGACCTTGAGATGCTTCTTACAGAGCCACTCCTTAGTTGCCCTGGCTGTGTGTTTCGGGTCGTTGTTATGCTGGAAGACCCAGCCATGACCCATCTTCAATGCTCTTACTGAGGGAAGGAGGTTGTTGGCCAAGATCTCGCGATACATGGCCCCATCCATCCTCCCCTCAATACGGTGCAGTCGTCCTGTCCCCTTTGCAGAAAAGCATCCCCAAAGAATGATGTTTCCACCTCCATGCTTCACGGTTGGGATGGTGTTCTTGGGGTTGTACTCATCCTTCTTCTTCCTCCAAACACGGCGAGTGGAGTTTAGACCAAAAAGCTATATTTTTGTCTCATCAGACCACATGACCTTCTCCCATTCCTCCTCTGGATCATCCAGATGGTCATTGGCAAACTTCAGACGGGCCTGGACATGCGCTGGCTTGAGCAGGGGGACCTTGCGTGCGCTGCAGGATTTTAATCCATGACGGCGTAGTGTGTTACTAATGGTTTTCTTTGAGACTGTGGTCCCAGCTCTCTTCAGGTCATTGAACAGGTCCTGCCGTGTAGTTCTGGGCTGATCCCTCACCTTCCTCATGATCATTGATGCCCCACAGGGTGAGATTTTGCATGGAGCCCCAGACCGAGGGTGATTGACCGTCATCTTGAACTTCTTCCATTTTCTAATAATTGCACCAACAGTTGTTGCCTTCTCACCAAGCTGCTTGCCTATTGTCCTGTAGCCCATCCCAGCCTTGTGCAGGTCTACAATTTTATCCCTGATGTCCTTACACAGCTCTCTGGTCTTGGCTATTGTGGAGAGGTTGGAGTCTGTTTGATTGAGTGTGTGGACAGGTGTCTTTTATACAGGTAACGAGTTCAAACAGGTGCAGTTAATACAGGTAATGAGTGGAGAACAGGAGGGCTTCTTAAAGAAAAACTAACAGGTCTGTGAGAGCCGGTATTCTTACTGGTTGGTAGGTGATCAAATACTTATGTCATGCAATAAAATGCAAATTAATTACTTAAAAATCATACAATGTGATTTTCTGGATTTTTGTTTTAGATTCCGTCTCTCACAGTTGAAGTGTACGTATGATAAAAATGACAGACCTCTACATGCTTTGTAAGTAGGAAAACCTGCAAAATCGGCAGTGTATCAAATACTTGTTCTCCCCACTGTATATATATTATGTGTTGGGCTTTAAAGATTGTTTGTGTCGGGATGAGATTATTCTTTACAGAGTCAAGTACATTTGGCCAGGCCTCAATTCTTCCTTGACTAGCACTTCTCATTCTCGCTGTCGATAATTCTAATGTTATAACTTCTAGTAGTAACTGTATCCACTGGCAAATTGGGAGAGAGTGAGGCGATTGCCATTTAAGAGCCAACATCTTTTTTTGCCTCAGTGCTGCCTGCCAGCAGTAATCGTCTCTTATTAATTGAGAGATTCAAGGTGCTATCATCTTATCAAGTAACATAGTAGAAGCAAAGCATTAAAATAATTAAAGGCCACTCTAAATTGTGTAGTTTTGTCACACAATGCCACAGTTTTGAGGGAGCGTGCAATTGGCATGCTGACTGCAGGAATGTCCACCAGAGCTGTTGCCAGAGAATTGAATGTTAATTTCTCTACCATAAGCCACCTCCAACATTGTTTTAGATAATTTGTCAGCACGTCCGACCGGTATCACATCTGCAGACCACGTGTAACCACGCCAGCCCAGGATCTCCACATCCGGCTTCTTCACCTGCGGGATCATCTGAGACCAGCCACCTGGACAGCTGATGAAACTGAGGAGTATTTCTGTCTGTAATAAAGCCCTTTTGTGGGGAAAAACTCATTCTGATTGGCTGGGCTTGCCTCCCCGGTGGGTGGGCCTTGCTCCCAAGTGGGTGGGCCTATGCCCAGTCATGTGACATCCATAGGGCCTAATTAATTCATTTCAATTGACTGATTTCCTTATATGAACTCTAACTCAGTAAAATCGTTGGAATTGTTACATGTTGCATTTATAGTTTTGTTCAGTATACATTCATGCACTTCAAAATGAATTTTGTAACTTTGTCTCAGAAGCATTTAACTGCAGGGCACTCCCACATCATATGTAGGAATGTGCCTACCTGATTTATAGGGAAGCAGTAAACATTTGGGATTTGGGGCAAATTTCATCGTAAAAAGTTTCCTTGATGTTGAATACAGTCTGTGAACAAACTTAAAATGTATAAGTGTCCCGGGTCTTCTGATCACTGAAGGGAACCTGGAGATATACAAAGACAGATCCATCTATGTGTCCTAAGCCTGGTGATTTTATGCAGTTAAGATGAGAAAAGTGACAGCGCATATGCAGCCACTCCCTAGACTACAGATTGTGTCAATACACGTGTCAGAGAAGGGAGGTAATGAAGCTGTTGTTTTAAGAGCAGATACATCAAATTAACCAATCAGATTTTAATGAAGGATTTCACCTTTTCAGTTCCAAACTGAAATAAAAGGATATAACTGTCATTTTCGTTTAATCCGTCCTACCGTGAAAATATTAATCTTAGCACTTATCGGAGATTGGTGTGTCCTGACTGACGAACCGTGGGGATGATTTAATATAAGATTTCTAATTTAAAAAGAGTATGTTATTCGGAAACTTAATGAGCTATTTTTATCGAGAACATTATAATCCTGGAAAATGTCTTCCCTGGGAACAGCCGCAGGTTGACGTTTATTGGGATGAGTCTTGCCCTTAAGGCAGAACTGAGCGATTTCCGCTAGATTGGCCAGGTGCAAAATCAAAATTGGCTATATTGTAAAAAATAAAAGTAAAAAAAAATGTGGGTTAGCAGTGTGGTTACATTTAGGGTTATGTTTAAAATCAGATTTTATAACTTTGTGGCTGTGCCAGCTAGTGACCACTCTGCAGAGCTGCCGTCAGAACAAGATTCATGACAAAAACATAAGAGGACAGATGTGCAGTGCATACTGATTAAGATGTGCCTAGATTACTGTTTCCTAGAAGCAAAAGAATGTACAGAGAGGAGAGGAGACATTTATAGAGAAGATAATAGTAAAGGAACTAAGAGATGGAGAGAGGAGAGACAAGAAGAGAGTACTATAGAGTATCTGGATGCGTTAGATAAGAGTGTGTCTGCACACCCTGGCCAGATAAGACAGCACAAGATGGATGAGGTGTGCAAATATGCTCACGCTCATCCCATCACGCATAATGGCCACTGGGATGATAACATCCTCAGTGTGTGTGTGTGTGTGTGTGTGTGTGCATGTCTGTGTTTGTTGGAATGATGAGTTAATGGACCCAGGTAGTTTGTTTTCTAATTTCTATCCTCAATACCACCTGAATGCCATGGAGAATACAGATAGATACAGCGCTTCTTCCTTACGCCTTATCAACAGATGTGGCAGTATGACAATAATGACTTGACAGCACTCTGAATTCCGGCAATACTATTGTTGAACCCTCTTTCAATACTGAAAGTATTCATTTTGTCAAACAGGTGTACCCATATAAAGTTGTTTTGTTTTCCCTTCTCCCACTTTGCCAAAATCTTGGTGTGGAACACGGAAATTAAAGAATGATGTCAGAATAGAGGTCTTACAGATGCTGCACCTATCCACATAACATTCTTCCTGCCATTACATGTCTCCTTCTGGTTTGGGGGAAATTACCTGTATTTACCCCTCTCTCTGTGTTCACAACAAATTGTTTGGTTTGTGTTTTCCTTTTGGGAGTAAAAAGAAGTCCATCAAAGTTAGCCCTTTCTGTTTCTTCACATCTATGTATAGATCACAGAGTAGCTTCAGAAGCTCTTTGTATGATACATCTGAAGATGTGCAGGTAAACAGTGGTAACAGTGGGGGGTAGGGACTCAAACATGCTACTGAGGTGTTTCTGGGAATAAGGTGTTGTTTATTTCTGTATCAAAAGCACACGAAAACAGCACATGTTGATGTACGCAATGTCTCTGTGACCTGATAAGTGTAAACATGCAACTAGTATCATAATTCATAACCAAAGTAAAGTAGGGCAACTGGAGGATATAGTGCCTTGCAAAAGTATTCATCCCCCTTTCCATTTTTCCTATTTTGTTTCATTACAACCTGTAATTTAAATTTATTTTTATTTAGATTTCATGTAATGGACATACACAAAATAGTCCAAATTGGTGAAGTGAAATGAAAAAAATAACTTGTTTCAAAAAATTCTAAAAAATAAATAACGGAAAGGTGGTGCGTGCATACGCATTCACCGCCTTTGCTATGTAGCCCCTAAATAAGATCTGGTGCAACCAATTATCTTCAGAAGTCCAATAATTAGTTAAATAAAGTCCATCTGTGTGCAATCTAAGTGTCACATGATCTGTCACATGATCTCAGTATATATTCACCTGTTCTGAAAGGCCCCAGAGTCTGCAACACCACTTAGCAAGGGGCAACACCAAGCAAGCGGTACCATGAAGACCAAGGAGCTCTCCAAACAGGTCAGGGACAAAGTTGTGGAGAAGTACAGATCAGGGTTGGGTTATAAAAAAATATCAGAAACTTTGAACATCCCACGGAGCACCATTAAATCCATTATTAAAAAATGGAAAGAATATGGCACCACAACAAACCTGCCAAGAGAGGGCCGCCCACCAAAACTCACGGACCAGGCAAGGAGGTCATTAATCAGAGAGGCAACAAAGAGACCAAAGATAACCCTGAAGGAGCTGCAAAGCTCCACAGCGGAGATTGGAGTATCTGTCCATAGGAACACTTTAAGCCGTACACTCCACAGAGCTGGGCTTTACGGAAGAGTGGCCAGAAAAAAGCCATTGCTTAAAGAAAAAAATAAGCCAACACATTTGGTGTTCGCCAAAAGGCATGTGGAAGACTCCCCAAACAAATGGAAGAAGGTACTCTGGTCAGATGAGACTAAAACTGAGCTTTTTGGTCATCAAGGAAAACGCTATGTCTGGCGCAAACCCAACACCTCTCATCACTCCGAGAACACCATCCCCATGGTGGTGGCAGCATCATGCTGTGGGGATGTTTTTCATCGGCAGGGACTGGGTAACATTACATTACATTTTAGTCATTTAGCAGACGCTCTTATCCAGAGCGACTTACAGGAGCAATTAGGGTTAAGTGCCTTGCTCAAGGGCACATTTACGTCATTTAGCAGACGCTCTTATCCAGAGCGACTCACAAATTGGTGCATTCACCCTATAGCCAGTGGGATAACCACTTTACAATTTTTTTTTTGGGGGGGGGGGGGGGGGTAGAAGGATTACTTTATCCTATTCCTTAAAGAGGTGGGGTTTCAAATGTCTCCGGAAGGTGGTGAGTGACTCCGCTGTCCTGGCGTCGTGAGGGAGCTTGTTCCACCATTGGGGTGCCAGAGCAGCGAACAGTTTTGACTGGGCTGAGCGGGAACTATGCTTCCGCAGAGGAAGGGGAGCCAGCAGGCCAGAGGTGGATGAACGCAGTGCCCTCGTTTGGGTGTAGGGACTGATCAGAGCCCGAAGGTACAGAGGTGCCGTTCCCCTCACTGCTCCATAGGCAAGCACCATGGTCTTGTAACGGATGCGAGCTTCAACTGGAAGCCAGTGGAGTGTGCGGAGGAGGGGGGTGACGTGAGAGAACTTGGGAAGGTTGAACACCAGACGGGCTGCGGCATTCTGGATGAGTTGTAGGGGTTTAATGGCACAGGCAGGGAGGCCAGCCAACAGCGAGTTGCAGTAATCCAGACGGGAGATGACAAGTGCCTGGATTAGGACCTGTGCCGCTTCCTGTGTAAGGCAGGGTCGTACTCTCCGAATGTTGTAGAGCATGAACCTGCAGGAGCGGGTCACCGCCTTGATGTTAGCGGAGAACGACAGGGTGTTGTCCAGGGTCACGCCAAGGCTCTTCGCACTCTGGGAGGAGGACACAACGGAGTTGTCAACCGTGATGGCGAGATCATGGAACGGGCAGTCCTTCCCCGGGAGGAAGAGCAGCTCCGTCTTGCCAGGGTTCAGCTTGAGGTGGTGATCCGTCATCCATACTGATATGTCTGCCAGACATGCAGAGATGCGATTCGCCACCTGGTTATCAGAAGGGGGAAAGGAGAAGATTAGTTGTGTATCGTCAGCGTAGCAATGATAGGAGAGGCCATGTGAGGATATGACAGAGCCAAGTGACTTGGTGTATAGGGAGAAAAGGAGAGGGCCTAGAACTGAGCCCTGGGGGACACCAGTGGTGAGAGCACGTGGTGCGGAGACAGCTTCTCGCCACGCCACTTGGTAGGAGCGACCGGTCAGGTAGGACGCAATCCAGGAGTGAGCCGCGCCGGAGATGCCCAGCTCGGAGAGGGTGGAGAGGAGGATCTGATGGTTCACAGTATCAAAGGCAGCAGACAGGTCTAGAAGGACAAGAGCAGAGGAGAGAGAGTTAGCTTTAGCAGTGCGGAGAGCCTCCGTGACACAGAGAAGAGCAGTCTCAGTTGAATGACCAGTCCTGAAACCTGACTGGTTTGGATCAAGAAGGTCATTCTGAGAGAGATAGCAAGAGAGTTGGCTAAAGACGGCACGCTCAATAGTTTTGGAAAGAAAAGAAAGAAGGGATACTGGTCTGTAGTTGTTGACATCAGTGGGATCGAGTGTTGGTTTTTTGAGAAGGGGAGCAACTCTCGCTCTCTTGAAGACGGAAGGGACATGGCCAGCGGTCAAGGATGAGTTGATCAGCGAGGTGAGGTAGGGGAGAAGGTCACCGGAGATGGTCTGGAGAAGAGAGGAGGGGATGGGGTCAAGCGGGCAGGTTGTTGGGCGGCCTGCAGTCACAAGTCGCAGGATTTTATCTGGAGAGAGAGGGGAGAAAGAAGTCAAAGCATAGGGTAGGGCAGTGTGAGTAGGACCAGCAGTGTCATTAGACTTAACAAACGAGGATCGGATGTCGTCAACCTTCTTTTCAAAGTGGTTGACGAAGTCATCCACAGAGAGAGAGGAGGGGGGGGGGGGGGAGGATTCAGGAGGGAGGAAAATGTGGCAAAGAGCTTCCTAGGGTTAGAGGCAGATGCTTGGAATTTAGAGTGGTAGAAAGTGGCCTTAGCAGCAGAAACAGATGAAGAAAATGTAGAGAGGAGGGAGTGAAAAGATGCCAGGTCGGCAGGGAGTTTAGTTTTCTTCCATTTCCGCTCCGCTGCCCGGAGCTCTGTTCTGTGAGCTCGCAATGAGTCATCAAGCCACGGAGCTGGAGGGGAGGACCGAGCCGGCCGGGAGGATAGGGGACACAGAGAGTCAAAGGATGCAGAAAGGGAGGAGAGGAGGGTTGAGGAGGCAGAATCAGGAGATTGGAGGGAGAAGGATTGAGCAGAGGGAAGAGATGATAGGATGGAAGAGGAGAGAGTAGTGGGAGAGAGAGAGCGAAGGTTGCGGCGGCGCATTACCATCTGTGTAGGGGCAGAGTGAGTAGTGTTGGAGGAGAGCGAGAGAGAAAAGGAAACAAAGTAGTGGTCGGAGACATGGAGGGGAGTTGCAGTGAGATTAGTAGAAGAGCAGCATCTAGTAAAGATGAGGTCAAGCGTATTGCCTGCCTTGTGAGTAGGGGGGGGCGGTGAGAGGGTGAGGTCAAAAGAGGAGAGGAGTGGAAAGAAGGAGGCAGAGAGAAATGAGTCAAATGTGGACATAGGGAGGTTGAAATCCCCCAAAACTGTGAGGGGTGAGCCATCCTCAGGAAAGGAACTTATCAAGGCGTCAAGCTCATTGATGAACTCTCCAAGGGAACCTGGAGGGCGATAGATGACAAGGATATTAAGCTTAAATGGGCTAGTGACTGTGACAGCATGGAATTCAAATGAGGAGATAGACAGGTGGGTTAGGGGAAAAATTGAGAATGTCCACTTGGGAGAGATGAGGATTCCTGTGCCACCACCCCTCTGACCAGATGCTCTCGGGGTATGCGAGAACACATGGTCAGACGAGGAGAGAGCAGTAGGAGTAGCAGTGTTTTCAGTGGTAATCCATGTTTCCGTCAGCGCCAGGAAGTCGAGGGACTGGAGGTTAGCATAGGCGGGGATGAAGTCAGCTTTGTTGGCAGCAGAACGGCAGTTCCAGAGGCTGCCTGAGACCTGGAACTCCAGGTGTGGGGTGCGTGCAGGGACCACCAGGTTAGAGAGGCAGCAGCCACGCGGTGTGAGGCGTTTGTGTAGCCTGTGCAGAGAGGAGAGAACAGGGATAGGCAGAGGCATAGTTGACAGGCTGTAGCAAATGGCTACAATAATGCAGAGGAGATCGGAATGAAATGAACTAAACATCTGGGAGAGGAGAGAGCAGGGCCTCCCTCACCAAAACTTCCACCTCAGAAACTATAATTGTTTCACTGAACCACCCGAACAAAAACTCATCAACTTCCACCTTTAGAAATCAGAATTGTTGTGAACCACAGCAGTTCAATGTTTAAAGGAATAGACTCAACCCACTTTATTCAGCTAGCTAACTATGACACCATAGCTAACTAGCATGCTAGCATCCAATAACACACAGTTTAGCACCAACACTTGGTCACAACAAACCACCAATAGTGTGTTAACACACTAAGCAGATAATTCGTGTCCGTGTCTAGTTCCTTTCATAACGCAGCAATAATTAAACGTTGGCTAGCTTAGCACAAATATATTGTATTTAGCTGCCACAGTACAGCACACAATGGCTACTGTGTTGACTCTGTTCGAAAAACGGCTAGCTAGCTAGCTTCGTGCTACACCCGGCACCGTCGAAGACAATGCCAACCTACAGTAACTACCCACAACAGCCCACGATGCCTAACTATGACACCATAGCTAACTAGCATGCTAGCATCCAATAACACACAGTTTAGCACCAATACTTGGTTACAACAAACTACCAATAGTGTGTTAACACACTAAACAGATCATTCGTGTCCGTGTCTAGTTCCTTTCATAACGCAGCAATAATTAGACGTTGGCTAGCTAGCACAAGTATATTGTATTTAGCTACTACAGTACAGTTAGCTGGTCGTGTTGGCTAGCTAGCAATGGCTACTGTGTTGACTTTGTTTGAAGAACGGCTAGCTAGCTAGCTTCGTGCTACACCCGGCACCGCCGAAAAACAATGCTAACCTACAGTAACTACCCACAACAGCCCACGATGCCTAACTATGACGCCATAGCTAACTAGCATGCTAGCATCCAATAACACACAGTTTAGCACCAATACTTGGTTACAACAAACTACCAGTAGTGTGTTAACACACTAAACAGATAATTCGTGTCCGTGTCTAGTTCCTTTCATAACGCAGCAAAAATTAAACGTTGGCTAGCTGGCACATTAACATTGGAAACAACTCTCCACCGTTGCTAAACGTTACCAGTAGCTACCCGCTAGCTAGCTAGCCTCGTGCTTCGCCGGGCTCCGCCGTAAACAATACTTACCTACAATAATTACCTACGGAAACCTACAATAACTACCTAAATAACTACCTAAATAAACTACCTACAATACCTAACTACAACTACCTACCTACGATCTAAATACATGGTTTAAGCTTTACTCAACACCATAAAAGAAGCCAAGCTTACCTCCTGCTTAGAGAAAACACAACCTCTCCCGACCACAGCTCAGCTGAAGACTAACTGGTCAGAATTGAAGGAATGATGGATGGCGCTAAATACAGGGAAATTGTTGAGGGAAACCTGTTTCAGGCTTCCAGAGATTTGAGACTGGGACGGAGGTTCACCTTCCAGCAGGACAATGACCCTACGCATACTGCTAAAGCAACACTCAAGTGGTGTAAGGGGAAACATTTAAATGTCTTGGAATGGCCTAGTCAAAGCCCAGACCTCAATCCAATTGAGAATCTGTGGTATGACTTAAAGATTGCTGTACACCAGCGGAACCCATCCAACTTGATGGAGCTGGAGCAGTTTTGCCTTGAAGAATGGGCAAAAATCCCAGTGTCTAGATGTTCCAAGCTTATAGAGACATACCCCAAGAGACTTGCAGCTGTAATGGCTGCAAAAGGTGGCTCTACAAAGTATTGACTTTAGGGGGGTGAATAGTTATGCACACTCAAGTTTTCTGTTTTTTTGTCTTATTTCTTGTTTGTTTCACAATAAAACATATTTTGCATCTTCAAAGTGGTAGGCATGTTGTGTAAATCAAATGATATAAACCCCCCAAAAATCTATTTTAATTCCAGGTTGTAAGGCAACAAAATAGGAAAAATGCCAAGGGGGGTGAATACTTTCGCAAGCCACTGTACTTTTCTTTAGCTGATAACTTGCATTTCTGTAGGGCTTTGCTCAATATCAAAGTGCTTTATATTATCGGGGTGACTCGGATCTTCGATCTACAAGTCAGTATATCAGGACCAAAGATCAAAGGTTAGGATTCAGCCCTAAATGACTTGAAAGAGACCCCAAATCCACATAAAAAAGTTAAAAGAAAAGCAGCGAGCGCATCATCTGAAGCAGTAAACTGACCAGCTAGGTGCCCAGCTCCAGTTTTTCTCTCACCAGGACACAGCGTATCTTTATGCAGTCAGTTCTTTGAAGTTCATACTTCAAAGTACAACAACCTTGCTAACTATTCTCCAAGGATTTATCCTTCATTCCTTGCACAATTTACAGCCTATTTTGCATGAACGGAAACAGATACAAGAAGGCAACATATGTGCTTTTGCCTCTTTTTCCTTCCGGTGACGTGTTTGTATTTTCATGCTAATCTGAGATTTTGGGCTAAACCCAGTACTGTTCAACTTATCCTGATGTTACTTAATTATGTATTTTTCTTGCTCTCGCTCTCCTCTCTCTCTCTTCTATTGGTGAATGGTCGTTCGCGAACAAACGATTCTTTATGAACAGATCTTTATGGTGAACGTCGGGAACCGACTCGTATCGGTGAAAGTGCTGTTCATTTGACTCCCTGATTTTTGCATACTGCTACTACTGGTTTTCGAGCTCAAAACAACGTTTTTCTGCAAATAAGTTACAAAATAATTCTCTCAAGAGGGTGAATCGTCACTGCAGAAACAATAAATAGTGAGGAGAGCACGTCAATCTGGTCCACGCAGATTTTTTCAGTGTGTAAAAAAATGACCGTTCTTTTTTTGCAGGCCTTCTAATAATTTGGCCAGGTAAAAATGTATTTCAACGTGCATTTCATGATTTGACAAAATGGTGGCCTACATTTTGGCCTTGAAATTGGTAGACCAGCATGCTTCATACTTAGACGGTACAGACCATATCTGAGATGCAGTTGACATATTGAGAATCTGACAGCAGGCTGAGGTGAATTTCTTCCCAACTTAATGGCTACTACACCAGCGAAACCGACTTTTGCATCACTTTCTATTCCCCAAAATGTAACAGTAATTTGATGTGAGTGTTACTGCCTGGCATCTCACCGTGAATAGACAGGAGTGCAGAATTAAATCCCTGATAAATGAACTGAGAATCATACTGAGTTGCGGAGGGGAAAACACAAGAGAACAGAACATTGATGAGCTTTTTTCATTATTTTTTCATTCTCTACCAAAAACCTCTTCACTTCACACTCATCTTTCGTTAATTGGCTTTAACGCCGCAGAGTGCAGGTCTAGATGTTTATTTTCCTTCAAATGTTGAGCGCCACTGTTGATGACAAGTTAAAAGCCCTGCCAAAGAAGATATGCAAATAATTCGGCTTTCTCATTTCGTTCCACTGCCAGGTGGAGTTCTCGACATGTCGTTGAAACAGAGGGTTGCCTCCCTCCGCCACAGAGCCTAAACAATGTATAATTGAAATGTATCTGAAATGGTTCCCATTGTCAGCCTTCATTGAGCCCCCGACATTAAAGGGGTTCATGGCCCGTCATTCTGACAAGCACCCAAATACCTGTGTTTTAATATGCCTGGCTCTCCAACATATTAAACTACGCTTTTTCAGATTTGAAATAACAAAGATCGTTCAATCAAAGGAAATATGGCACCCCGTAAAAAGTGGGTAGCACTTTATAATAAATCCACGTAATAAAGCATTTATAATGGATGAGTAAATAGTTATTTATAATTGATTAACCATTTCTCCATTCATAAGATGTTTAATATAGGTCCTTATAAACCATTTACTAATCATTAGTTAAGTGTTGTTGCGTGGCCTCATCTAAAGTGTGGGCTATTTATACTTTATAAATGTTTTGAGTGACCAGCGGCATACCACCCTGCATCCCACTGCTGGGTTGCCTCTGAAGCTAAGCAGGGTTGGTCCTGTTCGGTCCCTGGATGGGAGACCAGATGCTGCTAGAAGTGGTGTTGGAGGGCCAGTAGAAGGAACTCTTTCCTCTGATCTATAAATAAAATATCCCAATGCCCCAGTGCAGTGATTGGGAACATTGCCCTGTGTAGGGTGCCATCTTTCGGATGGGATGTTAAACGGGTGTCCTGACTCTCTGTGGTCCTCTGTAGCTCAGCTGGTAGAGCACGGCGCTTGTAACGCCAAGGTAGTGGGTTCGATCCCCGGGACCACCCATACATAAATTATTATTTTTTTAAAATAAAAAACAAATGTATGCACGCATGACTGTAAGTCGCTTTGGATAAAAGCGTCTGCTAAATGGCATATTATTAAAAATTAAGATCCCATGGCACTTATCGTAAGAGTAGGGGTGTTAACGCCGGTGTCCTGGCTAAATTCCCAGTCTGGCCCTCATACCATCATGGCTACCTAATCATCCCCAGCTGCCAATTGGCTCATTCCTCTCCCCTGTAACTATTCCCCAGGTCGTTGCTGTAAATGAGAATGTGTTCTCAGTCAACTTACCTGGTAAAGGAAGAGTTACAATGTGAATGTTTTGCTAATGTTGTCAACCTTGCAAACAGGAACTAATAATAAAACAGGGAGTTGTAGACTGCAGCAGACCAGACAGTTTTTCTCTAGTGGATTTTGATTCCTTCATTACTACTGATATGTCATGGAGGTATAAATATTACATGTACAGTGTAACCTTTAAATGCCTCCAGTGCTTCAGTCTTTTAATCACAGATTATTTTCACACGGTTTTGTTTGGCGGCACCTTTACTGAGCCTTTAAAGGTAGTAACTCTTTAAACCTAATGGGATAGTTCAGCGAAATAATGTATTCAGATATTTGCTTCCTTACCTTGTAAGCAGTCTATGAACTGCTCTTACACACAAACCTCACCGGCCACGTTGTGTGCGCAAACATTGCAAAATATGTGTACACATACATGTTATTCAATAATTTCACCCACATCGCTCACACGAATGAGCATCTGCATTGGGATTTGAGACGCTCCACAAGTCCCCTCCTTATTGGATATCAGAAAGATACAAACCCACTTGAAAGACAAAAAAAGAGAGATGAATTAAAGATAACTAACTAAAAACTAACTAGGTAACACCAGATTTTGAGCAACATCCGATTTTGACCCCGGGTCAACATTCTACAAAGAACCAGCTAAAAAGAGGACCATATACATGTCAGGTAAAATAACAACTACATTTTCTTCTCGCAGGACAAACAAATGTCCATTAATGTTTCATGTGCGTTCCTACCTGCCCCTGAAATTAATATAGTTGGTTCACAGTTGGTTTTGATATTTTAACCTGCATGTCATGATCACGCCTGGTGTGGATGGGCAAAATCAAAATGCGAGTGATGCCGCAACATGTTAATCTCTTGTGTAGAATCTGTCGCAATGGGATGGAATGCATAGAATAGGGGTGTCAAACACATTTTGCACAGTGGGCCGCATTCGGTCTTCACAGAGGTCCGGAGGGACACATTTAAAATGTATTATATTTTTTGTAAAAAAGTTGCTAAAAATAGTCCTCTATCCATCGCTTTTAGAATTTCCGATGCTCCCTGACTGTCTGTTTTGATGACTGTTAGCAAGCTGGGTGAAGTGAAGAGACTATAAATGTAGGTCCATCATCATTTCAACAAAGTTACGATTTTGTTTTAGTCATTTCAATGTCGATTAAGATCATTTTCTACCCCAAAAAAATATTTAAAAAACAAACTCAAACCACCTGCGGGACGGATTGAATGGGATCCGGCCTGCTGGCAGTATGTTTTAGGGTGGAGACTTCACAAACCCGAACTCACAATTTCTAACACGTTTGAACCCAGAACTTAATTTTGTTGCTGACCGAATTACACTAGATTTTAGTTCTGGGTTAACTGAGATTAGACTACTCTAAGGAGTGACTGCAATCCACACTTTGGTTTGGTAGAAAAGTCACTGACAAGAAATGCTTATGTTAGCGTTTTCGGATTACTTAGCAGTGTGACTGTTTTGGAATACAATCTTCAATATATTTCCTTAAGCATCCTCTGTATTGTGTGCTTAATGTTTAACCATTGATATGTTCTAGCGACCATTTTGAGACCTTAAGGAGCATCAGGTACTGCTGGAATGTCTACCAATGGTATCTCCATCTTTTTGTGAAAAATTACACTGTTCACTCAGTATTTATAAAGTATAACTAGCCTACGCTTTAGATGATGCCACGCAACATTTTTTAACTAGATTAGTACATGGTTTATAAGGACATTTATTAAACATCTTATGAATTATCATATAAATATTATTAAAGACTTTAAAAGTTGTTCATAAATGTGTGAATAACTAGGTTATTCATATTTACAAATGTGTGAGTAATGATGAATAAATGATTAATAAACTATTTACTAATCCATTATAAATGCTTTATTACGAGCTTTTTTCATTATTTTTTCATTCTCTACCAAAAACCTCTTCACTTCACACTCATCTTTCGTTAATTGGCTTTAACGCCGCAGAGTGCAGGTCTAGATGTTTATTTTCCTTCAAATGTTGAGCGCCACTGTTGATGACAAGTTAAAAGCCCTGCCAAAGAAGATATGCAAATAATTCGGCTTTCTCATTTCGTTCCACTGCCAGGTGGAGTTCTCGACATGTCGTTGAAACAGAGGGTTGCCTCCCTCCGCCACAGAGCCTAAACAATGTATAATTGAAATGTATCTGAAATGGTTCCCATTGTCAGCCTTCATTGAGCCCCCGACATTAAAGGGGTTCATGGCCCGTCATTCTGACAAGCACCCAAATACCTGTGTTTTAATATGCCTGGCTCTCCAACATATTAAACTACGCTTTTTCAGATTTGAAATAACAAAGATCGTTCAATCAAAGGAAATATGGCACCCCGTAAAAAGTGGGTAGCACTTTATAATAAATCCACGTAATAAAGCATTTATAATGGATGAGTAAATAGTTATTTATAATTGATTAACCATTTCTCCATTCATAAGATGTTTAATATAGGTCCTTATAAACCATTTACTAATCATTAGTTAAGTGTTGTTGCGTGGCCTCATCTAAAGTGTGGGCTATTTATACTTTATAAATGTTTTGAGTGACCAGCGGCATACCACCCTGCATCCCACTGCTTTTTTTAAAATAAAAAACAAATGTATGCACGCATGACTGTAAGTCGCTTTGGATAAAAGCGTCTGCTAAATGGCATATTATTAAAAATTAAGATCCCATGGCACTTATCGTAAGAGTAGGGGTGTTAACGCCGGTGTCCTGGCTAAATTCCCAGTCTGGCCCTCATACCATCATGGCTACCTAATCATCCCCAGCTGCCAATTGGCTCATTCCTCTCCCCTGTAACTATTCCCCAGGTTTTTAACTAGATTAGTACATGGTTTATCAGGACATTTATTAAACATCTTATGAATTATCATATAAATATTATTAAACACTTTAAAAGTTGTTCATAAATGTGTGAATAACTAGGTTATTCATATTTACAAATGTGTGAGTAATGATGAATAAATGATTAATAAACTATTTACTAATCCATTATAAATGCTTTATTACGTGGAGTTATTATAAAGTGCTATCAAACAGTGTGTAGGCCAGATTGGTCACGTGCACATGGTACAGTGAAACACTTGCGAAGTGAAAAATAAAGTGCACATTGTTCTGAGAGGGCTGTTTGTTCGCTTTTAGAATCCCCAAATGAAACATTGAAATGAGAAATACACTTAGCTGAAATTGCAATCCTTGGCAGGTCTATAAATGTGTCTATTTCAGGTCAGAGGGAGGCTAACACATAAACACAGGATGAACAATGAGACCTACTTCCTATCACCCTAATACAATCCTTTCTAAATGCCTTATAAGAAAATGTGATGTCCCTGTGTGATGGAGGGTGTGTAAGAACCAGAGATAACATCAATGTATTTACATGAGCACAAATTACAACTGTCTCTTCTCTCCTCACAGACAAAGCGCTAGCATTTTCCACTCATCTGAAGTCTGACCACTTTTGTATGTCCCGTCACTGTTATAAATAGCTCCCTTGATGACACTATAGTGCATTAAAATCCCACTGGCTGTCATGTAAATCTCCAGCCAACACTAGACATGGAGACCCACCAGTAAGTGCTGAGGAGGAAGTGTAATTCTTGCAGAGGGTACAGGAAGGATGGCGTGGTCCTGACAGCTTTGAGTGTTCTCTTTATTTACACACCGCTGCTTGGACCACCTGTTACAAAAACAGCTCTGGAGAGCCTGGTCCTATAATGGACGTGTACACACACACACACACACAATTCACCAAACAGAGGAATCCATTGTACATTTGACAATTCTGTTCTGACACAGAATAGGCCATTTGTATCTGTTCATTTGCTAGAAGGCTTTGCCCTGTTAATGGGCTGTTCACTTACTTATCATACTTTCAGGTATAATCTGTTTATAGAGAGAGATAGATACAATATACCCTGTGTGTGCGGGTGCATGCATGCGCTCGGCCACATACACATTCTTGTGACAGTGTTTCAGCGGTGGGATGGCTGCACTACGGATGACAATGATGAATGTTAACAGAGTGCACCTCCAAGGCTCTTTATCTTTGTAGGTATATCACATCACCTCCTGCTCAGCTTTAAATGTGAGCTCAGCATTAAACGAGTATGTAACAGCTTTCAGAGGCTAGTCTGACAGCGATAGAGAGAGCAGAGAAAGAGAGTGAGAGCAAAGAGATATGGCGAGAGAGACCAGATGAAAGATAAAATATGTGGCCAGGTAATGTAACACAGAAGCTGAAGCTCAGTTCACTAGAGAGGTAGAGTACTGACAAGAGGCAGAGCACGTGCAGCCTGTCATTGAATCAATATTGTGACCATTAAATAATGATTGAATCAAATATCCCTCTGTGTAACATACTCTCTTGCATTCTGAACTTCTCCATACCAGAAACTCATCATAACAGTATATGATTGGGAGATGTCTTTTTGAGAATCTGTGAGGAGAAGTGAAGAATGAACAAAATAACATTTTGTATTTTCTGAAATAGTTTCCTTTGTCATGTAATGAACAGTTGCCTTGTGGTCCTTTGTAGCTCAGTTTGTAGAGCATGGCACTTGTAATGCCAGGATAGTGGGTTTGATTCCCGGGACCACCCATACATAAAATGTATGCAACCATGACGGTACAGTAAGTCGCTTTAGATAAAAGCGTCTGCATATATTATGTACTCAATGAGAGAGAGTCATTGATGTAAGCACAAAGGTGTAGGCCTATGCATATGTGTGTTATTGTGTATGCATATGAGAGAGAACTGGAATGCTAAACCAATGGAGGACAGAAAAAGAATGAAAGGAGAGAGACAGAAAATACATAAAGAGAAAGAGAGAAAGAAGCGAAAACAGAGTATGGTCAGTATGTGTCATCCCACTGAGTACAAAGGCCCTGCCAGTATGACGTCCCCATCTCTCTTAGTGTGCCACCTGACTACTCTCTGGGACGCGTGGTGCCAGGGCCCACCAGGTCACCCTCACCCACAATACCCCATCATAACAACCACCGTTGCCATGGGTGACAAAAGCCAAGCCTAAATGGCCTTCTAAAAGAGCCCAGAAAGGTATGCTTGTGTGTGTAAGGCAGTGTGGTAGGATAACACTGTTAACATACACCAACATAGTCGTGAAGAAGGCATTAACCAAATAGCTAGCCGGACTATCTGCATTGATCCCCCTTTGCACTAACTCTGACTCATCACATACGCTGCTGCTACTGCTTATTATCTATCCTGTTGCCTAGTCCCCCCTACTTTCCGCGGCTATGCATTCACAATCACAACTGAGCTGCCTTCCCATTGGCAATGCACAGGTGTAGTGGCACAATACATCCCCGTGCTTCCCTGTGCTCTATAGATTCTAGAGAGGCGGGAGTCCACAGGATATGCTGGATCACATATGGCCATTAAAGGCTGTAGCCTGCCTGTGCAGTGGCCTGTGTGTGAGAGGGATCAGGGGGAGAGCTGGGCCCCTGCGTACTTAATTGTCTGTTTTATAAGGAACATCATTGTCCATGTCACCGTGGGGGAGTCGCTGGCTGAGCCATTAGAGCTTCATCTGGCCTTGACTAATTGTGCCTGCACATCTCTCCTCTACTCCTCAACCTTCACCAGCTAAATAGAGGGAGAGAGGAGAAGAGGGAGAGAGACGTGAAAGGGAAAGACAAACATGGAAAATGACTGTGAAAGAGTGTGATCGAAAGGGAGTGAGGGACGGAGGGAGAGAGAGAAATGGAAGCACAGTGTGAGATGAATGGACTAAGAAGGTGCTGTTACAAAGCGCACCTCAAGTCCAGTCAAGGTGAACTTTTGAACTATTGTATTCTCCCTCTAGTTTTAGCTTTAATGAAAGACAGATGTGTGTGCTAATGCTTCCTTTCTACTGTGATCAGCCCCTGAGAATTAGAGAGGGATGGCACAAGGGAGGAAAAGATGAGAGAAAAAGAGGAGGCTATGTGAGAGAGTGGACATCAGACCTCTGACACTCATCCCTTTATTTCTCCCTCTTTATTTTCCTTCCTTTGTTTGATTTTGTCTTTTTTTTTATTTTCTTAACTGATTAGTGTGGACCTGTTAACACCTGCCATATTTCTCTGACGAGGCGTTTGTTGGTTATTAAGCGGCCAGACAAATTTGCTTTTAATTGATTAACGGGGCCCACTCTGGGATGTGTTTGTGCAGAGCTGAGTAGCTTTTTAATTAAGACTATTAAGTAAACAGGTTTCCAGTACGGACAAATGGTGTGTCCCAAATAGCACCCTATTTCCTATATAGTGCAATATTTTTGACCAGAGCCCTGGTCAAAAGTAGTGCACTACATAGGAAATATGGTTCAATTTGGGATGACTCCACGGAAGAAGAATTAGCAGCTCTATTCTGGCGGTTCCCTGGCTTTGAACTGTTAGTAATGAGTGTATTGTCTGAGGATTATGATTCTACTGGCTCACTGTCAATCAAATTAAATTTCCAACATGTATGCTACCCACACAGAGCTCTCAAATGGCTCATTTGAAGATTTCATTAAACCAATGGTCTTTCACATCTCCAGTCAGGTGTAAAATGTGCAAATGAACTAATATTCTGTTTTTGTGATTCAATAGTGATTGGTTCCAGGACTGGGGTCAATTCAAATTGAAGGCAGTCAATTCAGGAAGTAAACTTAAATAAAAATTCAAAATAGGAAAAAACAGCATCTATTTTCAATTACTTCTACACAAACTGAGGAGTGCAAGCTATTTATTTAAAAAATATTTCAATTTTTGAATTGTTTATTAAAATCACTTCCTGAAATGACTGCCTTCAATTTGAATTGACCCCTGAATGGTTTCTTGGGCATAATCCAAAGAATGAAACATAAAACATAAACATTTCCCAAATGAAGTAATTAATTTACTAGACTTGTACTCGCATAATTTCCTTTGAATAATCTTTCTTTTGCATATGCTGCATAGGAAGTTGGGGCAGTAATTAGGTACCCTGATTCCTGGTCATGTGATCAGAAAAAACTCTGGGCCACTCGTACAACCAAACAAACAGAGAACAACTGTCTCAAACTCTTCTACTCTCCAGGAACTGACATGGGTAATGTGTAAATAGATAATAGCCATATTAAAGAGGGCTTGTAAAATCTTTATCTAGTTTATCATTAGCATGGGCTGAGCGCTCAGCCTCAGTCGGAGTTTCATAAATTCTTTATTCATGACAAGATGTAATGAAATCTTTCTTGTAATTTGCCCCATCAATAATTTGGGAGGCCTTGTCGAATGCCTTTCAGAGTCTATGTAAATGGTGGCCGACTAGAAATCCTACACTATACATTTTGCATGCTGCTCTGTTAGGCTGATTTAACAAGGGCAGGTATTTAATGAGCTGATCGCCCTCCGAATGGTCAATATTTAATCTGCTATATTACCTCTATGATGCAATTAAATACACATGTAAGCCCCTGCAAACAAAATCCTATCCAAAAAATGTCCACTCTAAGGCTGGTCAACCCATTGGACCCTACAGTGGACCTCTCCCTGCCTAGACTCCCTGTCCCTAAGCATCAACGAAATAAACAAAAACATCTAAGATCCCCACATGTATTCAATAACATCAAATATCATTCTACAAAAATTAATACCTAAGAATATGACACAAATTATGTATTACACATGCAAATATGTCTATATTTCATTGCAGACACTGGAATGTAGTCCACTACACTTCATCTCCCCGTAGTCTCGACTTCCAATGGATTGTTGATGATGGAATGGGAACCTTTCCACACCCTCCTTGTTTCATCTCCTCCAGTCATTGTCCTTTCACATTGTCCCTTGATATTGTCCTTGTTTGAGTATTTCAATCTCCACATATTCCCCCAAATGCTTCTGGAAGAAAAGAAAAGACAAGGGCAGGTATTTAACAAGGGCAGGTATTTAACTCTTCGGAGTCTGGAGCTTTTTTGGCCGTTTTTGGGTACCTTCAATTTTGCCCTGATATACTACATAAAGAAATGTTTACCAGACCAATGTTGGGTATCTTTTTTTTCAGCACAACCTCACCTATATGATCTGTTAGTAAGTTTTTCACTTTGACATACTATTTCAACACACTGGACCCAAACACACACAGAAAACACAAAGTCCGTTTAGAAAAAAGATGGTTTTTTTATTGTAAAACCCTCAAACATGGTGAACCAAGCATTTAAAAAGCTTCAAATTGAACCACAAGGTGCAAATATGAACATATAAAAGTATTTTGGTGATATATACAAGCAATAAATAACTATTTACAATAAAAAGTAGGTATAACCACTGGCGTTTTTCTTCTATTCTAACCCTAAACCTTTTTGTGCCACTCCTCAAAACAGTTTCTGTCCAAAATGAAAAAAAAAGCTTCAAATTGAACCACAAAGTGCAAATATGAACATATAAAAGTATTCTTGAGATATATACAAGCAATACACAACTATTTACAAAAAAAGTAGGTATAGCCACTGGCCTTTACCCTATTTGTGCCACTCTTCAAAACAGTTCCTGTCCACAATGACACAGAGAGCCACATCACAGGCCTTGCACTTCCATGGTGTGACAAACCTCTTCTTGTCAACTTGTTTACAGCGTTGACAAACCCTGCGGCCTGCTGTGGCTTTGTCTTTGGCCTCTGCAACATTGGCAATGGCCACAGGAACATGGCTGGTGCTTTTTTGAAGTGGAACCCCTGTCTGGGTCACTCCGCACAGCTGGGCCACAAGTTCTGCCACAAAGTTCTTGTGCGTCATGGGTGTGACCTGTTGGGTCGCACTGATGTCACAGTGCAGGATGTATGCATTTGTTGTTCCCATGTCCAAAAAATGCAGGAAGAGGGTACGGTACCAGCGAGCAGTTCTGCGATGGGTTGAGTAATACTGGAGAAGCTGGTCTGACAGGTCAACCCCTCCCATGTACTTATTGTAGGCCATGATGGGGGTAGGGCAGGGAATGTCTTTTGCTACCCAGCGTCCAGGTCCTTCCTTCACCTTCCTCTTGATTGTCTCGCCCGAAAACGCTGGGTGGATTGTGGAGCACACCGACACCTCCCGCGTATCCATCCACTTCACAAAGACCAGGCGATCCTCTCTGATCCATCTCACAGACCCCCTCTTCGATTTGCTGGTGAGGGCATTTTCTCTGCCACTAGGACACCCTTTTCTGTTGCTTCTGTAGGTCCCACAGGCTCCAAACTTCATACTTCCCAAACTCAGGAACAGTTTTGGGCTGGTGTAGAAATTGTCCATATAAATATGGTATCCTGTACCAAGATGTGATGGCTGAATGAGGTCCATAACAGCATCATATGAAAGTCCATGCACGCTGGGTGTGTGTGCTTTCCCAACATACACGTTGAAGTTTAGAGTGTAGCCATTGTTAGACTCTACCAACACAAAGAGCTTGATCCCCCATTTGTTAGGCTTGTCCTTCATGTACTGGGTCATGCCAGTTTTGGCTTTTGTAGCCACCATCCTCTCGTCGACTGACAGTTCCTTCTTAGGATGGTAATGAGCCTGGCAGGCAGTGCGAATGTCGTCCATCAGAGGTTTGACCCTGAACAGTTTGTCATGCTGGGGTGTACCTTTGCGCTGGTCATTTATGACATCCTCCTCTGGATCACTTAGGTGGATGTTCCATGAGATGGACCGGAATCTGTCTCTTGGCATGACCTTCGCTGGCAATGAAACAGACAATATGTGGCTTTGTTTCCAGTAGTCCTGGATACTAGGCAGAGTCACCAATGAGGTGTAGATGAGGAGACCCAGAAATCTGTGCAGTTCCTCCACATCAACGTCAGTCCACTGATATTTGCTCCCCTTCTGCTGATTTCTTGCTGCCTGTTTGTTGGTGTTTCTGCAGATTGTCCTCATTGTATCTGCGGCGAAGTAGAGCAGGAAGAGGTCCTTTGGTGTGTGCCCTGAATGCAAATCCACCTGGGCTCCTGGTGGTCTGCGGGGCATGAACCTACTGGCTTGTGGGGCAGTGTCAGGATCAGTCTCTGTTTTCCATGGCTCAGAGCTCTGTTCTGGCTGTGCTGCTGACTGGGCTGGAGATCTTGACCTGGTCTTGGCCTGATCCTTCCTTCCACGCCCCCTCTGTGATGGCCTCCGTCGGCTTGTTGTGGGGGTGGGGGCTGTTGATGGCCCAGGCTGCTCGTCGTCGTCGTCGTCTGACGACGAACTTTCCAAAGTTTCTTCATCGCTCATTTGGAATAACAAGTCGACGGCTTGTTCAACGTGAAGTGTGCGCCTCATATTGCTTCACAAAAACGATACTGCTGACAATAAAACTCTTGAAATACTAACAATTGAAATACTAACTCGTGAAAAACTCTCCAAAACTACTCATGAACTGAACTAATTCCTCTCGTTCGTTCTTTCGCAATGGCTAGTTGTCATGGGAATGAATGTTTATATACTCGTGTGCATCCTGAAGAACCGGGTTAGCACAAGCACACGTTTTTTTCCGTTCCTTTTTATCACAAAAGACGACAAAGTTATTATAATAAATGCAAAGCGCTCATAAAAGAGCGCATATTTTGACGCACTTTTTTCATGGAATTGAAATTATCATAACTTTGGTTTTAGTTGGTGTATTTACATGAAACAAACACTCAAAACGTAGCTTCGGGTCTCCATTTCTGCATGAAATCGACGGCAGCCCTCTGCGTCACTTGGTTTGGATGCTGCGCGGTCCTAAAGCCGGCCCGCGATTTGAACGCGCCGAAGCGTTCGCCGACTCGGAAGAGTTAATGAGCTGATCGCCCTCCGAATGGTCAATATTTAATCTGCTATATTACCTCTATGATGCAATTAAATACACATGTAAGCCCCTGCAAACAAAATCCTATCCAAAAAATGTCCACTCTAAGGCTGGTCAACCCATTGGACCCTACAGTGGACCTCTCCCTGCCTAGACTCCCTGTCCCTAAGCATCAACGAAATAAACAAAAACATCTAAGATCCCCACATGTATTCAATAACATCAAATATCATTCTACAAAAATTAATACCTAAGAATATGACACAAATTATGTATTACACATGCAAATATGTCTATATTTCATTGCAGACACTGGAATGTAGTCCACTACACTTCATCTCCCCGTAGTCTCGACTTCCAATGGATTGTTGATGATGGAATGGGAACCTTTCCACACCCTCCTTGTTTCATCTCCTCCAGTCATTGTCCTTTCACATTGTCCCTTCATATTGTCCTTGTTTGAGTATTTCAATCTCCACATATTCCCCCAAATGCTTCTGGAAGAAAAGAAAAGACCAAACAGTATCTTTTGCAAAACAACACTTTCAAATTAAACATCAATATCAACTAAGAATATAAAAATTATATATAAATGATATCAACTAAGAATATAAAAATGATATATAAATGATGTGTCATGGGCCTCTCACTCCACCGGGTTACCACCTTAATTTTCTTCCACTCTGCTCACCACTCTCTCTACTCAGCCTAACTAGCTCCACCTGTCCCTGCTCTGCTCTGCTCTAATTACTCTGCCAGCTGCGCTGCATTACCCACTACCTCTCCCAGTATTTAAGGCCCTGTCTTTCAGCTCTCCGGTGTCAGATCGTCTGCAAAGCTCACACCCGGAACCTGTTTGCTCGCGCTTCTGGCTCACCCTGGTTTTGTGACCCCGGACCTGCCTGTTTTTTGGATACTCTTCTGCCTCAGGAGATCCAGACCTGCTTCTGCCATTACGACTCCTGACTACTCTTCAATCCCGGTAACTCTGACCAGCCTTCTGCCTTGCTACTACGTATTTTGGATTTCCCTTGAACTGTACTGCTGCCTGGTTTCATTCCGCCCTGTTGTGTCTGTGTCTCCCCCCCCCAGGACTTCTGGACCACCCACCACCGGCTTCATAGGACGCATCGCTGCCACTGGGGGGGGCACAGACCCAGCGCATTGGACGGGATCCCTGTTACCCCTGGAGCCTTCTTTCACTCCCTACTTCCCTTTTCCCTTAAGTTTAATAAACTTTCTGGTGTGTCGCAATTGTGGTCCTCTGGTCGTCTGTCTGAACCGTGACAGTACGATCTGACCATTATGGACTCAGCGCACACTTTCCCCGACATGGAGACCGATGAGCATGAGCAGCAGTTCCAGCAGCAGCAACAACAACTCGCCATGATCATTCAACTCCTCACCAACCTTACCCCAGCCAGTCTGCCCACCAGCCCAGCCCCCGAGTTACCTGCCCCGGTCATTGCAGCCGCTGCTCCGGAACCCAAGATTGGAAACCCCGAGCGGTTCAACGGCGATTCAACCCAGGTCCGGCCATTCCTGACTAGCTGCCGACTTCAGTTCTCCTTGCAGCCAAGGACCTTCGCCACGGAGGGGGCTAAAGTTGGGTATGCCATCACTCACCTGACGGGCCGAGCTCGACTCTGGGGAACAGCAGAGTTCGAACGTCAAACCCCCGCATGTGCAACCTTCGACCTGTTTGCTGAGGAGATGCTGAAGGTGTTTGACCTGGATTCACCCACCGCAGAGGCGTCTCATGAACTGTTCAGTATTCGACAAGGCAGACGTACAGTCGCAGACCATTCCATCGACTTCCGAACCCTGGCTAGACGAAGTTCTTGGAACACACCATCGTTGGTGGACGCGTTCTTCCATAGTTTGGCTGACTATATCAAGGACGAGTTGGTCTCCCATGAACTGCCTTCCACTCTTGATGAAGCCATCGCACTGACTGTCAGGATCGACAGAAGGATACAGACCCGTCGTCGTGAGAGGGGGCGCCAAGGTCCACCTACTACCGGCATTCGGAGAGATCCGACTGGGCTCCTGTCATCTACTGCCACTCACCCAGGTCAGCTTGATCAGTCTGAGCCTATGGAGATTGGGCGAGCCTCCCTCACTCCTGCAGAGCGCCAGCGCCGCTTCACCTCAAACCTCTGCCTCTATTGTGGAGGTGATGGACATCGTGTGGTAACCTGCCCTTTAAAGGGCCGAAGCTCACCGGGCATAGGGGGAGTCCGGTTGAGTTCAATGACCATCCAGTCCTCCGACCGCAAACCCCTGCTGCAAGTTCACCTCCGCCTCTCTGACTCAACTCACACCCTGGCTGCTCTGGTGGATTCTGGCGCCGAAGCCAACATAATGGACATCAAGCTGGCACGCCAACTGGGACTGGAGAACCTCCGTTTGACACCTCCTATTCCTGCCCGGGCACTGGACGGACACTTACTCGGATCGGTCACTCATGTCACGGCCCCGGTCTCGATGGGTCTGTCCGGAAACCATCAAGAAACTATCCAGTTTCACCTGCTCCCCTCTCCAGGCCAACCCCTCATCCTGGGTTACCCATGGCTCCGCCGGCACAACCCTCAGCTCGACTGGGTGACCGGGGTGATCAGGGAGTGGGGAGAGGACTGCCACCGAACCTGCCTGCTTGCTGCCGCACTACCCCCTCGGCCAGTACCTACTAACTCCGCTCCTGACCTCTCCAATGTCCCAGAATGCTACCATGGTCTCAGAGAGGTGTTTAACAAAGCAAGAGCCACATCTCTGCCCCCTCACCGACCGTACGACTGTGCCATCGACCTCCTCCCTGGAACAGCTCCTCCAAAGGGTCGTCTTTATTCGTTGTCTGCTCCTGAAAGAAAGTCCATGGAGGACTACATCAATGGCTCTCTGTCCGCAGGATTAATCCGTTCATCTTCATCTCCTGCTGGTGCTGGCTTCTTCTTTGTGGGGAAGAAGGACGGATCTCTTCGCCCCTGCATCGACTACAGGGGACTCAACGACATCACAGTGAAGAACCGTTACCCTCTGCCTCTGCTCACCTCTGCTTTTGAGTTGCTCCAGGGAGCCACTATTTTTACCAAGTTGGATCTCAGAAACGCTTACCACCTAGTGCGGATCCGGGAGGGAGATGAATGGAAAACCGCATTCAATACACCAACAGGCCACTACGAGTATCTGGTTATGCCTTTTGGCCTCACCAATGCTCCTGCTGTGTTCCAGGCTCTAGTGAATGATGTACTGCGGGACATGTTAAACAAGTTTGTCTTCGTTTACCTGGATGACATCTTAATCTACTCCAGAAACCTGTCTGAACACACCCGCCATGTCCAGCAAGTCCTTCATCGTCTTCTGGAGAATTCCCTCTACGCCAAGGCAGAGAAATGTGAGTTTCACGTCAAGACAGTGGCCTTCCTGGGGTACATAGTGGCAGAGGGAAGTATCCAAATGGATCCTGCCAAAGTATCAGCAGTCACTTCATGGCCAGTTCCGGAGAACAGAAAGAAGCTGCAACAGTTTCTGGGGTTTGCTAACTTCTATAGGAAGTTTATCCGGAACTACAGTACCGTTGCTGCCCCTCTCACTGCTCTAACCAGCACCAAGCAACCCTTCACCTGGACCCCAGCAGCCGACAAAGCCTTCAGTACCCTCAAGGTGAGGTTCACCTCCGCTCCCATCCTCCAGATGCCTGATGTGGACCGGCAATTCATTGTGGAGGTGGACGCCTCGGATGTGGGAGTTGGTGCTGTGATTTCTCAGTGGGCTGCGGAGGATAGGAAGCTCCATCCCTGTGCCTTTTTCTCACGTCGGTTGTCCCCCTCTGAGTGCAATTACGACATAGGGAACCGTGAGCTGCTGGCTGTCAAGCTTGCCTTGGAGGAGTGGCGTCACTGGCTGGAGGGGTCCACCATTCCATTTCTCGTTTGGACCGATCATAAGAACTTGGAGTACATCCGCACGGCCAAACGGTTGAACTCCAGGCAGTCCCGCTGGGCCCTGTTCTTCACCAGGTTTAATTTCACTCTGTCATACCGGCCTGGATCACGCAACACCAAGCCAGACGCCCTCTCCCGTCAATTCCAGAAGGATGACACCCCCTCCAAGGACCCTGTGTCGATTCTGCCTAGTCCCTGCATCGTTGCAGCTCTGACCTGGGCTGTTGAGGAACGGGTGCTGGAGGCTCTCCGTAACCAGCCAGGTCCCAGCACTTGCCCAGCTGACCGCCTTTTTGTCCCCGAAGACCTGAGGTCCCAGGTCGTTCAGTGGGGACATGACTCCCGCCTAGCTTGTCACCCTGGCTCCACCCGCACTTACAACCTGCTCGCCCAGAGGTTCTGGTGGCCCTCTCTGAGGAAGGATGTACGGGAATTCGTCCAAGCCTGCCCCATCTGCAACCAACACAAGTCGTCCTGCCAGCCCCCAGCCGGATTGCTGCAGCCCCTGCCTGTGCCCAGACGTCCCTGGTCTCACATCGCCCTTGACTTTGTCACGGGGCTGCCCCCTTCAAGTGGCATGACCGTCATTCTCACCATCGTGGACCGTTTCAGCAAGATGGCACACTTCATTCCCCTCCCCAAGCTCCCAACCGCCAAGGAGACCGCCCAGGTGGTCCTGGAACACGTCTTCCGGATCCACGGACTGCCAAAGGATGTAGTTTCTGACCGTGGTCCACAATTCTCCTCCGCTTTTTGGAAGGAGTTCTGTCACCTGCTGGGAGCCACAGTCAGTCTGACTTCCGGATTCCATCCCCAATCCAATGGGCAGTCAGAGCGGGCTAATCAGGAGCTCGAGAAGGCACTGCGATGCATGACTTCACGCAACCCCCACTCCTGGTCGCAGCAATTGACATGGGTGGAGTACGCACACAATTCTCTGACCTGCTCTGCCATCGGTATGTCCCCTTTCCAATGTGTTTATGGATACCAGCCTCCTCTATTTGCCAGCCAGGAAGAGGAGGTTACTTGCCCATCTGCACTTGCTTTTGCCCGTCGATGTCGCCGCACCTGGTCACAAGCCCGAGCCACACTCCTCAGATCCGTTGCCAGCTACACTACCGGGGCCAACCGTCGGAGAATTCCTGCTCCCACCTACCATGTTGGTCAAAGGGTGTGGTTGTCATCGAAGAACCTGCCACTCAGGGTGGAGTCGCAGAAGCTGGCACCTCGGTTCATTGGCCCATTCCCTATCATAAGAGTGATTAGCCCAACTGCTGTCCGGCTCCAACTGCCTAATTCCCTGAGGGTGCACCCCACTTTCCATGTGTCTAAGATTAAGCCCATCCATGAGAGTCCGCTGGTCCCTGCTGCGCCTGGTCCTCCTCCTCCACGGCTCGTCGATGGTGGTCTGGTTTACACCGTCCGCCGCCTGCTTCGGTCCAGACGGAGGGGTAGGGGTCTCCAGTACCTCATTGACTGGGAGGGCTATGGACCTGAGGAAAGGACCTGGGTGCCAGCTAGTCGGATTGTGGATAGGACTCTCATCACCGCTTTCCACCAACGGCATCCTGATCAACCTGCAATCCGTAGGGGCCGCCCCAGAGGGGTCCCTAACCGTCCGGCCCGCTCGGCTTCCTGTCCTGTGCCTGATCCTGTCTCGGGACCTGTCCCATCTCCCGACCACGGCCCTCCGGCTTCCTCCGAGGATGAGGACGTTCACTCGGACCGTTCGGAGGAGTTCTAGCCCTCCTCCGGCTCCCCTCCTCCCGCCCGGCGTGGTGTTGCTCTTGGGACTTCTGGGGCCGTCCCTTGGGGGGGGGGTTCTGTCATGGGCCTCTCACTCCACCGGGTTACCACCTTAATTTTCTTCCACTCTGCTCACCACTCTCTCTACTCAGCCTAACTAGCTCCACCTGTCCCTGCTCTGCTCTGCTCTAATTACTCTGCCAGCTGCGCTGCATTACCCACTACCTCTCCCAGTATTTAAGGCCCTGTCTTTCAGCTCTCCGGTGTCAGATCGTCTGCAAAGCTCACACCCGGAACCTGTTTGCTCGCGCTTCTGGCTCACCCTGGTTTTGTGACCCCGGACCTGCCTGTTTTTTGGATACTCTTCTGCCTCAGGAGATCCAGACCTGCTTCTGCCATTACGACTCCTGACTACTCTTCAATCCCGGTAACTCTGACCAGCCTTCTGCCTTGCTACTACGTATTTTGGATTTCCCTTGAACTGTACTGCTGCCTGGTTTCATTCCGCCCTGTTGTGTCTGTGTCTCCCCCCCCCAGGACTTCTGGACCACCCACCACCGGCTTCATAGGACGCATCGCTGCCACTGGGGGGGGCACAGACCCAGCGCATTGGACGGGATCCCTGTTACCCCTGGAGCCTTCTTTCACTCCCTACTTCCCTTTTCCCTTAAGTTTAATAAACTTTCTGGTGTGTCGCAATTGTGGTCCTCTGGTCGTCTGTCTGAACCGTGACATGATGTATGAATCACATTATCCTATTCCCCCCTTTGATTCATAAAATCACACTAAAAATCACACTAATATTGAAAAAAAATTTGAAAAATGATCAAACAATCAAAAAGGATATTTATCCATTAGTACTCCATCCAGACCCCCTTGTCCATCTTCATCCAGATCAGGAACAGTCAACAACGGCATCTGAGTGTTGTCTCCAGGCATCACAACACCAACCCATCTTAAAATCATAGCTTTCGCAAAGGTCAGTAACAAAGTACAAAAGCAAAACATCACACACAACGCTATCAGAGCTGCAACTAAAATCTGAACCATCACTGCTCCTATTGGGCCTAACTGATCTTGCAACCAAGACTTCGCTGACCATCCAGCTCCTTCAGATCTACCAAATGCATCCCTTATATTCTTCAACGCATCTATAACACTCGTGATATTATCGGAACTATCTGGGATCAAAGTATAACAATCATCCCCCGTCAGATTCATAGCCAGACATAAGCCACCTTGTTTTGCCAAAATATAGTCAAGAGCCATGTCATGTTTCAACAGCGTCAGTCTGTGACTTCTTTGAGTATTTGACAGAAGGTTAAACCCTCTTATTGTTTCATTCGCAAACCCCTGCAAAGTATATGTAATATTATCAATATGATCTGCCAAAAATGTTACACCATACCATGGAAAAAGACTGAGTCCCCACTTCTCTCCCAGACTTATTCTCCAATGGTAGGCTTCAAGACTATGAAATGTAGCCATGTCTCTTTTCACCCTATTTTCAACTCTACTTTCAGATTGATCTGTGTTCGGTGCTACCCCTCTTTTAATGGTAAAAGCCTCATATGGAAGCTTCAACGTTGACATGTAACAACATCCTGTCCATCCATAGGGTAAGAATATATATGCTTTATCACCACAAACCCACCAAATATCTCTAAAATTCCCAATAGTTACATTGCCAGGCAAAAGTTGATCTTTCACCATCAAAGTCCTGCTCTTCTTACTACCTGGTACATAAAAAGTTACATTATATTTGTCATCTCTAATCTTATGTTCATGCTTATCCAAAGTCATCATATAATCATCACAATCTGATATTCCCATGAACATACCCTTTACATCATATGTTTTATTAGAACAAAAACAACTTTTAGCCCTCACGGCTTTCACCTCAAATGCTTCAGGGTTCGCTGTTACCTGACTTTCCTTACCATCCAACAAATTCACATAGGGTAATTCATTTAACCAAGAACACCTAAACCTAGGCTTAAACAAATGTTTTGACAACGACATTACTTTATCTGTCAATGCTCGTTGCTGATACAACAGCCATGACAACGCATAAGACTGACACACACTTGATAGCGGTTGAGCGACCGTCTCTAAAATGGAACCCCACGTCTCTGGTGCTGGAATTCTCAACAGACATGGACCCTCAAGATTCCTCACTGATCTTACAGAATGAGTTAACTGCTGGAACCAAAGATTTCTCCCTGCCCATTCATCTTTAATCTTCAAAACAGACGAATCAAATCCATATGCTTTCCATTTAGCTTCTCTTTTCCCTAACGAGCGGTATTGATCAGATGTATCTTCTGATGTTATGTTGAACCCAAATAACTCATCCTGTACCTCCATGATATTATCCTGTACTATTTCAGATGAACTTATATCGTTCTCTACCACTATTTGCTGAGTCATTCCTGCTACATCCTTTAATTTCAGAAAAGTTGTTGTCGGTGTCGGTGTCATACTTCCTACATTTGTTATTGCCATCGTACCATTAATTCCTTCCAAAGTTACCATTAAAGTAGTTGATTTAGTTGATGAATTAACACCCTTAATTACTTCTAGTGGGAAAGTTACCGATATACTCTGTGTATTATTCATTGTTGGAGTGACTACTGTAATAAACTTATCCTGAACTCCTTTGATGACCGTGGAGGCTACAACAGACCTCAACTCTTCCATTATAAGCGTTACTTTACGAATTACATAGCCTTTTAACCAATAATTCTTAACCGGAACAAATTTTAATGCTTGCACTAGATAAGTACACATATATTCTCCCTGATCTTTCTCTGTAACATTACGCAAAATAAGTGAACAATCACTCATAACCCTCTTCCCCTCCATATTGTTGTACAAAATATACTTCCTTTGACTAGGGGGCACCGCTTCTACATCTGGTCCTGATAACAATACTTCTTCTCCATAATTATCTCTCCATGTGGGAGGAACGTCCCCTCCCCCACTCCATCTCTCACAGCTACACGGAAGATGAGCTGTCTCACCCCTCCTAACCTTAATAACAGTCTTTTCTTCTAAAATTGGTGCTGGAGCTATTGGTTCCCTTGTAATCGAATGCGATATATTTATGGCTTTAATAACTGCCAATGTTGAAAGAGTTAAATTGCTTCCCACTGTTGTTATAACAGACTGAAGTGTTGATGTTATTGTTGTTACTTCATCCCTAGTTTTCGTAACGTTTTGGTCTGACTTTTCTCCTAACTGGTCTAGGCCTACTTTGTCTAACTGAATCACTAGCTTCTCCTGTAACATAGTTGCCCTTGGTGGTCTCTGCTGCTTCACTTTCCACTGAAATATTCCCTGTTGCTTCTGGGACGTATTGGAAATCAATTTCCCCAAATCCCCTTTCCTTTCCATCCCCTGCATAGTCATCTCTGGCATCATCAGAAGTGTCCCTATTATCAACGTTATCCCCAACATTGACAATCTCTCCCTCTTCCTGTTCTCCCCTATCTCCATACTCTCTCTCTGCACGTGGCACCTCTTCTGTAGGCGCTTTAACACAATGTGACAAATGATACCACGTAGGAGACCCCTTAACCTGGACAGCTGTTCCAGTACTACGAACCACTTCAAATGGTCCTTCACGACGTTCGTTATACCACTTCCTTCTGAATACCTTTACGAATACTTTGTCTCCCGGTTGTACTGTATTCCTCTTATCCTCCTCAATCGCCTTCTGCACCTCTTCTTGTCTTTGCCTGTCAGAAACATATGTGGACAACTTTTTATGAAAATTGGCCATATATGTAACGTACGCTCTCATTTCATCTTCCAACAGAGCCAAGCTTGGACCCTTTCCGCTTGTTCGCAAACAAGGCGTAGGCATCCGTCTTCCTGTTACCAACTCAGGGGGTGTCATACGTAGATCACGTAACTCACTTGAGCGACACACCATTAGTGCTAAAGGAAGCGCCGCTATCCAGTTTAGACCTGTATGTTGACAAATTTTCACAATGCGATTTTTCAAGACACCGTTCATTCTTTCACACATCCCTTGACTTTGTGGGTGATAAACTGCTCCAAGACGTTGCTTAATTCCCAATTTTTGCAACATCAATTTAACTGATTTATCCACAAATTCCCTTCCATTGTCTGAGGATATTCGATCGGGTAATCCCCACCTGCTTATGACTTCTTTACACAAGAACTTGGCAACCGACTGAGCATCCTTATGCTTGGTTGGACAAGCTTCCGTCCATCGTGAAAATCTATCTACAACCACCAACATGTATCTTTTCCCATCAACTGGTTTTATCATATCAACAAAGTCAATAACCAACTCACGCATAGGACCCCTTGGTGTAGGAATGTAACCCGGATGAACAGTTATCCCTCTTCGAACATTATTTTTAAGACAGATAGTGCACCTTCCTATCATATAATCCATTTGTTCAAACAAATATGGAGCCCAAAAACCATATTCCTTTGTGATCTTTCTGTTAACCTCCCCCCTCACAACATGAGCTAACCCATGTGCTTCCTGAATCATCAGACCTAAGAGGTCTAGAGGCGCTACTATCAACCCCTCATGGTTTCTCCACAGACCAGTAGCATATTTGACCGCTCCTCGGTCTAGCCATAGCTGTTTGTCGATCATAGAAGCAGCTTCTTGCATCAAAATTACATCCCGAAGCGTAATTTTGTCTTCCAAGTCCACTACATGAGTGACCAGAAAAACTTTTCCCAATTTATCCGCTCCTGCGACGGCTTTTGCAGCTTCATCAGCAGCTTTGTTCCCTTGTGTCACTCTTGACATATCTGTCTTGTGAGCTGCACACTTAGCTATCGCTATCTCTTTAGGCTTCATCATAGCATGCAACAGTTTCATTATTTGCGCATGATGTTGTATCGGAGAACCATCCGTTTTCTTAAACCCTCGACCTTTCCATACTGCCCCAAACAAATGACATACACTATGTGCATATGCTGAATCAGTGTATATGGTTACTCGCTTTCCTTCTGCTAACAAACATGCTTCTGTTAGCCCCACAAGTTCAGCAAGTTGTGCAGACGCAGGCTGTGGTATTACTTCAGCCTTTTCCACAACAAATCCCGTTCCTCTGCCTCTAACTACTGCATAACCAGCACATAATTTCTCTCCCACCCGATAACAAGACCCATCAGTCCAATACTCCAGGTCTGCCTCACGTAATGGAAAGGCTTGTAAATCTGATCTAAGTCTCTGTCACGGTTCAGACAGACGACCAGAGGACCACAATTGCGTCACACCAGAAAGTTTATTAAACTTAAGGGAAAAGGGAAGTAGGGAGTGAATGAAGGCTCCAGGGGTAACAGGGATCCCGTCCAATGCGCTGGGTCTGTGCCCCCCCCAGTGGCAGCGATGCGTCCTATGAAGCCGGTGGTGGGTGGTCCAGAAGTCCTGGGGGGGGGAGACACAGACACAACAGGGCGGAATGAAACCAGGCAGCAGTACAGTTCAAGGGAAATCCAAAATACGTAGTAGCAAGGCAGAAGGCTGGTCAGAGTTACCGGGATTGAAGAGTAGTCAGGAGTCGTAATGGCAGAAGCAGGTCTGGATCTCCTGAGGCAGAAGAGTATCCAAAAAACAGGCAGGTCCGGGGTCACAAAACCAGGGTGAGCCAGAAGCGCGAGCAAACAGGTTCCGGGTGTGAGCTTTGCAGACGATCTGACACCGGAGAGCTGAAAGACAGGGCCTTAAATACTGGGAGAGGTAGTGGGTAATGCAGCGCAGCTGGCAGAGTAATTAGAGCAGAGCAGAGCAGGGACAGGTGGAGCTAGTTAGGCTGAGTAGAGAGAGTGGTGAGCAGAGTGGAAGAAAATTAAGGTGGTAACCCGGTGGAGTGAGAGGCCCATGACAGAACCCCCCCCCCAAGGGACGGCCCCAGAAGTCCCAAGAGCAACACCACGCCGGGCGGGAGGAGGGGAGCCGGAGGAGGGCTAGAACTCCTCCGAACGGTCCGAGTGAACGTCCTCATCCTCGGAGGAAGCCGGAGGGCCGTGGTCGGGAGATGGGACAGGTCCCGAGACAGGATCAGGCACAGGACAGGAAGCCGAGCGGGCCGGACGGTTAGGGACCCCTCTGGGGCGGCCCCTACGGATTGCAGGTTGATCAGGATGCCGTTGGTGGAAAGCGGTGATGAGAGTCCTATCCACAATCCGACTAGCTGGCACCCAGGTCCTTTCCTCAGGTCCATAGCCCTCCCAGTCAATGAGGTACTGGAGACCCCTACCCCTCCGTCTGGACCGAAGCAGGCGGCGGACGGTGTAAACCAGACCACCATCGACGAGCCGTGGAGGAGGAGGACCAGGCGCAGCAGGGACCAGCGGACTCTCATGGATGGGCTTAATCTTGGACACATGGAAAGTGGGGTGCACCCTCAGGGAATTAGGCAGTTGGAGCCGGACAGCAGTTGGGCTAATCACTCTTATGATAGGGAATGGGCCAATGAACCGAGGTGCCAGCTTCTGCGACTCCACCCTGAGTGGCAGGTTCTTCGATGACAACCACACCCTTTGACCAACATGGTAGGTGGGAGCAGGAACTCTCCGACGGTTGGCCCCGGTAGTGTAGCTGGCAACGGACCTGAGGAGTGTGGCTCGGGCTTGTGACCAGGTGCGGCGACATCGACGGGCAAAAGCAAGTGCAGATGGGCAAGTAACCTCCTCCTCCTGGCTGGCAAATAGAGGAGGCTGGTATCCATAAACACATTGGAAAGGGGACATACCGATGGCAGAGCAGGTCAGAGAATTGTGTGCGTACTCCACCCATGTCAATTGCTGCGACCAGGAGTGGGGGTTGCGTGAAGTCATGCATCGCAGTGCCTTCTCGAGCTCCTGATTAGCCCGCTCTGACTGCCCATTGGATTGGGGATGGAATCCGGAAGTCAGACTGACTGTGGCTCCCAGCAGGTGACAGAACTCCTTCCAAAAAGCGGAGGAGAATTGTGGACCACGGTCAGAAACTACATCCTTAGGCAGTCCGTGGATCCGGAAGACGTGTTCCAGGACCACCTGGGCGGTCTCCTTGGCGGTTGGGAGCTTGGGGAGGGGAATGAAGTGTGCCATCTTGCTGAAACGGTCAACGATGGTGAGAATGACGGTCATGCCACTTGAAGGGGGCAGCCCCGTGACAAAGTCAAGGGCGATGTGAGACCAGGGACGTCTGGGCACAGGCAGGGGCTGCAGCAATCCGGCTGGGGGCTGGCAGGACGACTTGTGTTGGTTGCAGATGGGGCAGGCTTGGACGAATTCCCGTACATCCTTCCTCAGAGAGGGCCACCAGAACCTCTGGGCGAGCAGGTTGTAAGTGCGGGTGGAGCCAGGGTGACAAGCTAGGCGGGAGTCATGTCCCCACTGAATGACCTGGGACCTCAGGTCTTCGGGGACAAAAAGGCGGTCAGCTGGGCAAGTGCTGGGACCTGGCTGGTTACGGAGAGCCTCCAGCACCTGTTCCTCAACAGCCCAGGTCAGAGCTGCAACGATGCAGGGACTTGGCAGAATCGACACAGGGTCCTTGGAGGGGGTGTCATCCTTCTGGAATTGACGGGAGAGGGCGTCTGGCTTGGTGTTGCGTGATCCAGGCCGGTATGACAGAGTGAAATTAAACCTGGTGAAGAACAGGGCCCAGCGGGACTGCCTGGAGTTCAACCGTTTGGCCGTGCGGATGTACTCCAAGTTCTTATGATCGGTCCAAACGAGAAATGGAATGGTGGACCCCTCCAGCCAGTGACGCCACTCCTCCAAGGCAAGCTTCACAGCCAGTAGCTCACGGTTCCCTATGTCGTAATTGCACTCAGAGGGGGACAACCGACGTGAGAAAAAGGCACAGGGATGGAGCTTCCTATCCTCCGCAGCCCACTGAGAAATCACAGCACCAACTCCCACATCCGAGGCGTCCACCTCCACAATGAATTGCCGGTCCACATCAGGCATCTGGAGGATGGGAGCGGAGGTGAACCTCACCTTGAGGGTACTGAAGGCTTTGTCGGCTGCTGGGGTCCAGGTGAAGGGTTGCTTGGTGCTGGTTAGAGCAGTGAGAGGGGCAGCAACGGTACTGTAGTTCCGGATAAACTTCCTATAGAAGTTAGCAAACCCCAGAAACTGTTGCAGCTTCTTTCTGTTCTCCGGAACTGGCCATGAAGTGACTGCTGATACCTTGGCAGGATCCATTTGGATACTTCCCTCTGCCACTATGTACCCCAGGAAGGCCACTGTCTTGACGTGAAACTCACATTTCTCTGCCTTGGCGTAGAGGGAATTCTCCAGAAGACGATGAAGGACTTGCTGGACATGGCGGGTGTGTTCAGACAGGTTTCTGGAGTAAATTAAGATGTCATCCAGGTAAACGAAGACAAACTTGTTTAACATGTCCCGCAGTACATCATTCACTAGAGCCTGGAACACAGCAGGAGCATTGGTGAGGCCAAAAGGCATAACCAGATACTCGTAGTGGCCTGTTGGTGTATTGAATGCGGTTTTCCATTCATCTCCCTCCCGGATCCGCACTAGGTGGTAAGCGTTTCTGAGATCCAACTTGGTAAAAACAGTGGCTCCCTGGAGCAACTCAAAAGCAGAGGTGAGCAGAGGCAGAGGGTAACGGTTTTTCACTGTGATGTCGTTGAGTCCCCTGTAGTCGATGCAGGGGCGAAGAGATCCGTCCTTCTTCCCCACAAAGAAGAAGCCAGCACCAGCAGGAGATGAAGATGAACGGATTAATCCTGCGGACAGAGAGCCATTGATGTAGTCCTCCATGGACTTTCTTTCAGGAGCAGACAACGAATAAAGACGACCCCTTGGAGGAGCTGTTCCAGGGAGGAGGTCGATGGCACAGTCGTACGGTCGGTGAGGGGGCAGAGATGTGGCTCTTGCTTTGTTAAACACCTCTCTGAGACCATGGTAGCATTCTGGGACATTGGAGAGGTCAGGAGCGGAGTTAGTAGGTACTGGCCGAGGGGGTAGTGCGGCAGCAAGCAGGCAGGTTCGGTGGCAGTCCTCTCCCCACTCCCTGATCACCCCGGTCACCCAGTCGAGCTGAGGGTTGTGCCGGCGGAGCCATGGGTAACCCAGGATGAGGGGTTGGCCTGGAGAGGGGAGCAGGTGAAACTGGATAGTTTCTTGATGGTTTCCGGACAGACCCATCGAGACCGGGGCCGTGACATGAGTGACCGATCCGAGTAAGTGTCCGTCCAGTGCCCGGGCAGGAATAGGAGGTGTCAAACGGAGGTTCTCCAGTCCCAGTTGGCGTGCCAGCTTGATGTCCATTATGTTGGCTTCGGCGCCAGAATCCACCAGAGCAGCCAGGGTGTGAGTAGAGTCAGAGAGGCGGAGATGAACTTGCAGCAGGGGTTTGCGGTCGGAGGACTGGATGGTCATTGAACTCAACCGGACTCCCCCTACGCCCGGTGAGCTTCGGCCCTTTAAAGGGCAGGTTACCACACGATGTCCATCACCTCCACAATAGAGGCAGAGGTTTGAGGTGAAGCGGCGCTGGCGCTCTGCAGGAGTGAGGGAGGCTCGCCCAATCTCCATAGGCTCAGACTGATCAAGCTGACCTGGGTGAGTGGCAGTAGATGACAGGAGCCCAGTCGGATCTCTCCGAATGCCGGTAGTAGGTGGACCTTGGCGCCCCCTCTCACGACGACGGGTCTGTATCCTTCTGTCGATCCTGACAGTCAGTGCGATGGCTTCATCAAGAGTGGAAGGCAGTTCATGGGAGACCAACTCGTCCTTGATATAGTCAGCCAAACTATGGAAGAACGCGTCCACCAACGATGGTGTGTTCCAAGAACTTCGTCTAGCCAGGGTTCGGAAGTCGATGGAATGGTCTGCGACTGTACGTCTGCCTTGTCGAATACTGAACAGTTCACGAGACGCCTCTGCGGTGGGTGAATCCAGGTCAAACACCTTCAGCATCTCCTCAGCAAACAGGTCGAAGGTTGCACAAGCGGGGGTTTGACGTTCGAACTCTGCTGTTCCCCAGAGTCGAGCTCGGCCCGTCAGGTGAGTGATGGCATACCCAACTTTAGCCCCCTCCGTGGCGAAGGTCCTTGGCTGCAAGGAGAACTGAAGTCGGCAGCTAGTCAGGAATGGCCGGACCTGGGTTGAATCGCCGTTGAACCGCTCGGGGTTTCCAATCTTGGGTTCCGGAGCAGCGGCTGCAATGACCGGGGCAGGTAACTCGGGGGCTGGGCTGGTGGGCAGACTGGCTGGGGTAAGGTTGGTGAGGAGTTGAATGATCATGGCGAGTTGTTGTTGCTGCTGCTGGAACTGCTGCTCATGCTCATCGGTTTCCATGTCGGGGAAAGTGTGCGCTGAGTCCATAATGGTCAGATCGTACTGTCACGGTTCAGACAGACGACCAGAGGACCACAATTGCGTCACACCAGAAAGTTTATTAAACTTAAGGGAAAAGGGAAGTAGGGAGTGAATGAAGGCTCCAGGGGTAACAGGGATCCCGTCCAATGCGCTGGGTCTGTGCCCCCCCCAGTGGCAGCGATGCGTCCTATGAAGCCGGTGGTGGGTGGTCCAGAAGTCCTGGGGGGGGGAGACACAGACACAACAGGGCGGAATGAAACCAGGCAGCAGTACAGTTCAAGGGAAATCCAAAATACGTAGTAGCAAGGCAGAAGGCTGGTCAGAGTTACCGGGATTGAAGAGTAGTCAGGAGTCGTAATGGCAGAAGCAGGTCTGGATCTCCTGAGGCAGAAGAGTATCCAAAAAACAGGCAGGTCCGGGGTCACAAAACCAGGGTGAGCCAGAAGCGCGAGCAAACAGGTTCCGGGTGTGAGCTTTGCAGACGATCTGACACCGGAGAGCTGAAAGACAGGGCCTTAAATACTGGGAGAGGTAGTGGGTAATGCAGCGCAGCTGGCAGAGTAATTAGAGCAGAGCAGAGCAGGGACAGGTGGAGCTAGTTAGGCTGAGTAGAGAGAGTGGTGAGCAGAGTGGAAGAAAATTAAGGTGGTAACCCGGTGGAGTGAGAGGCCCATGACAGTCTCGAATATCTCTCTGCTTCCTGGACACAATCATGTGGCTCACCATCCTCTGAAGTTGGTAAACTCTCGGCTGGATTTACTGTATCACACCTCACTAGGGTGACATCTTCCTGCTCTAAGAGCCTATGATAGTCTCTGAGCCTAGGCATAGTCAATGTATATTTCCCATAGTTCAGAAGATTTCTGAGACTATGATGGGTAAGAATTGTTACTGGGTAGCCCATCGTGACCGATGATGCTTTGTCATACATTGAATATACTCCCACCATTGCTCTGTAGCACAGTGGTAACCCTAGTTCTACCTCTGAATAAGCAGTAGAGTAGTAGGAAATAGGCTGAGGATTCGTCCCCGTGCCTGTCGGTTGACAAAGAACCGCACACGCATATCTACCTCCAGTAGAAGTAGACACATATAGCAAAAAGTTCTTCGAGTAATCTGGTAGTGTAAGTGCAGGTGCCTCCTGCAACCTCTGTTTGATCGTTTCAAATGCCACATGGCCTTCCTGTGTCCAGGAAAGATTGCTATGGAGTTGACCACTCTCAGTACCCCTAACCATAGCTCTCAAAGGTGCCATCAAACTAGTATAATCCTCTACCCAAGCTGAGGAATAACCAGCAATACCCAGAAATGTCATCATCTCTCTGACCGTTCTAGGCTTCGGAGCCTTACGAATAGTTTCCACTTGCCTGTCCGAAATATTTCTGTGGCCATGAGTTATGTTTTGACCTAAATATACAACTTTCTCCTGGCAATATTGCAGCTTTTTCTGTGAAACCTTATGCCGCTTTTCTGCCAATACCTGTAGTAATTTAATTGAGTCTCTATGACAGGTTTCCTTATTTTGTGAGCAAACCATTATATCATCCACGTTCTGAATGACAGTGCTCTGCAATATCTGATCTATCCCTACCAAATCCTCCTTCAGTACTTTATTGAAGATATGAGGAGAATGCCGGTACCCCTGTGGCATTCTACTGTACTCATAGAATTGTCCCTTATATGTGAACCCAAATAAATTCTGACTCTCTACACTAAGTGGAACACTGAAAAATGCTCCACATAAGTCTAGTACTGTAAAATGTGTCGCATCAGGAGGAACTTGGGCTAACAAGGTATGAGGGTCTGGCACTTCTGCTGGAAAGTCAGTCACTACCTCATTTACTGCTCTCAAATCATGAACCACACGATAAGTTCCATCTGGTTTTTCCACAGGCCACAAAGGCGTGTTACTCCGAGGGTTTTTTGTTGTCCTTAAAACCCCTGCTTTCGAAAGTCCTTCAATTTGTGGTTCAATCCCTTGGATTGCTTCATCTTTCAATGGATACTGATTTTTCCATGGAGGTCTGGCTCCTGGTCGAAGTTCAACTTTCACAGGCTGGGCTGATTTCACAAGTCCAATATCGGTACTATGTTGAGACCACAACCCTTCTGGAACTTGTTGCAACATCTCCTCTTTCATAGAGTCTGAATCCATCTTCATATTGCAAATAGATGCATGTGTCATTCCTACAGCCTGTGGCTCTCCTTGTCCTTGAGCCGAAATCATTATTTTAAGAAATCGTTGATCTTCACTTCTCCAGATCGCCACATTCTCTTTCATTGGTCTGAAACTAAGTTTCTCTGCTTCTGTCATCATTTCTCCTATTTGCTTTTGCTCATAGCCTTCCGAAACCAACAAGGTAACATGTGGCACACTCTTCTCAATCTCAAATTCTTTATTCAGATAGTCGTCTGGGTTTATCTTCATAGCTGCTCCTTGTGGTCCTAAAATAATGCAACTTGAGCTAAGTTGAACATTCTTCGGTTGATGACTCAACCATTCCTCTGAGTGTGGTTGGGCAGCCTTCTTGAAATACTTGAGCGTACAATGGAATGGATATTCCGGAAGCTTCGCATCCGGCATATTTGCAACAATAAATCTCTCCCATATCTTAGCCTGCTTCATAAAATCTTCACTGAGATATCCAATCCAGAATACTGAAGACGAATCCATCTCTGTCATCATCGACAATTGGTAAACCTTTTCCTTTGGCATTTCTATCAGACAGCCGTCTGGTGTACATCTTATTGTACAGTTCAACTTACACAATGCATCTCTTCCCAATAATGCAACAGGTGTATGTTCTGATACCAGTATGGGTATTGTAATTTTCTGATCTTTATAGCAGAGCTCAATTGGTTCCGTAAGAGGAATCAGCTGTTTTACTCCCTCAAATCCGATTGTCCTAATGAGTTGATTGGACATAGGGAGATGTGTAGCATCTTCAGGCCGAACACAGGTGAACGCAGCTCCGCTATCCGCCATCACTTCCAATGGTCGGTTGTTTATTTTCACCTCAATTGTTGGGTCTTTTTCCGGTCCTGATGCTACCAGCTGACACCCCCCTTTCGGATCATCTAGGCACCTCTAGAATCCTTGCTCCGGACCCCTGTAGGTGTTCACCGGTCCTCCAGATGATCTTGACTGGCCCCTGTATCTTCCTCTAAAATTCCCTCTGATTTTTCCTCCTGACCAATTGCAGTCCCGGGCATAGTGACCACCCTGTCCACAATTATAACACACCTCTTGAGATTGCTGGAAGTGTGGCTGAAACCTTCCTCTTCCTTCGAAGCCTTCTCGTCCTCTTCCTCTCCAATTCTGTGTCTGTCCAGAAATTGGCTGTGGATATGAAACAACTGGTGCCGCCATTGGTGGCTGGTACAATTGCGGTTGGACCTGTTCTGGTTGAAGCTGTGGCAGTGATTGTTGATTTGGTGCACACTGATTCTGCATAACCAAAGCTTGTTTCTTATCCTTTTTATTCTCCCCCAGTTGTATTTGATTGAGTTTTCTGAGAGTTTCTTCGTCCTGTTCTTTCTGATTGTGTTCCTTTTTCCTGTACAGATCCACTTGATGGGCTATATGATCGGTATAGACGCCTTTTGTCATGCTTCCAAGTCCAACCACTTCTGCAAGTTTGATTCTTACTGGTGAGGGCAGTCCCATTTGCAGTTTAGCTCTCAAAATTGACTGCTCAATTTGACTCACATCTGGATCATTTCCAGTAATATTTCTCCACACTTGATGAACTCTTGACACATAGGCTCTCGGATTTTCTTGTTGTCCTAGTGGGTCAATCAGAATATTATCAGGATGCACATTTGTTGGAAATGTATCTTTCAATGCTCTCCACAGACGATTCCTACTTGCAGCCAACAATTCAGGATCGTTCACTGCAGTCCCTACATATCTAATGAGTCCAGCTCTCTGAAAGACTTCTTCCATATCTGGAATCCCAATGAGATTAGCCAACAGTCTCTTAACGTCTCCTATGGCTGACTGTGTTCCCACCGTAATTTCTTCCAATTTCGAAATCCAAGGATAGGCCCCATTTTGAAGAATAGGCAGCTTCTCAAGTATATTTGACATATCGGTATTTTGCAACGGCTTATATTCAAAGTTTTGACCTCGAATGATAACTGGCATCATTTTACTCGTGGTCTCTTTCCTTGGCCTTAATGCATATTTTGTCTCACCTTCTTTCTTTTTTCAGCTGTTTCTCCTTCTGTATCCTCAGCGTCTGGAGTTCTTCCTCTAGCTCTCTTACCTCTCCTAAAGTCCTCGCGTTCTCCAGTTCTGATAAGCATCGGTCTATATCTCCTTCTATTTCTTCTGTGGCAGTCCTTGTAGGATAAACTCCTTTTGAATACACAGCACCTTTAGTCTCCTCTTTATCGCTTTCTTCATCTTTGCTTTCATCAGAACTTGAATATATTGTATCCTTCTTCTTCAAACCTTCCTCAGCACTGTAATATATTGTATCCTTCTTCTTCAAACCTTCCTCAGCCCTGGAATATCTTGTATCCTTCTTCTTCAAACCTTCCTCACCCCTTCTCTCCGTTCTGGCCAACCTCCGTTTGATCACAGGATCATATCCACCCATGATCCCCTCTAAATCACTCTGATCATCATCGTCCTCATCCAGTTTCATCCTACTTAACCTCATTCCACCCTTAGTTTCCAGACTTCTCGTTTTCTTTTTACTTTTGGAGCTTGGATGCATTTTTATGGTCGTTTCTGCTTGTCCTCTCTCTATTATTCGTTCATCTTCATCTCTGATGCAATAATCACCCTGCTGGAGGATCACTGGAAGCTGAGGATAAGCATCCCTAAGCTCTACTTCCTTCTCATAAGGTGGGGGTCTTTTCGCTGAATCCGTATGTGAGAAAGGTATACTGACTTCTACCCTTAGTTTCTCTGTCGACTTCTCTTCCTTTAGCCTTTTCTCCATACCTTTGCTTCTCTTATCGTTGGTATCTTTCATCAGTTTTTGTCCTTCATCTTCAAACAGCTTAAGAACACCCAGCTCCCTTTGTCTCTTTTCTTTACGTCGTTCCTTTTGGTTTACCTTCTTCTGATCTGCCTTGTAAATTGACAGAAGCACTTTCATGATGTTGATGACGTCAGGGTTAAGAGTCCCTTCCACTGGCCATGGTTGTTCAATGTCAGGCCAACGTTTGTTCCATTTGCCGGATAACCTCGCAATACCCTTAACTAAAGGATTACTATGTTCAACTATATCAACCGGTGTAATGACTTTCATAGCCTTGCTGTCCTTTCTCCCCATTGTAACTACTCTTTTATATTCCTTTATTGTGAAATATTTAATTTTAGCCTATATAGCCTATGGCTTCCCCCCTTTAATTATTAATATAACCTAAACAACCCCCAAAAAAAATAAAATATATTTTTTAATTTATTTATATTTTTTAAAAATAATCAATAAAAATATGAATATTAAAACATTCAATTAAACATTTTATTCAAAAAATATTTCTAATTAAAATAAAAAATCAATTAAAAAATCAATTAAAAATTATTTAAAAATTATGAATAATTAAAACCAATCTTTTATTTATATATCCTATCTTACCAATTTATCAATTAGTGGCCCACTTACCATAACCCATCCGGAAAGTGAATACAAGTAGTCAACTTCACAGCAATCCCAAAAACCAACGACTTCCAATCTACAACCCTACCACACTCATAAATTCCATTGTTTAATATGCACCCAAGTATCTTAATTTCACAGAATAATGTCAGTACCTGCTTTCCAACCGAACCCCTAATCAAGCCAAGTAATGCACAGAGACTCCAAAATGCAAATTTTATTCAAATGATCAGTCTGTTGCCAAGCGTCTGAGAAATTGTCATAACATCAAACATCCTGTAGGGGAAGATTTGTAAACAAAAAAGCACTGGCCTGATTTTGACTGATCCTCTGCCTGCGTCACACCTTGTCACGTGACGCACGTCAGCCCCTCCTCTCTCTCTCCTCTGCTCTCGTCCTATCGCCTCTCATATGACAAGGGAACAAAACGGGACAGACAAGCATTTAAAGTTTATACACTTAACTAAGTTATCCACATTCAATATTCCCCCACTCATATTCGCTATAAGACTTAATTCAGGACTAAATAGCTCAATAACATTCTTATTTAATTTTTATTTATTTTAATCGTCTTTTAATTTAATTTATTATAATCCGTCAACATATATCTAATTTATAAATTCACTACATCTCAGCAAATAGTTTCATTTTCGAACAACAGTCACTTTAACGATTAGAAGATTCGTGCCCAAATCTCTCTTGTCTGTAGCTATTTCTCTGTCTCCCCCTGCAGCGCGCAGCCCCACAGAAATATGACACTTTACCCACAATCCCGTGTTGTAGTTTTAGCAAATCCCCTCGTGTTGTAGTTTTAGCGCCGTAAAATCAAGCGCATGCGCAAATCCATTTAACAATACGATTGCCAAACAATAGAACGCCAGCATTCTACCTCAGTTCTCTATTTTACACTTATAGTCAGACAATAACACTTAACAGAGCTCACATTTGCGTAGAACTCTGAATTCCACACACACAAACACATTTAAGAGGGTTATCCCATCGCAATGGGACCTCTAAGGACACCCGTTAGCATGTAGCACGCAACACAATTAGCATTTAGCCTTAGCATTTAGCATTAGCCTTTATGTACAATGTGGCCTGAACCAGCATTTAGCATTAGCCTTAGCATTAGCCTTTAGCTAACTGTGGCCTACCCCACACAACAAGCATCCTGCACTGCCCTTTTCTTTTGACTTATTTTTCTACCGTTTGTGCTACCGTGGATTTAATGACAATCTACCGAGAAATTACACCCAAGCGGACCCCCCGTCGGATGAAAGTCGAGCAATAATCACAAATCAGATAAATTCCATCAACCCGAGTTTTCTTTAAAACACACCGACTGCACATTCTAACGCGCAACCGGATTTGTCGGCCCATTCTAAATGGCCCCCCTGGGGTCTTACGCGGTACAGTGCTCTAATGTATACGCATATCTGCCTTATTGTACATCTGCCAATCCATTGTTCTAGACTTCCTATTATTTACCGTTTACCAATGCAACCACATTTTAGAATAATTATTACAGACTCCTAGTCGACAGCAATAGCACCACATCCGCACAATCCCGAGTAATTTACATGGTACACCTTCACCAGCGCACATTCACAAGCCAGCCAAACAACTAATGTCCAATAATTTGTGAGTAATCTCACCTTTTTTTAGCCGGCTTGAGCGGTAGTCACCTCGCTGCTTATGAATGAACCAAAGGGAAGTTGCAGGCCAATCTCAGCGGAGCCTCCATTCTATCGTGTCCCGTCGGATGTTGGTGGCTATTGCTGTCAAACAAAGAGTCCGCTTAGGCTGCACCTTGATTAGAAGCTTTTATTAATATCACAAGTTTACAGCATAAGTTACAGACCCGCGGTTTCTGGAGAAGCACCGTCCCAAATTAATCTGAATGCTTCTGCCGCCTCTTTGTCTAGCTCATACTTATAAACAATGGCAAAAATGGGTTGCTCCCTCTTTCGTCCAATCACCGGTCTCCCCTGGGGCGTCACCCTACAAACGGCTACATTTGAACTAAGATAAACATCCTCTGGTTCCATTAAGAAAGTCATAATCTTTAATACACTACACCTCATTCGATTTAGAGGGGTTAGTAACTTCGCAAACCCCAAATCCTCTCCACCCGTGGGGCAGAACGTTCATTGACTTGACAGTTGGAGGGGTGAAGAGGGAGAAGGAGAGAAGTTGGATCTCTGGTGAAAAGTTTGTAGAGATGCTTACGATGTGGAATCTGACGATGAATTTAAAGCTAAAAAGAAAGGCTCTAGAAAAGTGACCCAGTATGGTTCAGGTGATTCAATACAATTACAACACCTTATGGACATTTTTATACAGCAGTCCATCATAAGTGCTCATTAGTGCAGCATTACATCTAGACCCACTTACGTACAGAACCACTCGATAGTTCACTGTAGAACTCTTTCATTTTTCTTCTGCGTATTAATCAACTCTCTCCTACTACTTACTCAGTGCGAAGTGTATATTATGCACTGTGTGAAGTGTGAGTAACAGTTCCAAGTATTGGTAACTAGCTGTGTTGGGCCCAGGGGCGTCATGCACCGCCAAAATCTGAAGGGGCACAAAGTACGTGAGGTTGGCTGGGGGGTATGCCCTCCATCCGGAAGTTGGAGAATTTAGCATTTTTCAAACACCTGAAACAGCTTTTTCCTACAATCCAGAGCCATAATCATTATGCTTAATTCTATGTAAAAAAAATATGTATATTTTTCTGCATATCTAAGCATACCTCTTGAGCTTTCTGTATCCTCCTGATTGCTGGTTCTTTTTTTAAAGAAACTAAATATGCTTCTCTGCATCTCTGCTAAAATCTGGATAAAAGATTGAAAGGAATGTGATTCTTATTCAGTACATAAAGGTTGGGTTTACACAGGCAGCCCAATTCTGATCTTTTTTACACTAATTGGTCTTTTAACCAATCTCCTCAGATCTTGTAACATCAGATATTTTTCAGAACTGATCTGATTGGGCAAAATACCAATTAGTGAAAAAATGATTAGAATTGGGCTGCCTGTCTAAATCTAAGCTTAGTTATTGCTTGCTTTTCTAAAGTCTTCCAAACTTGCCAGCAGGCATGCCAGCTAAGATAGTTAGACAAGCTAGCTACTAACTTGGATTGATAGCCTGAAATGGCTTCTTGGTAGCTACAGTAGTTATGAGGTTGGGAACCTATCTGGGCTAGCTAAAGCCAACTTTATACAATTGCTAGGTGACTAGTAGTATTACTGAGAAATAGCAACAATTTAAAGAGTGCCTTCAGAAAGTGTTCATACCCCTTGACTTTTCCTACATTTTGTTACGTTACAGCCTTATTCTAAAATATATATTTTTTTTTATCCTCAGCAATCTACAATGGAACCACCAAGAGCTGGCAGCCCGGCCAAACTGAGCAATAGGGGGAGAAGGGCTTTGGTCAGGGAGGTGACCAAGAACCCGATGGTCACTCTGACAGAGCTCTAGAGTTCATCTGTGGAGATGGGAGAACCTTACAGAAGGACAACCATCTCTGCAGTACTCCACCAATCAGGCCTTTATTGTAGAGTGGCCAGACGGAAGCCACTCCTCAGTAAAAGGCACATGACAGCCCGCTTGAAGTTTGCCAAAAGGCACCTAAAGACTCTCAGACCATGAGAAAATTAATTATCTGGTCTGAAGAAACCAAGATTCAACTCTTTGGCCTAAATACCAAGTGCCACGTCTGGAGGAAACCTGGCACCATCCCTACGGTGAAGCATGGAGGTGGCAGCATCATGCTGTGGGGGTGTTTTTCAGCGGCAGGGACTGGGAGACTAGTCAGGATCGAGGCAAAGGTGAACGGAGCAAAGTACAGTGAGATCCTTGATGGAAACCTGCTCCAGAGCACGCAGGACCTCAGACTGGGGCGAAGGTTCACCTTCCAACAGCACAACGACCCTAAGGACACAGCCACGTCTCTGAATATCCTTGAGTGGCCCAGCCAGAGCCCGGACTTGAACCTGATCGAACATCTCTGGAGAGACCTGAAATAGCTGTGCAGCAACGCTCCCCATCCAACCTGACAGAGCTTGAGAGGATCTACAGAGAAGAATGGGAGAAACTCCCCAAGCTTGTAGCATCATACTCAAGAAGACTCAAGGCTGTTATTGCTGCCAAAGGTGCTTCAACAAGGGTCTGAATACTTATGTAAATGTGATATTTCTGTTTTTTCTATTTTGAATAAATTAGCAAACATTTCTAAAAACCTGTTTTTGCTTTGACATTATGGGGTATTGTGTGTAGATTGATGAGAAAAAAAAGAACTTTAATACATTTTAGAATAAAGCTGTAACCTAACAAAATGTGGAAAAAGTCAAGGGGTCTGAATACTTTCCAAAGGCACTGTATATATTTTTAAACAGGACAAATCTGAGGGGGCACGTGCCCCTGTAACCCCTATGGGCATCACACCTCTGGTTGGGCCTTCTAACTCCTCTTCACTCCATGTTAATGGCACCATTTGTTCATCAAGCCGAGTCCACCTACACACTACTAATGGTACTGCGAGAGAGCAAAGTCATGAATATGCATCCTCCTCACCTCCGCTGATAGTTTTTCAAAAGCCCAGGCCGCAGAAATAGTAAAAAGGAACAACAAATATCTCGCTGTAATTGGCCGTCTGGCAAGGTAATATGCAAATATTTGCTCTTTAGTGAGGCCTTTGTAGTGCGTGGAGAGTTTTTGAAGCATGGAAATAGAGGTACTAGGACTTGATTAGAGTGTTCATTAGCATTGGGCTGGTGGACACTCCCTGTGGTAACAATTTATTGTACTGAAGAATGTTCTCTCGTGTACAAATGCTGTCTTTATAAAACAAAATATTTGTACTTATTCCGCTGATTATAACAAGTGAGGTCATATTGTTGCTGTTGTTTTTAAGTGCTACCCAAAGCTGTAACAATACATTTAAAAAGCAGGCTGCATAATACATTATAGCAAATGTGGATTATTCTATTGTTTACTGCACTTTATAACATTATGTGGACTTAAATGCACCCATTTTACTGATGCCAATATTAATATGATTACATCTAGAACTTAATTTGTTTGATGGATCTTCAAACTATAAATTTCTGTCAAGTGAGAGATGGAAACCAATAAATATGTCAGCATTTATTTGACAAGTTGACAGCAGCTGTCTTGCTTTTGCCTGACATCACACAGATCAATGCAGTTTAATCTACTGTGGGTATTTTGACTGTAATTAAATGAACACACATTATGATGGTAAACAGATGAACAATGAGCAGTCAGTTGATATTGCATCATCTCTAGGGCCTACCTCATATACTGTTTGTGACAGGTTCCTCACCATTCATACTGTTCTGTTTGTTTAGTCTTGGGAGTGCAATGTACAGTAGTTGTCTGATGAGCATATTGAAGATATTCTTGGAATGGTTATTTTGGTGTTGCCAAGGGTTGGCTTTATTCATGGATGAGAGATTGTTTGGTTCATTCAGACTGATGAAATGTTAGTGAATAAATGGATGGTTAGCTTAGTTTTCTATTAGTTGTCTCATAGTTTTCATAATTTCTTCTCTAATTGATAAAGAGAAAGACAGCTGCTCCATCACTGATTAAGTGAGTGCTCTGACTGCCTCAAACACTCACACCCCCACTCTCCAAATGCCCAGGACCTTGACTCCGACTCTCCAAACGTCATGGTGATTCACACAGTCGAGGGCGGGGTACCCAGGGTTCCTCATCTGCATATCCATGGCTCTGCATTTCTCCTCGTTTTCCACATTAAAGAGTCGCCACACACTAATTAGACTTCCTGGGTCAGAGGTCAGGGAGCTGGAGGAGAGAGAAAGAGATGGAGCTCATCCCTCTATCCTCTAGGGAGGAAAGGAATATGTGTCTTTCCGAAGGCTTCTGAAGGTCTTTGTTTTTTTCAGACATCAGGGCTTGGTTGTGTGGAAAGCAGCATGCTGACAACTCGATCTCTCCTTGGGGACTGTTGTTTGAGTCTCTGTGCATAGGCCTACTGTACGTGTGCTGATGTGTACTGTGTATCTCTAGGTGCAGAGTATGTGGGTAGACGTGCTTGAGTAGGAATTGGTGAAGTGTATGATAAACTTGTCGGAAATAGCAAGGAAAAACGATCTGTAGTTTGTAGTACAACCATAGCCCTATCAACATCATAGACATTAAAACCAGTATATAGTGATAGGAATGCGTGGATGAAGTCAGCGTTATGGAAAACCCGATGATGCATGAATCCGGAAGTATTTGAATTTGAAGAGCACAATATTGCTGAATGGGGCTGAATGGCACCATGAAATTGATCATGGTGAAAGTGGCCGTAATTAGCAAAGGTCAATGTAGTCGTTTTTATCCTGCCTGAGAGAGTCAACCTTAATGTCTATGACATGAGGACGTGAGCCTCCTCGTAGCCTGCCGGCACGTGATTGGTCTGTGTCATCGCGTGGCCCTGTGTGATAACAAATGTAGTAGTCGGAATGGATCACTATTTAATTAAATATCTCGATTTGTAGCGAACTTGAAAATAATTCACTGTGCGGATCGAACCATCATAATAATTTTTTTGGTGCCCATTCTTCCGATTGTAATTTACATAGGCTTTCTAGGGCAGACCAGGGCTTTTGGCACCACTAGGTTTCTACGCATTAACAGGGCTTGTGACTTCACGCTCCAGACCGGACACTGGGGGCCTGATCCCCCTACATAAAGACATTAATCATTTTAAAAAGCAGTACACGTTTGAACATTTGAAAGCCAATCGAAGGAGGCTCTCCTTTGGTTTTCAGGCCTCTACTGTTTTGTTTTAAGATGCTACTGTAGCTACTCCAAAACACATAATCAATTACCAGCATGTGTCACTTTGATTCAGAAGTGTTCCATGAGTGATATCCTCACACACAGACAGCCCCTTCATCATCTTCAATAACAGCAATGGGACATCTGTGCACAATAGGCCCTCGTACACACACACGCGCATCCACACGAGTCAGACACACACACACACACACACAAATGCAAGCGTGCACAGTGCACACACACTTGCAGATGCACACATACAGTACACTTATGCAAACACACATACACACACACTAACACACTCACACGCACAGACATTCAGACATTTCTGCTATGAACCCCATGGTATAACACAGTACTGCTGACATCAGTATACCACAGTCAGTCTGCCTGAGAGTAAAAATGATGATTTTAACAGTGTGTCTTACAGGACCATACATGCGCAGCCAGGCTAGGGCTACAATCAGACAACTAGGGAACTGAGATGAAATACAGCTTCAAGGCAAAACCCAAACTCACAGTGCTTGGCTGACACAGCCTTAAATAAAATATTCTGAGCTCTACCAGTAATTGCATTATCCAATTCACATTTATAGCACTAAGGGATAATAAAAGGAGCAAATGTGAACGTAAATGCATTGCACAGACACTGTAGGTAATTGCACCATTAATTGCTTGTTTTTATCCAAGTGGTAGTTGTTCTAGGGCTAGGATCTCCCTGAAGTTTTCCCTATAGGGGATGTTCTACTCTCCTCTTTTTCTGGCTCAGCTATTCCTCTTCTCTCCTCTTTCCTTCCCTATTCTCTCTGTCCTGCATCTCCCTTATGACCATGTATGTTTATGTACTCAGGGCAGAATACAGCTGTCTCATCAGCATCATTTGGATGAGAGATGGAATCATCCGTGGAGTCCCGTTGCCGCCGACACCCCAGCTGCAATTGCTGCAATTCGGTGGGTGATGGAGAGGGTCGTGATGCTATGACAAATGCATGAAGTTGGTCAAAACTGAGTGAGGCCAGCAGAGCCCATAAAAACAGAGGGGTTGTTGTGCATTACTGCTCAGATATCACAGGCACACACACACACACAGATAGCAAACGTATACAAATGCATGCGCACACACACATCAAAGCCTACACTTCTATGCTCGCTTCGAGGCAAGCAACACTGAAGCATGCATGAGAGAATCGGCTGTTCTGGATGACTATGTGATCACGCTCTCCGTAGCCGATGTGAGTAAGACTTTTAAGCAGGTCAACATTCACAAGGCCGCAGGGCCAGACGGATTACCAGGACGTGTACTCCGAGCATGCGCTGACCAACTGGCAAGTGTCTTCACTGACATTTTCAACATGTCCCTGACTGAGTCTGTAAAGGTTTCAAGCAGACCACCATATTCCCTGTGCCCAAGAACACTAAGATAACCTGCCTAAATGACTACCGACCCGTAGCACTCATGTCTGTAGCCATGCAGTGCTTTGAAAGACTGGTCATGGTGCACATCAACACCATTATCCCAGAAACCCTAGACCCACTCCAATTTGCATACTGCCCCAACAGATCCACAGATGATGCAATCTCTATTGCACTCCACACTGCCCTTTCCCACCTGGACAAGAGGAACACCTACGTGAGAATGCTATTCATTGACTACAACTCAGCGTTCAACACCATAGTGCCCTCAAAGCTCATCACTAAGCTAAGGACCCTGGGGCTAAACACCTCCCTCTGCAACTGGATCCTGGACTTCCTGACGGGTCGCCCCCAGGTGGTAAGGGTAGGTAACAACACATCTACCACGCTGATCCTCAACACGGGGGCCCCTCAGGGGTGCGTGCTCAGTCCCCTCCTGTACTCCCTGTTCACACATGACTGCATGGCCAGGCACAACTCCAACACCATTCATTAAGTTTGCCGACGACACAACAGTGGTAGGCCTGATCACCGACAACGTTGAGACAGCCTATAGGGTGGAGGTCAGAGACCTGGCCATGTAGTGCCAGGAAAACAACCTATCCCTCAACGTGATCAAGACAAAGGAGATGATTGTGAACTACAGGGGAAAAAATGAGGACTGAGCACGCCCCCATTCTCATCGACGGGGCTGTAGTGGAACAGGTTGAGAGCTTCAAGTTCCTTGGGGTCCACATCACCAACAAACTATCATGGTCCAAACACACCAAGACAGTCGTGAAGAGGGCACGACAAAGCCTATTCCCCCTCAGGAGACTGAAAAGATTTGGCATGGGTCCTCAGATCCTCAAAAAGTTATACAGCTGCACCATCGAGAGCATCCTGACTGGTTACATCACCGCCTGGTATGGCAACTGCTCGGTCTCCGACCGCAAGGCACTACAGAGGGTAGTGCGTACGGCCCAGTACATCACTGGGGCCAAGCTTCCTGCCATCCAGGACCTCTATACCAGGCGGTGTCAGAGGAAGGCCCTAAAAATTGTCAAAGACTCCAGCCACCCTAGTCATAGACTGTTCTCTCTACTACCACACGGCAAGCGGTACCGGAGCGCCAAGTCTAGGTCCAAAAGGCTTCTTAACAGCTTCTACCCTCAAGCCATAATACTCCTGAACAGCTAATCATGGCTACCTGGACTATTTGCATTGCCCCCCCACCCCACCCCACCCCAAGCCCCTCTTTTATGCTGCTGCTACTCTATTTATGCATAGTCACTTTAACTCTACCCACATGTACATATTACCTCAATTACCTCGACTAACCGGTGCCCCCGCACATTGACTCTGTACCAGTACCCCCTGTATATAGCCTCCCTACTGTTCTTTTATTTTACTGCTGCTCTTTAATGATTTGCTATTTTTTATTTGTTACTTATCCATTTTTTACTTAACTTTTTTTTATTTTCTTAAAAACTGCATTGTTGGTTAAGGGCTTGTAAGTAAGCATTTCACTGTAAGGTCTACACCTGTTGTATTCGGCGCATGTGGCAAATACAATTTGATTTGATTTGATTTACCCCATTCAATAGCATTGGTTTTGTGGGCCATCCAACCCCTCCTTATTACAAACAAATAGGCCTCTCCTTCCTCCCATCCTTATTAGCCCCATTCCATAACAATAACAGCAGCTATAAGAGATAATAATTATGCTGAAACAATGCCAACTCCTAGAGAAACCTAGTCTCAAAGCCAACTTCCTAATATAGGCAAAGGGTGGGCTGGAGGGTGTAACATATATAAAGCTCGGAGCTTTATAGCCAATGAGGCTAAATTATCAGACAATAGTAAACCAACATTGAAAGCACCATCTATTTTGTGAGTCTCTGACACATAATCCATGATTTGACATTTTAAAAAGTGTCTTCCCTTTCTTACCATCCGGCTTCCCATTCGCTTTGCCCCTCTGAAAGGCACGGTGGCGGTAATTTGTTAGATTGTAGATGGAGAGCTAATATATAGCGGAGCTAGCGGCTCACACAAACCATTCATCGTGACCTTTTATTTCAGACAAAATCAATTTGCCATTAATATGCCTGTAATAAGGATACAGCTTTTATTTGCTTGGCTCTCAAAGTGCATTGATGTTTTTAGCGATGTCTGTGGCAACTGGTGAGGAATGGAAGAGTTGCATTTTGATTTGTTTACTGAGAATTGATAACCACTTAGCAACGACCTCTCGGAGGCAGTACAAATGAAGAAAGTGACACCTAAAATAGCACCAACAGTTGCCTGATGACTCAAATTGAATTCTTCCACTGCTCTATGTTTGCTACATACTTCAGTCATTGAAGTTGTTTGTGGTGACTTCAAAATGAGGGGTGTTGTACAAAACAAAGTCATAAGCGATTGGATCATCTCTAACCAATCAGAGTGTCAAAGCCAATTACTAATTTTCGAAACGCCTCTTTACCCACGTGTTCTGGCTCTGGACCAACTCATCGGTTTCTGGGACCAATCAGAACGGTTAGAATGTGTTTGCATTCTAGAAATCGTCGGGGAGGTACTCAAATCCAGACTCATTGCGGAGAAACTAACGTCTGTGGGCGTGGCATAGAGTTTGGCCGGAGCAAGGAGTTTGGGAAGCCAGGCAATGAAAACAGTAGTTACTCACTAGATGTACTTATTGGATTATAAAACTGTAGGCCTATATACTTGATTGTGTTTCTGTGCGTTTTGTTTTGTTGATTTTCTTCCCCAAAATTTGTGTTCTGCATTGCTGATTGAGGTATGAAGAACAAACACATTGTCACGATCGTTTACGGATGAGACGGACCAAGGCGCAGCGTGATACGCGTACATATTTATTTAGTACTGAACACAAACAAAACAACAAACAAACGATACGTGAAGTCCAAGGTAGACTAATAACATACCTATACGGAACAAGATCCCACACAGACTGGTGCCAAACGGCTGCCTAAGTATGGTCCCCAATCAGAGACAACGAGCTACAGCTGCCTCTGATTGGGAACCACCCTGGCCAACATAGATCTACACGATCTAGAAACTCAAACATAGAAAACTAAACATAGAAACTACACACCCTGGCTCAACATTTAAGAGTCCCCAGAGCCAGGGCGTGACACACATTGGCATAAGAGAGACTTCAATTTATGTTTGCTAGATCTCTAGTGCTGAGCGATTAACATAAATTCTGGTTATTTTCCTTTTTTAAAACAACTAATTGACCTAGGTCGGTTCAATTATTTGAATTCCATTTTGTTCGTTTTTTTACTGTGAGCTCAATGCACACATTGAGCAGTTTCTCTAGAGATAAATCAGATCAACGTGCGATGTAGTAGGGCAGGGTTTCCCAAACTCGGTCCTCTGGACCCCAAGGGGTGCACGTTCTGGTTTTTACCCAAGCACTACACAGCTGATTCAAATGATCAACTAATCATCAAGCGTTGATAATTTCAATCAGCTGTGTAGTGTTAGGGCAAAAACCAAAACGCGCACCCCTTGGTGTCCTGAGGACCGAGTTTTGGGAAACGCTGCAGTAGGGAGTTGCAGTTTCATACAGGCCAATATTCTACATAGTTTAGTGCAGAAAACATGTTAATTTACTACAATGACCATAATCCATTGCACACCTAATTGTCCGGTCTGTGTTTCTTTTACGCCTGCTACGTAAAATAGACAGAAGAATGCGTGATCGAGAGGGAGTTGCTTCGCGAGGTACTGTATCTCTAGAAAAGACAATATTTAAGTGATTGATAGTTGGTATTCAGCAGTCAAAAGTATGCCTTATTTACTTAGAATAACTACTTAAATAGATATTTTGTCAAACAGCATAGGCAGCAGCTCTATAAAGATGATGTCTTGGGATGAAATAATAAAGTCATCAAATAAAACAAACATAATATACATAACAACTGAAATATTTTATTAAAGTTTATGGTAAATAAGCGATAAGCAGTAATGGGCAGTCACTACCATCATGGGACTTTTATTAATTATTTTATTCTGGGTTGTTACAGCCACATAATGCATAGTGCATTTAACGTTTAAAAAAAGTATTGAATCCGAAATTGAAAACCGTGATTATTATTTTTTAAATAGAACCAAAACCTAACCGACCTCAAAAAGCACTAATTGCTCAGCACTATAGATCTCAGAAAGACATCTAGTCTAAATCGGATTCACCATTTAATCCAGTTGTACAGGTCTTGCACTAATATGATAAACTTACCTCAATGAGATCCACATCTGTTAAAGACTATAATAAAACAGAAATGGTGGGTTCAATAGATGACTACTTTGATCTCCGAGGTCAATAGACTGAATAGAAGAACACACAACAGGTTACTCCATATTCATTTCTCAGACGAACAATCAGGGTATGTATTTTAGACAATGAAGTTGGAGCGCATCTGCGTCCCTCGTCTGGGCTGACAGGCCTGTGATTGGTCTAAACATAATCTTGCCCACCAGCTGGCTCTTACTCTGTCAAACTGTCTGGTTTCACAGCTCCTCAGAATGGAACTTGAATGAAAGCCTATGGCAGGAGCGGATGAAACAACCGCTGGTTTTAATTGGCTGATCTCTCAGTCCATCACCATCTAGCACAGGGGTTCCTTAATTTTTTTGGGCCCTTGACTCCATTTTCATATCCAAAGAATTTCGAGACCCCACCATGTAATAAAAGTTATGTAATCAACGGCCAACAAATACTTTTTTAATTTGGGCTATTACAGTCCATTACAAATCAGTCTGACAGTATTTTTGACAGTATTTCAACATAAAGACACTATGGTTTGAGGTGACTGAAATGCATCAGAAAGGTATTGGGAAGTTCAGAAGATCATCAGGCAATAATGTTGTATGATATGTGTAGAAAAGAACATCATCATTGATGTTCTTTTTCCCCCAGTCTGATTTAGTGCCTAGTCTTGTCCACTCGGTTCTAACGTCTTGTGGGCATAGTAAAGGGAAACAGTACGTACTGTACATACGTGTTCCTGAGAATCTTATCTTTCAGTGATGGGGTTATAATATTTTGTAGCTTAAAAAATTCAAAAGATGGAGCCACATGTGTTTTGTTAGACTTCAGTGCGTCTTTTGACATTATCGATCATAGTCTTCTGCTGGAAAAACGTATGTGTTATGGCTTTACACCCCCTGCTATAATGTGGATAAAGAGTTACTTGTCTAACAGAACACAGAGGGTGTTCTTTAATGAAAGCCTCTCAAACATAATCTAGGTAGAATCAGGAATTTCCCAGGGCAGCTTTATAGGCCCCTTGCTTTTTTCCATCTTTACTAACAACATGCCACTGGCTTTGAGTAAAGCCAGCGTGTCTATGTATGCAGATGACTCAATAGTATACACGTCAGCTACTACAGCAACTGAAATAACTGCAACACTTAACAAAGAGTTGCAGTTAGTTTCGGAATAGGTGGCAAGGAATAAGTTAGTCCTGAATATTTCCAAAACTAAAAGCATTGTATTTGGGTCAAATCATTCACTAAACCCTAAACCTCAACTACATCCCGTAATGAATAATGTGGAAATTGAGCAAGTTGAGGTGACTAAACTGCTTGGAGTAACCCTGGATTGTAGACTGTCATGGTCAAAGTATATTGATACAACAGTAGCTAAGATGGGGAGAAGTATGTGCATAATTAAGCACTGCTCTGCCTTCTTAACAACACTATCAACAAGGCAGGTCGTACAGGCCCTAGTTTTGTCACCCCTAGACTACTGTTCAGTAGTGTGGTCAGGTGCCACAAAGAGGGACTTGGGAACATTGCAGTTGGCTCAGAACAGGGCAGCATGGCTGGCCCTTAAAAGTACACGGAGAGCTAACATTGATGACATGCATGTCAGTCTCTCCTGGCTCAGAGTGGAAGAGAGATTGACTTAATCACTGCTTGTTTTTGTGAGAGGTGTCGACGAGCTGAATGTACCGAGTTGTCTATTTGGAATACTGGCACAGAGCTCGGACACACATGCATACCCCACAAGACATGCCACCAGAGGTCTCTTCACAGTCCCCAAGTCCAGAGCGGACTATGGGAGGTGCACAGTACTACATAGAGCCATGACTACATGGAACTCTATTCCACATCAGGTAACTGATGCAAACAGTAGAATCAGATTTTTAAAAACAGGTAAAAATACATCTTGTGGAACAGCGGGGACTGTGAAGAGACACACACACACACAGGTACATACACACATACATATAGACACTCACTCTACACACACGTACACATGGATGTTGTATTGTAAATATGTGATAGTGGAGTAGTGGCCTGAGGGAACACACTAAATGTATTGGGTAAAGTGTTATGAAATATAATGTCATGTAATATTTTTAATTGTATATAACTGCCTTAATGTTGCAAGACACCAGGAAGAGTTGCTGCTGCCTTGGCAGCAGCTAATGGGGATCCTTAATAAATACAAATACAAATGTGTAGGAAGATAGCAGAAACTGCTCTGTTTATTACAACCGAATCTAGTGGCTACCAGAGGATACTGAAGTAACCCCGGTTCTATGAACCAAGCGTGAATTTTCTCTCGAGACCCAATTTACAAATCAGGCAACCCCACATGGGGCCGCGACCCCTAGTTTGGGAAACCCTGATCTAGCATAATCCTTAGATTAACCTCCCCCTACATTGTGGACTTTGGTGCACGAGCAGTGAGAGACAAGCGAGGCGAGATTAAAGAGAAAACAGGCCAACTCTTCCCTACAGTCACTTGGTAATAAGATGGATGGCTGACCTCCGATCGCAGATTTGCTACTAACGGGATTCTCGAACTGCAAAATTCTCTGCTTTTCTGAAACATGGCTCTTGGACAGGATACCCCCCAACTCAATGGATTCTACATTCACCATGCAGACAGGCCAGTGGAGTCAGAGAGGGGGAGGGGTTTGCCTCTTCATGGACAACAACTGGTGTGCTGACTCGAGTGCGGTGGACGTGTTGACCCACTGTTTACCCATGGTCAAATGCCGACCCTTCTACTTCCCGAGGGAGTTTTCAGCTGTTATTGTGACTGATGTATACATTCCAACTCAAGACAAGAAACATAACAAGCTGGCACTTAACGAACTGTATGAGGCAATAAACAAGCAGGAAAACTTACATCCGGAGGCTTCTTTCTGGTGGCCGGTGATTTTAATTCTGCGTCATTAAGACACGTGATCACCAACTTCCATCAACACGTCTCCTTCGCCATTAGGGGTGATAAAGTCCCCCTAGTGGCGAATGAGACGTGTTGATGGAAGTTGGGCATCACGTGTCTACCCACAAACAAGCATACAAGGCCCTCCATCATCCGCCATTCAGCAAATCAGATCATGACTCTGTACTCCTGCTTCCTGTTTACAAGCAGAAGTTCAACAGTACCCGTGACTCGCTCCATTGAGAAATGGTCCCCAGAATCAGAGATTATACTACAGGACTGCTTTGCTAGCGCTGATTGGAATATGTTTTGAGACTCCGGCGATAACATCGACGAGCTAACCACCTCCGTCACAGGCTTCATTAGGAAATGCATTGATGGCGTTGTCCCCACAGTGAAGGTTCGCTGCTTCCCCAATCACAAGCCCTAGATGAACACAGAGGTTGGCGCTAAACTAAAGGACAGGGCTATCGCTGAGGACAGGAACAAATACAACAAGTCCTGCTATGACCTCTACAGAGTCATCAAATGAGCAAAATGACAATATAGAAGTAAAGTGGAAACATATTACACAGGCCCTGCCGCATGTGGCAGGGGCTACAGTCCATTACGGATTACTAAGGAAGACCAGCCGTGATCTGCTCAATGATGCCTCTGTACCAGACAAACTCAATGCATTTTATGCACACTTCGACAATTGCAACATCATGTCAGGTGTGAGGGCTGTCACCGACCCACAGGACTGGGTGATCTCGCTCTCCGAGGCCGACGTGAAAAAGGTATTTAATCAGGTCAACACCTGCAAGGCCGAGGGGCCTGACAGTATTCCAGGGTGCGTTCTCAGAGCATGCGCAGAACAGCTGCCAGGTATATTCACGGTAATTTTCAACCTCTCCTTGTCCCAGTCTACAATTCCCACATGTTTTAAGATGACCACCATCATTCCTGTCCCGAAGAACTCTAAGGCTTCATGCTACAATGACTATCAAACTGTAGCACTCACATCTGTAATCATGAAGTGCTTTGAGAGGCTGGTTATAGCACACATCAACTCCATCATCCCAGACACCCTAGACCCACTCCAATTTGAATACCGCCCCAAAAGATCCATAGACAATCCAATCTCAATTGCACTCTACACAGCCCTCATCCACCTAGATAAGAGATATACCTATGTGAGAATGCTGTTTATTGACAAGTCAGCATTCAACACCATTGTCCCTTCCAAGCTCATCACCGAGCTTAGGACCCTGGGACTGAACACCTCCCTCTGCAGCTGGATCCTGGACTTCATGACGGGCCGCCCCCAGGTGGCGAGGGTAGGCAACATCACCTCTGCCACGCTGACCCTCAACACAGGGGCCCCCAGGGGTATGTGCTTAGTCCCGTCCTGTACTCCCTGCTCACCCACGACTGCGTGGCCATGCACGACTCCATCACCGTCATCAATTTTGCTGACGACACGACGGTGGTAGGCCTGATCACCGGCAACAATGAGACAGCCTAAAGGGAGTTGGTCAGTGACCTGGCAGTGTGGTGCCGGAAACAACAACCTCTCCCTCAACATCAGTAAGACCAAGGAGGTGATCATGGACTACAGGAAACAGGGGCTAACAAGCACCCATCCACATCGACTGGGCTGCAGTGGAGTGGGTCAAGAGCTTCAAGTTCCTATGTGTCCAAATCACTAAGGACTTAAAATGGTCCACACACGCGCACAGTCGTGAAGAAAGCGCAAGAGCGCCTCTTCCCCTTCAGGAGGTTGAAAAGGTTTGGTATGGGCCCTCAAATCCTCAAAACATTCTACAGCTGCACCATTAAGAGCATCTTGACTAGCTGCATCACTGCTTGGTATGGCAATAGCACCGCCCTCGATCACATGGCGCTACAGAGGGTGGTGTGGACAGCCTAGTACATCACTGGGGCTGAGATCCCTGCCATCCAGGACCTTTATATCAGGCGTGTGAAAGGAAGGCCTGGAAAATCGTTAAAGACTCCAGCCACCCAAGCCATACTGTTCTCTCTGCTTCCATACGGCAAGCGGTACCAGTGCATGAAGTCTGACACCAACAGGCTCCTGAACAGCTTCTATCCCCAAGCCATAAGATTGCTAAATAGCTAACAAAATGGCTAGACGGACAGAGTTGACCCTTGTTTTTTATTTTATGCACACTCACAGGGCCCTACACACTCACACACACTGACACTCCAACACACAGACAAACACTCACTTCATCATTTGCTCACACACACATACATTTATACGGACTCTCCACACACACACCCACTCACATACAATCATCATATATGCTGCTTCTACTCTGTTTACCATTATCTTGATGCCTAGTCACCTTCCCCTATACATATCTACCGCTATCACTCCAGTATCCCTGCACATTGTAAATATGGTAGTGGAACTAACTGACCCTATAGATAGTATGTTTACTTACTTTCTTCTGTGTTTTTGTTCTACCTTATGTTATTTTTTGTATTAAATTATTGATTACTGCATTGTTGGGTTTACAGCTTGTAAGAAAGGCATTTCACTGTACTTGTGCACATGACATTAAAACTTGAATATATATGCGGTAGCTATTGAGCCTGGGGACGAGGTTAGTCTAAGCACGACCTGGTTAATCTCCAGGGGATTGAGGTGAAGACATACATCAGTAGGCCCATTTCTCGCTATTGTCTTCAAGTGATTTATTTCCCACCTCTCCCGAGAGAATCCCAGAGTAAGCCAGCCAGGGTGCCAGGGATAAGGGAGGGCTGTGATGCTGCATTATGGAGATTTGAACCTCCGATACATTTCAGCAAACATGCCTCAAGATCCCAACTGCCAGTCTCGCTCGCAGCACAAAACCTTGTATTGTCAGCCCGCTCTCCCCCTCCTTACCCTTTTTCCCCCTCTTGCTTACCTCCACTTCCCAATTTATATGTAAATTAGTCTTCCCTAAACAATGCTATACCCATGTCTTTCGGAGAGTGGCGGAGGTCCAAAAGCTAGAATAAACAAGGCTGAGCCCTTGCTTTCCAAGGCAGCACTATGAATTATGTTTTTTTCGTGTTTTTAACGGTGACCTTCTGCGAACACCTATGATGATACACTAATTGAGCGTGCCTTTTTCTTTCATAGCAGACATGTAGTGCTTCGATGTTTCAGCCTAACAAGCCCACAAAACACAAGCAGAGAAAGTACTCAGTGGAGGGAGGGAGAGAGAGAGAGGAGGGATGGTGAGTCGGGTGAGGCAGCCTCACCGCTGCTCCCTCCCTCCCTTCCTTCAGACTGACATATGCAGGCCATCAGTACCGTAAAAAAAAATTCAAATAATTATGCTCACTCAGCTGTGCCTCACAAGTAATACAACAAGTGATATAACCAGTGTGATCATATACCACATTTTGAAAAATATGACCGACCGGCTCGATTCAGTCATATGTAGCAAAACATTGGATAAAAGTAGAGACTCAGAGCTAGAAAATGGTATACCATAAACTACAGTTGAGGAACAATGGGAAAGTAATTCTGCTTTGAAAGTTGATAAACTTGTAACCTCACTTTTGAGAAAATGGCCCTTGAATGTTTTGGTAAACCTACTGGAGAGCTCTTCTTTGTCTACACCCATTCAGCATCGTTCACAGCCTCTTAAGCCTTAGCCCACCCATCTCTTTAAGGATTCGCATGTGAGGCCATGTACTAAACAACCAAAGATTTCAAGACTAAAGGCTGGTTTATACTACGGCTGTGTTTGTAAATTCAATGTGGAGTGCTTGAGCGTTCGTAATCTCAGAGCGTTGTCAGATTGTACGTTCGTAAATTCTGAGCGATTTGCTCTCGGAGCGTTCAGAGCGCACACTGGACGCTCTGGCCAAGGACTAGGGTTGATCTGAACGTTCTGACCTAACAACAGCAGTCAAGCACCCCAGCTAACGTTGGCTAGCTTGCTAGGTACTTCCAGACACAAATGAGAGAACAGCTCACTCTGACCATTTTACTCGCCCTAGCAGAGCTGGTTAGGCTGTTTTTATGTTATTTACATTTTAGTCATTTAGCAGACACTTTTATCCAGAGCAACTTACAGTTAGTGAGTGCATACATTATTTTTTTCACACTGGCCCCCTGTGGGAAACAAACCCACAACCCTGGCGTTGCAAACGCCATGCTCTACCAACTGAGTTACAGCCCTGCCGGCCATTCCTTCCCCTACCCTGGACGACGCTGGGCCAATTGTGCACCGCCCCATGGGTCTCCCGGTCACGGCCGGCTACGACAGAGCCTGGATTCGAACCAGGATCTCTAGTGGCACAGCTAGCACTGCCTTAGACCACTGCACCACTCGGGAGACACCAAGAGCGTTGTTATCCATTGTTATCCAGAGCGTTGGTGACTGCAACTGTGCTGCTGGCAACAATTTAATTACGCTTTTTTGCCAACGTTTACTGACACCGGCCATATTCAACGGGTGTTGAGCGTTCGTAAATTTGTCAGTTATTCTGCGCTCTGGCACACTCAGACAAGAGTGCTCTGAAATTGGCGTAGATAGCCAGAGGGAATTTCCTAGCTACGTCTATCGACAGCTGTCGCAGTGACATCATGAATATTCTATTGAAATGGTTACTTGCATAGTGGAGTCTTTGTTTAGACATGTAGCTAGCTAGCAAAACAATGAACCATAATCCCAACTCATAACGTTACTACCCTGCATGAATCTGCAGGTAGCTAACCAACCAGGGTCAATGTTAGCTAGCTAGCTAACATTAGGCTATAACTAGCAATGCAAACTTGAAATGAAAACGACTTTCTGACAAAATTAGAAATGTGTTATATCTGAAAATGTAGCTTGCTAGACTATCTTACCCATATACATGGATGGACGTTTCTCCCTCTCTGTCACGCATGCCATGGTTGCCTTTAGTTTGAAGATGTAATCCGGAGACAGGTGTTTTATACAATAGCCTTCTGTGTGTTCTCTTTTCGACTCCCTCTGCATATTTGCAATCAAACGCCAGAATTTTCTCCATCTCCTATCATACTATAATTCCACTGATTTCAAAATTCGGTCCGCCAGAAAGTGGAGACCAACACTTTCGCAGTTCTACTACTTGATATCTTTCAAAAAAGCCACGTTAGAAAGGATTACCTACACATACTAACCAGCTCATGTTACAGACAGAAGCGTGTTACATGGCAGACCAATCCAAACTCATCTCTCGGCATATCCAGCCCATCCATTATCTCAGCCAATCATGGCTAGCGGGAAGGTTCCTGTCTTTTTCCGTGGCTAAACCAACTAGGCTCGTAATTTAACAATTGCATTCACATACAAGTTTGTTATTAAGGCACATGAAAGATCACATGTTCCAGAAGGCATTTCTGCCCAAAAACACATTTAGATTAAAAAAAAAAAAGTTTACGTTCAAATGGCACGCCTAGTTTCCTGAAACGAGTCACAAATATAATTTCAAAATGGTCTGAGAAGAACAACATTGGCAGGGCAATTCAAGCGTAGCCAATATGCAGTGAAAATGTATTGGGCCTATAGCCTACTGCACAAACCTCATTGCTACAGAACTGTTTTTAATTGGTTAATGTTGCATAGGCTTATGATTTTAAAGTCATGTTTAAAAAAAAATCTGAGTGGTAGATCTCAGCTTGCATTTTGACCCAGAAAGAGATCTTGACTCAGAAAAGGTTGGTGACCACTGATTTAACCGAAACCGACCTCAAAAAACACAAATCGCTCAGCACTAAAACAGGGACAGTTTTGACAATGTCTTAGCACTGCCAGAACATATTCAGAAACTTGTTCTCTATAACACAAGGGTATTCTAAAACTACAAAACCGATTTAGAATGTCTCAATTTAGAATTTTTGGAATGGTTCCATCCCAAAACTGACAGGTGTAGTAGTTGTTAGTGTTCTCAGCTGCCAGACAGTGATGTCTGGGGGGGTACCAGTGTTGGTGCATCGTCTTTGATCAGTTGTAGTTGCTGAGACTACCTCCTACTGTGAGCGTGAGAATAGAGACAGCGATCACACGTCACCAGACTTGTCAACTTTGTGAGTTGTGCTACATGGGTGGAGCTGAGGATAAGAATCTGGCAACAACTTTAACAAGATAATTGATGCACAAAAAGGGACTTATACAGTTACATCTCAAATTCTTATCTACCATGTGATTTGAAAAACAGAAGCTTAAAGAGTGACTGCCCCTAAAAAGCAACTTCTCATTTTTGTGGCATTGATATGTGTCAGAAACATTTATTCTAGTGTTAAAATTTACTACAAAGTGTAAATAGGATAATTTTGGTCATAAAGTAATTTGCGAGCTGAAAAAATTGTATGTCACGGAATGAAGGGTAGCGTAACAGTTTTCCTTAGATTGGGTTTATTTCAATCATAGCCGCCAGTAAACGTGTGGCGAGACAGCATTTGCTCCAGTACTTTTCAATCTTTTCAAAGCAGCAGCACCAAACGTGTTTACCAGACATTCATTAGTTCACGTAATAGAAAAAAAACGTTTTCCAACTGAAAAGAAAGCAGGTGTTTCTTATCGGACAAGCTGACATAGTACCTCCACCAATTTCAGCCCTTTTCCCTCTGTTTTGTCTAGTGAATACAACCCTGTCCCTGGGATTTCACGCGGTAACCCTAACACTCACAGTGGTCTCCTAGCTACAGCCTACAGAGCCTCATGAACCACGCCTCTCAACAACTACGTTTGATTTCACCAGCACCTCATTGTTTGACTCTGCACTTGGTTTCTTTCTTCACTCACGCTCCTCTCTGGTCTGTGGAATCTGACTTTGTGGCTGTGTTATCTAGTGGAAACCCTCCTCTCCTGCATGCCTGCTTGCCTCATGAGAGAGCGAACACAAATGTTCTTGGAAAACAGGGTATGTGTTAAAGCTGCAATATGTAACTTTTTAGGCGACCCGACCAAATTCACATAAAAATGTGAGTTATAGATCTGTAATTGTCATCGAAAGCAAGTCTAAGAAGCGGTAGATCTGTTCAATCTGTTATTTTTATGCTTCCAGTTCTTAAGTTTCGTTTTTGCGTCTTTTACTTTCGGTTTTGTACACCAGCATAAACAGCTGAAAATACTATATTTTTGGTTATGGAAAATATATTTCACAGCGGTTAAGATGGTACAATGATTCTCTACACTATACTTTCTTGTTTTGTGAAATAAACAGAAATTAGGCAAACTAATAGAATTTGAGCAAGCAGGAAATGGTGGAGTGATTTCTGCATAGTGCATCTTTAATAAAAGCAGTTAATAAAAGCAGTTTAGTTGTCCTCTAAATGTTGCTAAAATGATCCAATCTATAGCTAGCTAATAAAACTAATGTTAGGTTTAGAGTAGCTTAGCTAGATAGCTAGCTAGGTTGATGCCATCATGCAGACAGCAGCTAACTTTAATAATTTAGACTCACTGAATATATGTGTTTGGCACAGGATAAAGAAGATGAAACGATCTACTGCTGCTACACAAGGCCATGAGAAACTGCAGTTCCAGAAGAAGTTAGTCAGCTATTGTGTTAGTCCAGTAATGTTCGTTGGCATATTATTTTATTTCCACTGTGATTATTTGCAAATGTTTGGTGCAAATTTCCCTGTATTAAAAGTAAAAATAAACTACATTCCGCCACAGAGCAGTCTACACAGACAATATGAACATACAGTATTTGTCCAAACTGTCACGCCCTGACTCTGGGGACTCTTATTTGTTGAGTCAGGGTGTGATTTTCTATGTTGTATTTTCTATGTTTGTGATCTAGGTTTTGTAGTTCTATGTTTGGCCGGGTGTGTTTCCCAATCAGAGGCAGCTGTCGCTCGTTGTCTCTGATTGGGGAGCATACTTAGGCAGCCTATTGGCAATTAGGTGTTGTGGGATCTTGTTCCGTGTGAGGTTTGTTGTGTGTTACCTTTGGACGTCACGTTTCACGCATATCACGCTGCGCCTTGGTCTGACCCGTCTATGAACGAACGTGACAGAAGATCCCACCAAACGAGGACCAAGCAGCGTGTCCAGGAGCAGACAGCCTGGACATGGGAGGAGATCCTGGAAGGAAAGGGTTCCTGGACATGGGAGGAGATTCAGGCCGGGATGGATCGCCGTCCTTGGGAGGAGACAGTGGAGGCGCGGTATAGAGAGGAGCAGCGGCAACGCAGAAGGCGCCGGCCGAGGAAGAAGCCCGAGAGACAGCCACAATATTTTTTGGGGGGGGGGGCTAAAAGGGTGGTTGGCGGAGCCTAGTGTTAGAGCAGAGCCAACTCTCCGTACTCACGCGAGGAAGCGTGTGACTGGGCAGGCTCCGTGTTATGTGGAGCTACGTACTGTGTCGCCAGTGTGCCGGCACAGTCCTGTACGTCCTGTGCTAGCACCACGCACGTGTCGTGCGAAGATGGGCATCCAGCCAGGACGGGGTGTGCCGGCTCAACGCTCCTGGTCTCCAGTACCCCTCCTCGGTCCTGCATATCCTGCGCCGGTTCTACGTACTGTATCGCCAGTGCGCGTGCACAGCCCTGTGCGTCCTGTGCTAATGCCTCACACATACTGTGCGGAAGTAGGCATCCAGCCAGGACGGGTTGTGCCAGCTCTCCGCTTCAGACCTCCAGTCCGCCTCCACAGTCCGGTACGGCCCGTGCCTGCTCCCCGCACCAAACCAGTGGTGCATGTTCCCAGCCCGGCCCGGCCTGTTCCTGCTCCTCGCACCAAACCAGTGGTGCGCGTCGCCAGCCCGGCCCGGCCCGGCCTGTTCCTGCTCCTCGCACCAAGCCAGTGGTGCGCGTCGCCAGCCCGGCCTGTTCCTGCTCCTTGCACCAAGCCAGTGGTGCGCGTCGCCAGTCTGGCCCGGCCTGTTCCTGCTCCTCGCATCAAACCAGTGGTGCGTGTTCCCAGCCCGGCCCGGCCTGTTCCTACTCCTCGCACCAAGCCAGTGGTGCGCGTCGCCAGTCCGGCCCGGCCTGTTCCTGCTCCTCGCATCAACCTAGTGGTGCGCGTCGCCAGTCCGGCCCGGCCTGTTCCTGCTCCTCGCATCAACCTAGTGGTGCGTGTCGCCAGTCCGGCCTGGACTGTTCCTGCTCCTCGCACCAAGCCAGTGGTGCGTGTGTCGCCAGTCCGACCCGGCCCGTTCCTGCTCCTCGCACCAAGCCAGTGGTGCATGTTCCTAGTCCGGTTCGGCCCGTGCCTGCTCCTCGCACCAGACCAGTGGTGCGTGTGTCCAGTCCGGCACGGCCCGTGCCCGTTCCACTGGTGCCTGGTCCGGCACCAGTCAGCAGCTCCAGTCCGGAGCCAGAGCAGTCCGCTCCACCGGTGCCTGATCCAGCTCCGGTCAGCTGCTCCACTCCGGAGCCAGAGCAGTCCACTCCACCGGGGCCCAGTACAGCTCCAGTCAGCGGCTCCACTCCGGAGCCTGAGCAGTCCGCTCCACCGGTGCCTAGTCCAGCTCCGGTCAGCGGCTCCAGTCCGGAGCCTGAGCAGTCCGCTCCACCGGTGCCCGTTCCAGCTCCGGTCAGCGGCTCCAGTCCAGACCCAGACGTCAGCCCCTCTCCAGGTTCGGGGTCTCCCACACCAGGGTCCAGACAGGGCTTGGAGTATAGTGTGAGGAAGGAGAGGGGAAGCAGCGCGCCGAGGTCCAGACCAGACCAGGAGCCGAATCCGCCCGGAGCCGGATCCGCCTCCGAGGCGGAATGACCACCCGGCCCCTACCCTGTTAAGTAAAGGTTGTGCGGTCGGAGTCCGCACCTTTGGATGGGGGGGGGGGTACTGTCACGCCCTGACTCTGGGGACTCTTATTTGTTGAGTCAGGGTGTGATTTTCTATGTTGTATTTTCTATGTTTGTGATCTAGGTTTTGTAGTTCTATGTTTGGCCGGGTGTGTTTCCCAATCAGAGGCAGCTGTCGCTCGTTGTCTCTGATTGGGGAGCATACTTAGGCAGCCTATTGGCAATTAGGTGTTGTGGGATCTTGTTCCGTGTGAGGTTTGTTGTGTGTTACCTTTGGACGTCACGTTTCGTTGGTTTATTGTTTTGTCGTTGTTTATGAAGTTTATAATAAACATGTATGCATATCACGCTGCACCTTGGTCTGACCCGTCTATGAACGAACGTGACACAAACATAACAGATGGATAGATGCATACAGCAAGAGAACATTTATGGATTCTAGCACCACCATAACTTTCACAGATACAGGCAGCCATTATGGTGTCAGTCTTTTTCAACTAGATAGTGCATAGTGACACCTACTGATATGAACTGGTAATGCAGGTTTGGTTACTATAGAGTGCAATAGAATTAGTGACATTCAATAAAATCTACATCATGACAAGGGGGATATTATTTCAATAATAATGTTGAAAGTAGTTGATTTAATTATTTAATATATGGATTTTACAAGTAACCAATTCCTACAGTGAGTGCCAGGGAACGAACCTCTGGTGGGCCAAATGGAGACCAGGACAACAACACAAGGTTAAGAGTTCCCTTTCAGTCAATGAACTTCGGTACAACATAATATGGGGAGTCGCACTCATGTGACTTAGGTTGAAGGACCTACAATCATGCCTGACAAGGCCAATGAAATCCGCACCTCGCTGGAAACCCCGCCTTCCACAGGTGATAAATGTGAGGCTCGGATTCATTCCTTCAATTATTCCACTCTTCACCTCGATGTGAACAGGAATGATTCACGCTATTAAAACAAACAATTGTAAAACAAGACTGTCTTACGCTGCGCCAACTAAACTGTCCCATAGTGATAGAGCGTGCTCACCCCCTAGAAGTTGTATGATGAAGGTTTTACTTGTTCTCATCACAAACAATTAGTTATTCTTCAATTTGCTGGTACAATGAGTAAGAGGGCTAAAAAAACTAACGAGATCACGACGGCTGCCTGACCCAACCTGGCTCCTGTGCGCTCTGTCGCCAGTTACGGGAGGCTACTCGAAAAGAGATGCCGGCCAGGTTGGGTGGGAATCCCCCGCCGCCTGTGTCTGCCTCAGACAAGCACCACTTGCCTCTCTTCCCAGACTTGTTGATGAAGGGTCCGGTCCCACCTCATTGATCTGGTCCTACATGGGCTTCCGAAACCGGGCTAGCTAAACGAGCGCTGCATAGCGTGCCAGCCAGGTTGGCTAACTTGCAGAGGCAAACTAGCTATTCCTGCCTCCCCAAAGTGGAGTTGCTGGGGTAGCTCTCTTGTTTAGTATAAGTAGCGTTAAGTCGCTTGGTTATTCTAAATGGCCATGCTGCGATCAGAGGCTAGCTAGCCTTGCTTAGGCCAAAAAAGGCCTCCCGGTGAGTGAAACCTACTAGCTTTCCTCCGGCGTTATGGCAAGCCCATTCCTATTTTCAGTTCCTGGAGTTCCTGGCCCCCAAGCACCTGGCTGGGGTAACCCCTGTAGCGATGGGCTTTGGCACGGGTCTGAGTGACCATTGTGCCCCTCCGTAAAACCATTACAATGACAACAGCGCCCCTACATTTGGCAAACAGGGTACTACGTCAGCCATTGCCAGAGCCTACTGTGCCTGTAAAGGGACCGGGCTTCATGGAGGCTATACAGTCTCATGGAAGCACAACTTATGCTGCCCCCCTCTGTTAACCCATGTTACATGGTGTTCACAGGGTTCAAGGGGTATATCAATCTCCCCAGGGTGAGTGACAAGTTGGCCATAAGGGGGCGCACCTCCCCCATAGGTGGCTCATTACTGGGATTCATTGCTGATTCCTGCCTGTAGCTCACTAGTCGCTATGAGGTGTCTCCCGAGTGGCGCAGTGGTCTAAGGCAATGCATCGCAGTGCTAGCTGTGCCACTAGAGATCCTGGTTCGAATCCAGGCTCTGTCGTAGCCGGCCGCAACCGGGAGACCCATAGGGCGGTGCACAATTGGCCCAGGGTAGGGGAGGGAATGGCCGGCAGGGATGTAGCTCAGTTGGTAGAGCATGGCGTTTGCAATGCCAGGATTGTGGGTTCGATTCCCACGGGGGGCCAGTATGAAAAATAAATTAAAAAATACAAAAAATCATGTATGCACTCACTAACTGTAAGTCGCTCTGGATAAGAGCGTCTGCTAAATGACTCAAATGTGAAATGTAGTGATACAGGTTATAGGCTCTACAGTCGATTAGTTGTTGATAGCGGAGTCGAGGGAACGAGCAGAGTTGGACACTGCCATGCTATTATCCCACATGCAGACTCTGTGGTTCATATGAGCCCCCAGCTCAACGCATTTTATTCCTGGTGTATTAGATTAAATTACGGATCGCCCCCGTCTGTTACAACAGAAGGGGTCCATTTTTTAAAGCTGTCTGTCCCATTCCCAGCTAGGTTACAAGGCGCTTTGTCGCCAGTACATATGACTGGTCAGTAGGGTAACCTCCATGATAACGTTTTTTTCCCTTGGTCTATTTTTGCGGTCCAGTGCTAGGTGCCAGACGGTTACCGGAGCGCATCGTACCGCCTAAACCGAGTGAGGCTCGTTGTGACAACAGTACCCCCAAGTGGCACGGCCAATCGGGGTACGTCACCGATCGATGGAGCCTGTATACCCAAGGTGGGCCGGCCATTAGGCAAACCTTGGCACATAAACACAGTTGTTCACGGGTGTTAAAAGTGTTGTCTCCCATATGTGAGTTCGATGATGTTTTCCTTCTCCATGTTCAGACACATGGTTGTCAAAAGTGCTGCAATTGGAAGAAGAACCAATCTCTCCCAGTCCACAAAGTGGTGTCCCGCCCCTTCAAATGGCACTTCTCGCTGTCTGCTCCAACTAATGGCACGCATGCACAGTGTTCCCCTGGATCATGCGAACAGTGACATCAGGGTACAGGCTACAATTTGTTGTGTATCCCCCACACTTCTGCAGCATCATCATGTCGACTGTTCCTGAGGCCTCAGCGCCCGTTTTGATCGAGGAAATATCCTCCTTTCTCAATCCGAGTGGTTCCTATGTCGAAGATTTGGAACGGCTGGTACAGCCGTTATTTCCTGGTTACGAAAAGGAAAGGAACGTTGAGTCCCATTCTAGACCTACGTGCCCTCAGCAAGCACTTCAGACTCTACAAACTCAGAATGCTCAAGAGCCGCCAGCTATATACAGCGATTGACTGATGGCGGCGGAGTCGATGGGGCAAGCAGTGTTTCGTCTGGGTCACAGTGCGTTTTCGCCAGTGCCTATGACTACTGGAGATGATGGCTTCTGTGATGGAAATTGTTCCCATGGGGACCTCCACGCGTTAGCGGTACACCCTTCCTGTACTCAGTTCGCCCCAGGTGACTCTAAGGTGACGCTGCATCCAAATGTGGCCTTCACCCCGAAAGTCATGGCTATGTCCTACAGGTCCTTAGCTTTTAAATGATTTCCCTTTTCGCCTCCTCCTTTTGCTTCTGAAGAGCAACAGAGGTTACATGCCCTGTGTCATGTAAAAATATTCCCAGCGTGAATTGTTCCCAATCGTTCTGATCGTGTTGTGATTGTGACGTCATGTTGTAAAATTTCTCACAGCGTGAAAATGTTCCCAGTTCAATAATTGCATGCGCATCTCTTTATGTGGATGGCTAAGCTCGTGCGGATGCCTCCCTCTCACACCCTCGTGCGTATGCCTCCCTCTCAGATGCTTCACACATCTGCCAATCAATGGTGGCCAGGAGTATTGACACTTACCAATCAGAAGCTTGTTGAGGCGTGAGGTCAGCATATAAATACCCGGACTCGCGCATCAAAGTGCTGAGGGTTGATGTGAGAAGATATTTTTTGCGATTGCAAAGACTTGGGAACTACTTTTTTGATTGACAGTGCATATATTTGTTAGTTAGTTAGCTAGCTAAATCAAGGGCGAGGAAGGGTGTGAGAGAAACATCTGCACGAGCTCAGCCATCCACATAAAGAGACACACGTGCAATTATTGAACTGGGAACATTTTCACAACATGACGTCACAATCAACTATTTCACGCTCACCTTGACTGGCAGTTTTTTGAAAACGCCTATGTCAAGCGACATGGAAGCAGTGATGCTGTGAGATTATCTCAAGCTAATTTGATGATACAGAAAGCAACTCAAACAACATTGAAATTGCATGTAACATCCAATCCTGTCATACACCACTTCATGGTTTTACAATTGATTTGTTTATCCAACTGTTTGGCTATTGTATAAACATCAATATAGAGAAAATGTCTGCTTTATAATTTAGCTAGCTAGCCCAAATGTAATTGTTAGCACTGTTTATCAAGATAGTTAGCTAGTTCATTTTGGACAATTTCAGTTGCAACTTTACAGGGTGAGGTCTGGGTACATCTAATTAAATATACAGTGCATTCGGAAAGTATTCAGACCCCTTCCCCTTTTCCACATTTTGATACGTTACAGCCTTATTCTAAAATTGATTAAATATATTTTTTCCTCATCAATACCCCATAATGACAAAGTGAAAACAGGTTCTTAGAATAGTTTTGCAAATGTATTAAAAATAAAAAACAAAAATAGCTTATTTACATAAGTATTCAGATCCTTTGCTATGAGATTCGAAATTGAGCTCAGTTGCATCATGTTTCCATTGCTCATCCTTGAGATGTTTCTACAACTTGATTGGAGTCCACCTGTGGTACATTCTATTAATTGACATGATTTGGAAAGGCACACACCTGTCAATATAAGGTCCCACTGTTGACCGTGCATGTCAGAGCAAAAACCAAACCATGAGGTCGAAGGAATTGTCCGTAGAGATCCGAGACAGGATTGTTTCGAGGCACAGATCTGGGGAAGGGTACCAAAAAATGTCTGCAGCATTGAAGGTCCCCAAGAACACAGTGGCCTCCATCATTCTTAAATGGAAGAAGTTTGGAACTACCAAGACTCTTCCTAGAGCTGCCAGCCCGGTCAAACTGAGCAATCGGAGCAGAAGGGCCTTGGTCAGGGAGGTGACCAAGAACCCAATGGTCACTCTGACAGAGCGCCAGAGTTCCTCTGTGGAGATGGGAGAACCTTCCAGAAGGACAACCATCTCTGCAGCACTCCACCAATCAGGCCTTTATGGTAGAGTGGCAAGACGGAAGCCACTCCACTTGAAGTTTGCCAAAAGGCACCTAAAGGACTCTCAGACCATGAGAAACAAGATTCTCTGGTTTGATGAAACCAAGATTGAACTCTTTAGCCTGAATGCCAAGCGTCACGTCTGGAGGAAACCTGGCACCATCCCTACTGTGAAGTATGGTGGTGGCAGCATCATGCTGTGTGAATGTTTTTCAGTGACCGGGACTGAGACTAGTCAGGATCGAGGGAAAGATGAATGGAGCAAAGTTCAGAGAGATCCTTGATGAAAACTTGCTCCACAGCGCTCAGGACCTCAGACTGGGGCAAAGGTTCACCTTCCAACAGGACAATGACCCTAAGTACACAGCCAAGACAACGCAGGAGTGGCTTTAGGACAAGTCTCTGAATGTCCTTGAGTGTCCCAGCCAGAGCCCAGACTTGAACCCAATCGAACATCTCTGGAGAGACCTGAAAATAGCCGTGCAGCGACACTCCCCATCCAACCTGACAAAGCTTGAGAGGATCTGCAGTGAACAATGGGAGAAACTCCCCAAATACAGGTGTGCCAAGCTTGTAGCGTCATACCAAAGAAGACTTGAGGCTGTAATCACTGCCAAAGGTGCATCAACAAAGTACTGAGTAAAAGGTCTGAATACTTATGTAAATGTGATATTTCAGTTTGATTAATTTATTTATAAATTAGCAACACAAAAAAAAGGGTATTGTGTGTAGATTGATGAGGGGGAAAAATATGTAATAAATGTTAGAATAAGGCCGTGGCAGTCACATGGCCGTGGCTTGTTATGTAAAGCAGGCATACAGGCATCGAGACATTCAGTTACTGTTTCATTGAACGTTAGAATGGGCAAAACTAGTGACCTAAGCGACTTTGACCGTGGTATGATCAGTAGCAGGCGCACCGGTTCCAGTATCTCAGAAACGGCCAGCCTCCTGGGCTTTTCACGCACAACAGTGTCTAGGGTTTACCGAGAATGGTGGAACAAACAAAAAACATCCAAAACATTGTTGATGAGAGAAGTTGAAGGAGAATGGCAAGAATCGTGCAAGCTAACAGGCGGGCCACAAACAGGCAAATAACGGCACAGTACAACAGTGGTGTGCAGAACGGCATCTCGGAACGCACAACTCGTCGGTCCTCGTCATGGATGGGCTATTTCAGCAGATGACCACACCAGGTTCCACTCCTATCAGCTAAACACAAGAAGAAGCAGCTCCAGTGGGCACGCGATCACCAACACTGGACAATTGAGGAGTGGAAAAACATTGCCTGGTCCGACGAATCCCACTTCCTGTTGCGTCATGCTGATGGCAGAGTCAGGAATTGGCTTAAGCAACATAGATCCATGGCACCATCCTGCCTGGTGTCAACGGTACAGGCTGGTGGTGGTGGTGAAATGGTGTGGGGAAGGTTTTCCTGGCACCTGTTAGGTCCCTTGATACCAATTGAGCAACGTTTGAAAGCCACACCTTGTAGAATCCATACCCAAAGAATTCAGGCTGTTCTGAAGGCAAAGGGGGGTCTGTCCCGGTACTAGATGGGTGTACCTAATAAAACTGACAACTGTGTGTATCAAGACTATCAACAATGTCAAGAAGTTTGTTTGAATTTTATGTTTGGCATGTCTCTTGATGTAATGACATGACAACCGCTTCCCGGGTTTTGGACAACCCTCCCCCCGTTTTTGTTCCATGCTGGCTGAAGATCTAATTAGCCAGTTACTAGCTAACACCAGACACAGATGAAATCGGAAACCGATGAGTATCTTTGCCTTAGATGAATAGGGGAAACCTCTAATTATATTTGCTGACATGCTGTAGTCAAATTTTTACTAGCTACCTAGCTATGTAATCCATGCCCCTCTGCAAACACTCCTTCTGCAACGTTGGTTACAAGGCAGTACTTATTTAAATTAGGTAAGAGAATAAGACATTACCATTGGTGTATTAAAATCACAAAAAGCCCTTAATGACCATTGATGAAAACAAGGCCAAATCAGCAAGTTCAGGCCCCCTTTAACCCTCTAGACCTCATATGGCTGTGAACGGCAGTTCTACATTCTACTGCAGCGTCCAGCACTGTCATTCAGTTATAAAACATGTAATACTAAAAATAGTGCTTAGTAAAATTACTTCTGTGAAAACTAAGCTTAGTTTAGACAACTAGTAATCTGCAGCAGTGTTCTAGAATACTTTTGGGGTCTAAAGGGTTGCCAATTTCCCAATACCCATTATTTTTGCCCTCCCAGGAGTACTACGCATAATGATCATTTATTGATGTGTTAATTAAACATTTATCAACATTAACTAAGGGCTCTATTCAATCCGTATCGCAGAAGTTCAGCATTACAGAATTATTGAAATTTAAAGGCAATGGTCCCGGGTTAGCGGAGACCGCATACACGGTAAACGCTGTATGTCAGCTCAATTGGAAATTACCTTTACATTTCTATTGCGCAAACTGTAACACTTCAGCGATACAGATTGAATAGGGCCCTAATTGTCATTTGCAAGCTTTTAATGATTAATGACTCTAAATTAATATGAATCCTTGTTACCCTAGTTTTTTTGGCACTAGTGCAATGGCACCTGTTAAAGGGATTATCTGGTACTTTTGTATACTTTTTAGCCAGTAGCTCTGAAAGTAGCAATCACGAGCCAAAAGTGGTCCACTAAAATTGCGTACTGCGTCACTTATGTGCAGATGCAGTATGTGCACCACGTCATTGGTCTCTCTCTTTCTCTCTGCTGTGTGTGCATGATGTGCCTCTTGCTAGCTGTCACTCATATGGTGAAGGGCTGAAACTCATTGGTATTCACCAAAGTTCCAGAGCATGTCTTTAATATTTGATTTCAATAATGAGCAATTATGTGTGTTAATATTTCATTAATAACTCTTCAGTATAACGTATACAATTCCACATTGTGTACATTCCATATTGTGTACATTCATATTCAATTAATACTGTACATCTTAATTTCATTATAGTAGGTGGTGTAGTGGAAGGTCAATGCACGTAAACACCTTTTTTTATTTTGCACTAGCGCACCAATTTTTTTACCACTACATCTCTGATTATAATGTATAAAACTCTGCAAACATTCCATAACACAATTGTGCAGTGCACACATTTGTTCTTCGTTCTAATGCCTACTAAGGTAGATAACTAATCATTTTTGGAGAGTCAGGAGTTTCAACTTTCAACCTCATCAGTCTGGCAGCCAGACCATCCCAAGGGTAGTCTAACTGGTGTCTGCCAACAGCAGGTGGTCAGAAGAAAGGCAAAGATTCATAAAACAATAACACTCCTATATTTAATATTACGTTTTTAAGAGGGAACCGGTTAATACTCCACTAAACCCAGCTGAAATTACATTTGTCTGAAGATATTCTTTGAGCCTGGGTTTGAGGGAGGAGTAAGTTTAGTATTTGTGATTTGATAAACAGTTCTGATTGAGACTGGTGGTTCATTTTCATCACAAATCCGCCTCACTAACCAACTAAAAACAATAAACACATTATCACACACATAACAATGCTATATATTTAGAATTTTGAATTATAGAGATAAGTGACTGTGAGAAAGCAAGACGCTCTACCGAGCGTTAAACAGTGGTGTGGTGTGTTGTGTTGAGCTAATACCATTTGTTTTCTGTTCCTCTGCTGCTTTGCCACACTGGATTAGCTTTCCGTTTATCCCTCTGACTCCACCTGAGAAAGGCCAACCCAGAGCCCACACCCCTCCCAACAGGGGAGAGGAGACCAGGCTTGGGTTTAAGAGACCGCAAGTCTTCCTCCAGGAAGGCTGTGGCTGGTCTATGGTGTCGCCCTGGACAGTACCATGCCTCATTAACACCCTAAGGTCGATATCCGCGCCCCCGCGGAACTCTAATTAGCATAATAATAAAACAATCTGTCCGTTTAAGCTAGAGATATATATTTTTTTGCATTGGATGCGTATCAATCAACCGCATCCGCCTATGTCACACTTCCGCATCTGCGGTGAAAGGTGACAGACCATGAAACATCGTGAAAATCGGTCTTCTCACAAAATCGTCTGCAGCATCCAAACGGTATGCTGGAAAGGGAGCCTGAGTGAAAAAGTTTGGGAATCCCTGATGTAGAGAAGAGTGTGGACAGTCCAAAGGAAGGGGGTAATGTAGTGACCTTAACCGAACACCTAGCGACCTCGTCAAGAGGTTCAGGCCTTTTGGCGCAATGGTTAAGGTGTTGACTTGACAGTCACTGGACCCGGGTTTGAGGGACTACCCCTTGAATTTACTACAATATGTACATACAGAGTGTAATACATACAGATCATGAAATTGGGAATTATTTGTTGATCATTTGAAACAAACATACTTTGCATTCGGAAAGTATTCTGACCCCTTCACTTTTTCCACATTTTGTTAAGTTACAGCCTTATTCTAAAATTGATTAAATTGTTTTTCCCCCCTCATCAATCTACACACAATATATCATAATGACAAAGCAAAAACAGGTTTGTAGATTTATTTGCACATTTATAAAAAATAAAGAACTTTAATATAACATTTACATAGGTATTCAGACCCTTAACTCAGTACTTTGTTGAAGCACATTTGGCAGCGATTACAGCCTCTAGTCTTATTGGGTATAACGCTACAAGCTTGGCACACCTGTATTTGGTGAGTTTCTCCCATTCTTCTCTGCAGATCCTCTCAAGCTCTGTCAGGTTGGACGGTGAACGTCGCTGCACAGCTATTTTCAGGTCTCTCCAGAGATGTTCAATCGGGTTCAAGTCCGGGCTCTGGCTGGGCCACTCAAGGACATTCAGAGACTTGTCCCGAAGCCACTCCTGCGTTGTCTTGGCTGTGTGCTTAGGGTTGTTGTCCTGTTGGAAGGTGAATCTTCAACCTGAGGTCCTGAGTGCTCTGTACTTTGCTCCATTCATCTTTCCCTCGATCCTGACTAGTCTTCCAGTCCCTGCCGCTGAAAAACACCCCAACAGTATGATGCTGCCACCACCATGCTTCACCGTAGGGATGGTATTGGCCAGATGATGAGCGGTGCCTGGTTTCCTCCAGCTGTGACGCTTGTCATTCAGGCCAAAGAGTTCAATCTTGGTTTCGTCAGACCAGAGAATCTTGTTTCTCATGGTCTGAGAGTCCTTTAGGTCCTTTGGCAAACTCCAAGCGGGCTGTCATGTGCCTTTTACTGAGGAGTGGCTTCCTTCTGGCCATTCTACCATAAAGGCCTGATTGGTGGAGCGCTGCAGAGATCGTTGTCCTTCTGGAAGGTTCTCCCATCTCCACAGAGGAACTCTGGCGCTCTGTCAGAGTGACCATCGGGTTCTTGGTCACCTCCCTGACCAAGGCCCTTCTCCCCCGATTGCTCAGTTTGATTGGGCGGCCAGCTCTAGGAAAAGTCTTGGTGGTTCCAAACGTCTTCCATTTAAGAATGATGGAGGCCACTGTGTTCTTGGGGACCTTCAATGCTGCAGTAATGTTTTGGTACCCTTCCACCGATCTGGTCCTCTGTAGCTCAGCTGGTAGAGCACGGCGCCTGTAACGCCAAGGTAGTGGGTTCGATCCCCGGGACCACCCATACACAAAAATGTATGCACGCATGACTGTAAGTCGCTTTGGATAAAAGCGTCTGCTAAATGGCATATTATTATTATTATTTATTATCTGTGCCTCGACATAATCCTGTCTCGGAGCTCTACAGACAATTCCTTCGACCTCATGGCTTGGTTTTTGCTCTGACATGCACTGTCAACTGTGGGACCTTGTATTGACAGGTGTGTGCTTTTCCAAATAATGTCCAATCAATTGAATTTACGACAGGTGGAACCGGTCGGTCACAAATGTGGAAAAAGTGAAGGTGTCTGAATATTTTCCAAATGCACTGTTTATGGTCTCACTCATATGGTTTACATTATAGCTTACATACGTGTTTGTTTTTACAGATCGAGAAATGTCCATTGCTGTCTCGTGGACAGACAACTCTTTTCAAAGAGGTTCATGGCTGCAACTGTGGTTTCCACTCTCAAAAGGTGACCAAATATGTCTAGCCCAATGTTAAACATGCCATTGTACATACCAAACACATTTTTTGTGACCAACTTTTTATTTAGTTGTTTAAAAAAAGAGTTGCAGCGATGAGACAAGATCGAAATTGGGGAGAAAAAGGGGGTAAAAAAACACAAAAAAATCAGAGGGGGGTGGGGTTACAGGTACAAAAACAATCAAAGAAATGTATACAAAGATTACCCACACCATCCACAGCACCAGTCACTCTGTTGTCCCCAGTGCCAGTCAGTCTGCCATCACCAGCGCCAGTCAGTCCGCCGTCACCAGCGCCAGTCAGTCTGCCATCACCAGTGCAAATCAGTCTGCCAACACCAGTCACTCTGCGGTCCCCAGTGCCAGTCACTCTGCCGTTACCAGTGCCTGTCAGTCTGCCATCACCAGTTCCAGTCTGCCATCACTAGTGTGCCATCACAAGTGCCAGTCAGTCTGCCATCACCAGTGCCAGTCAGTCTGCCATCACCAGCGCCAGTCAGTGTACCAGCATCAGTCCCAGTCACTGCCGTCACAGATTGTCAGATTGTGATGCCCCAACCCTGCCTGCTGAAAACATACATTTACAGGAGCTGGTCTCAACAAAAAATTGTGGCAGGTTCTGGACACTAATGGTTTTTACCACCTGGTAACAGAAACCCTCACATGCAACAAATGCCGTGGTAACCATCTGTCTTGAAGTCAGACGTGCTGGACCAGCTGGACATAGCTCACTGGTTTCCAGTTCTGTGCCACTCTTACACGGAAGTAAGTTTCCTTTATATTTCAAACGGGGAATGAATTGGGCAATATTTGTTTTGCTACTACTATTTGCATTGCTCATATACTGTATGCTCCTATATTTACTGACTTGATGTGGTAAAACCAAACATTAATACAATACCAACTTGTTTTCCTAGGTTTGCATGTGATGTGCAGGTGATAAAGCCGTTGCATGACCGCACCCTGGGCATCCCTAGCCGTGTCCTCAGAGCATGCGCAGACCAGCTGGCTGGTGTGTTTATGGACATATTCAATCTCTCCCTTTCCCAGTCTGCTGTTCCCACATGCTTCAAGATGGCCACCATTTTTCCTGTACCCAAGAAAGCAAAGGTAACTGAACTAAATGACTATCACCCTGTAGCACTCACCTCTGTCATCATGAAGTGCTTTGAGAGACTAGTCAAAGATCATATCACCTCTACCTTACCTGTCACCCTAGACCCACTTCAATTTGCTTACCGCCCCAATAGATCCACAGACGATGCAATCACCATCACACTGCACACTGCCCTATCCCATTTGGACAAGAGGAATACCTATGTAAGAATGCTGTTCATTGACTATAGCTCAGCATTCAACACCATAGTACCCTCCAAGCTCATCATTAAGCTTGAGGCCATGGGTCTGAACCCCGCCCAGTGCAACTGGGTCCTAGACTTTCTGACGGGCCGCCCCCAGGTGGTGAAGGTAGGAAACAACATCTCCACTTCGCTGATCCTCAACACTGGGGCCCCACAAGGGTGCATGCTCAGCCCCCTCCTGTACTCCCTGTTCACCCATGACTGCATGGCCTAGCATGCCTCCAACTTAATCATCAAGTTTGCAGACGACACAACAGTAGTAGGCTTGATTACCAACAATGACGAGACCGCCTACAGGGAGGAGGTGAGGGCTCTGGGAGTGTGGTGCCAGGAAAATAACCTCTCACTCAACATCAACAAAACAAAGGAGATGATTGTGGACTTCAGGAAACAGCAGAGGGTGCACCCCCCTATCCACATCGATGGGACCGCAGTGGAGAAGGTGGAAAGCTTCAAGTTCCTTGGCGTACACATCACCGACAAACTGAAATGGTCCACCCACACAGACAGTGTGGTGAAGAAGGCACAACAGAGCCTCTTCAACCTCAGGAGGCTGAAGAAATTCAGCTTATGTTAGATTAATTTGGATTTTAAGAATAATGACTAAAGAATTTCACCCCAAACACAGTATAAATGTTAGAATTATCATGTAGTGTCAACCCACTAACAGAGGGGGCGGTACTAACCATTCAAGGGGGAAGGCGGGAACTGTTTTAAGAAAGCCACCTAAAGGTGGGAGGAGCATAGTGCCTTTGTTTGTCAAGAAGTATAAAAACAGTGTGTATGTGTTTTTAGCGGCAGAGCTCTCTCCATGAATAAATATACAGATAGTACTTGTTGGTTGTGGACCTTGAATCATTGATGATTAAAACCAGAGCCTTACAACCTCTGGTAATGATTCAAGCTTAGGTTGAATTAGAGATAGAAATTCACATGACAGATTGATCCTTCGAAGCGGAGCTTAATACATCTTTATCGTTCTAAAGACACCGAAATCCGTGCACGGGCGGGTGATCGCATCCGTAAAAGAGTCCTGGCCTTCGACGTTAAGGTTATAAACAGGCCGGTGATTACTCTTTATGAACGATAAAGACGTTAACAAGTTTGAAAAAGCATTTTAATCCAGACTGCGAGGAAAAGGTCAGTAATTTTTATTCATGGATTTTGGTAAAATGATTTGAACTTGTATGAGAATAAGTGATTCTTGTATGAGGGCAGATAATAGTTACCAAAGTCAAAGGAAGTAATAATTATTACGAAACAGGGAGGGTCCGCAATTTACCCTAGGTAAATAGCTATTACCAGAATAATCTAGTCCGAAATGACAAGGGGTGAAGGCCATCACCAATGTAAACTAGTTTTTTATTGAGACTGTATTGGGTACAGTACTACGATAAACAGGGAAAGGGATGATTTTCGTCGTGTGCTATAGATAAAACGAGTCAAAAGTCGCGTATACAACTGGGGATTTGCTAGAACTCTGTGTGTTTCATGAAACTAGAGCAGTTACGACCTCTAGGTTACAAATAGGTTTAGCAAATGACTGTATAATGTTATGTACGTGTGAGACTTGAGTATCCATCAGTATACGTGATAATTATTTATAGGAAGGAGCTAAAAAATTAGGTCGCGTGAGAAAAAAATGGTTATCGACCCCTTTCATGAAACCGGAGTTTTAAATAAAAGCTCTGGGTTAGGGGTTAAATAATTTTAAATGGTTAATTACAAAAGCAAATCATACGTTGGCTCAAAAGACGCACTAAAATAATAGCTCCTAGAACAATAATTCTGGGAATTATTACGAAAGGGGGGAATTTCTTATTGTTCCACCATGGGAAAGACATCTTCTGAAGAAATATGTTTTATGGATCCATTTGGGAGAAGAGGTATGGATTTATTGGGCATCTCGATGTTGCAAAGTTAGAAAATATGATTACGCAAATGCATATCAACTGTGGAGCAAATTTTAAAAAAACAGCGAAAGGAGGGGCTGGAGACAGCGAGTGTGTTTTTTTAAGCGCGAAATTGCTTTAACGGTAACAAAGGAATATTTAACCATCGTGACTGCATGGGTAAAGAAATGGAGGAGGACAGTCAATTTTTGGTTCAACGGGTAAAATGTTTGAAAAAATGATTCGTGTCAATTAAGAATTGGCTAAAAACACCACAAAGCGATTATTTGAGAGGTACCTATAAAGTCCAACGATGCTAGTGGTCCTCTGTAGCTCAACTGGTAGAGCACGGCGCTTGTAACTCCAAGGTAGTGGGTTCGATCCCCGGGACCACCCATGCACAAAAAAAAATGTATGCACGCATGACTGTAAGTCGCTTTGGATAGGAGCGTCTGCTAAATGGCATATTATGTGTATGAACTTTCGCACTCAAACGTAATGAGTGAGAAAGTAGAGAATATTTGCATTTTTGGGCAGTTGGCGGACGCTCTGGTCCGGAGCGACTTGAAAAACCAATAGAGAGTTGCATTGAACTATTCTGTCGTGTTGGGCATTTGAATGGCATAAGGTGAAATATGTGTGTATGAGGGAATTAAACGGCGGGTATGAATGATAACCGGATACTACTTAGTATTTGGTTGGTTAAATGCTGAATAAAAGATTTGAGGCGTGGTTATGGGGTAACTAGGAAGACGCACTTATTCAATAGAGAATGGGTGGAGAGAGAGAGTTTTTTTACGTGTATTAAAAGTTGCATGAGATAGGTCTATGAAAATATGTTACAAGTACGAATGACATTATTTCCTAAGAAGGAAGATTGTAGGGAAGTTTCCCGCGCCTCCCCCATAATGTAGGAAGGAGCAGGAGAGGGGGGGGAGAGACAGTAAATAAGTTCAGATGGTAGGAATGTCATGTATGCTGATCAACGATATCAAGCATTTGTTTTATTGATTGGGGCCGAATCAGAGAGAACTGTTAAAGATATTGAATAGCGAACTGAAATGGGTTAGCGGGAAAATACAAATAGTTGGAACATTTTAGAACGATAATTTATTTTCGTTACAGGGAAGCAAGTGGCATTGGCTGTTGTGCTGGGGGAATAGCGCCAGCCTGTGGTGGGTTCTGGATTTGTTATAAATAACTTTATATTTTAAACTAAAGTGATGGAATAGACTACAATTATAACATTAGAAAAAGGACAATATAATTCGTAATAGTTATTATAATTATTATTGATAGTTATTGCAGTTATTATTATCCTGAGTGGCGCAGTGGTCTAAGGCACTGCATCGCAGGGCTAACTGTGCCACTAGAGATCCTGGTTCGGATCCAGGCTCTGTCGCAGCCGGCAGTGACCGGGAGACTCATGGGCGGCGCACAATTGGCCCAGCGTCGTCCAGGGGAGGGGGGTATGGCCGGCAGGGATGTAGCTCAGTTGATAGAGCATGGTGTTTGCAACGCCAGGGTTGTGGGTTCGATTCCCACGGGGGGAGGCCAGTAAAAAAAATAATAATAAAAAATAATAAAAATGTATTCACTAGGTCGCTCTGGATAGGAGCGTCTGCTGGGTGACTAGAATGTAAATGTATTATCATTGATTCAGTAATGATAGGAGGGAAGTAGCGATAGAGCTGTGAGGGTTGAGTTGAGGACAAGGAGAATGATTTGTGGCTCTGGTTGGCGGGAAAAAGGAGAGGCAGAGACAGACTTAGAGAGACAGAGGAAGTTAGAGAGGAAGGACAAAATAAAAAATTATTAGAGATGCAAAGAGAAAGGGGCAGAAAAAAAAGAAGTTTCAGGGCCCCCCCAGAGCAAAGAACAGAGAGGTTATATCAAGAGTTGGTAGAGCAAGCTTGGAAAGAAAGCCCAGATGATACCGTTGTCATGTGTAGGAGAAGATTAGGGGTGATCCCCGTCCCTCCCCCACCATATGACGGCCAAGCCGGAATGTTGGAAGGGCAAGAAGAGGGGGGGGCAGAGTAAAGAGGCCAGTAAAGAAATAAAAGAAGGGGCAAGCAAGATAATCGGGGTGGAAAAAGAGAGAGGGCCTACAAACACCCATCACCCAGTTCCGGTAGGGAGGAAGAGGAAGATATGGCATGACTAAAACAAGGGGAAGATAGTAGTACAGATAGTGGAGGAGAGGGGTCAGAGGAACCCAGTGATATGGGGTGTGAAGTGTTTGAGTTGGAAACAATTGAATTGGCGCTGCAGCAAGAACAGAAACCATACCTCACCTTAACAATATTGGGGAAAAATATTAAATTCTTGTGTGACACAGGGGCATGTCGCACAGCGATCTGTGTAGCCGACATACCCAAAGGAATTAGAATTAATGGGGAAAAAATCATGGTACGCTCGGCCTCGGGCCATCAATTTATAGAGCGATTATCGGCCCCTGTGACTTTAAAACATGAAGATTCAGGGGGAGAGGTATGCATACCTGTACTTGTATCAAGCCTGTGTCCAGTCAATTTGCTAGGAAGGGATGCCATGACTCAGTTGAACGTAGCTGTAAAGCCGACGCTGAGGGGTATGAAGGCATATGTCGTAAGGGATAATATGGTATTGAGCGGGGAGGGAAAACCATGCTATTGGTATAGCCAGGATCTGCTAAGAGGGGGACTTACAGACATACCGAAATCACTAATAGACCTAAGTAATGAGTTAGTGATTGGATCAACCAAGATGACAGTAGACGACTTACACTGTACATTATGGTGTAATGAGCACCCAGGCCCTAACCCAGATTATGAGGAAGAATTGTTAAAAACCACAGAAAAAACAATTGGGTTAAAATGGGTTCACTATGATAAAAAACGGGCAGCTGTAGAGGTGGAGTTAGGACCACAAAGCCAGAGACTGTACAGAGAGAGGTGGAGCCCCCATGTTTCCCTAGTGAAAGAACCTTCAGAGGAAGGGTTATCACTAGGTCAATGGGTAAAACAGGGGAAAAACATCACTGACTGGCAAAATACACCAAATGGGGATCAGTATAGCCACTCCACGGGGAGATATAGAAGAAAATTGAATTGGAGAGCAAAAACCCAGCCCGGGTCCACCTGGAGACAAATTTTAACGGATGACAGGAAGAGATTTTCTTAACTCAGGAACAGGAGGATGAGTTGGCAGCAATTCCGTTCAAATTATGGTCACAAGGACCAGCCGATGTGGGACTAATTAAGGGGGTAGCTCCAGTACAAGTGATTCCTCGATCCGATCATAGACCATACCAAAAGCAATACCCTATGAAACCAGAAGCAATAAAAGGGATAACACCTACATTTGAGCATTTACTTAAGGGAGGGGTGATAATTCCTGGAGATGAGGCACAATGCAACTCTCCAGTATTTCCTGTTAAAAAGGCGGCACCTAGTGCCGACTGGAGGATGGTAATGGACTTGCAGGGGGTTAATAGAAATATCATTCCCAGAGCTCCATGTGTACCAGATCCACATACATTGCTGAACCAATTGAAACCAGAGTCAGATAGATTTTACTAGGGGGTGGATCAAATAATTGATAATGGATCATTTGAAATGAGATCACATGTAGCAGATTTAGAGTAATCAATTAAATAATAATTGTATACTCGAGGAATTTTGAGGGATTTTATGAAGTTAGGCAGTATTTAGGTCATAAGAGGGAGCTACCAAATTAAGTTGAGCCTAACTATCTTTGATTGTTATTTTTCAATTGGGTTTTTCAAATAAAATAAAAAACACACCCAGCATGATGTTTATAAAGGGTTGTTATGTTGAATTTAGGGGATTTTCAACAGTTCATAGGTGATGTTTACTATGCTGTGGGATGGAACGGTTTATTGGGTGATATTTGAAACTAAAATTAATGGAATAAGCTGCAGTAATCAGAGGAATGTACAATCTAAGGCGAGACAACTATTGCCTAGATCATTGATTTAGCAATAGGATCAGGTAGATAAGGACTAGAAAATTTTTTTTTTTAGATGAAGAATGATGAACTTTTTGGTAAGGATAGACTGCTGTAAAGCTTGGGTACTCATTATGTACTGCATACGGGTAAATTAAGTGATCTTATCTATGGGAAGGCAATGGCAGCCCATGGTAAAATCATTTGGAACTCTGAGGAGGAAGAACAGGTTATGTTGTTGCTCTCTTCCCAAACAGTCTTAGCTTTTCATACATATATCAGGGATGTTACCCAAATAGTAGAGAGTAAAGAGGGATATGACATTGGTCGTGATTAAGATGATGTTTTTTTTTTGGTGGGCTATTAGAGATAACTGGGTTAATCACGAACATAGAGGTTTTTATTCTTTGTTGCTAGGCAGAACACTTAGGTGACCTAAAAATGGAATTGTCAGGTCCAACAATCAGTCTTCAGGTCAAGCCCGGGAGAGCCGGGGTAGAACAGAGGTTGAACTAAACATAAGTGTTTTTACAAGATAAGAGATTGTTTGATTGGATTACTAATTGATTCTGAACTGAATGAAAGTCGAATTTAGCCGCCATAAAGACAAAGGAAGTGGGAGGAGCAATAAAGAAGCAAAAGACAATCTCAAAAATGAAAGGCATGGCAATTGGTTGATAAATTACCTAAGCGAATGTTTAGGAAGGTGGAAAAAAAATTGACACATAAGCAGAACTATGTGTCAAGAGGGGGGAAGAGGCTAATTGTAGGATTAAATAATATACGAAGGAGAGGACAAAATACTTTTTAAAAAAAAACATTTTTTTAGATACAGTCTAAAAAGAGAATGCAGTCAGAAATTGTTACATTAATCTGAACATGTGTGAAGATAGTTTATTAACCACACCCGTATGTCAGAGGTTTTGTGCCCCACAGGTGAACTAAAGGAGAAGGTGACCCACTATCTAACCAGGTGACTGGTGAGCATCCAGTCACTAGAAGGAAAACTGGAAGCAGGCCTGTTGGGAAGGGCCCTATCAGGTTATGTTGGTAACCACCTTGGCCATTAGAATAGCAGAGAGATGAACCTGGGTCCATGTTACCCACTGCAAGAAGGTAAGACCACATACAAGCACCGCTTAGCACACGCAGAGTTGATGAGCGGAACTGGGCCACAGGGTCCGGGGGTCACCTCTGTCAACGAAGATCTCCTACCCAGACCTATCATCACTGTAGTGTGTTCCTAGGGTGTGAGTATGAGGTGGTACCGAGCAGAAGGACTCAAGACAGGAGAGGGTTGGCGGTTTTTGGGAATATGGGTGACCCTGAGCTGCATCATAGTCTCGACAATAGTCGTGGTAGGTCAAGATCCACCACCACCTCGCACCAATTACGCTATGGCCTTACCATTATTAAGAAATAAAAGGGAAGCGACCCGACATACTGACCGTCAAGGGTGAGTGATCTACAAAATAGGAGTCAGAGAGGGGTGGGGAGTAAGATTCAAAATTAGGATTAGGGATCTTATCAGAGCGGATAAGCAAGCAACATGGGATTATAAGATCCCGTTGTATTTATGTTCAGCTCCCTCGGCAGATTGTTCCTGGGCTCAGGTATTTAGATATACTGGGGGACGGAGATATGAGACGGGGGGGGGGGGGCTGGACGTCCAGATGGAGGATAAGAAGGTATAACGACATCCCCACGGAAATGGTAGTAACGATAGTAAAAGTCACTAAAGAGGACATGAAAAGAACTTACTGGGCTTGCGCGGACGTATACGGACGGGATACTTGTCTAAGATTATATTTGATGGAGTCAAAAGATATAGAGGGAGCAGGTACTGTCATTAATCCACTAACAGCAAGAGACCGAGTAAATCAGTCAAGGGATGACGGAGTCAATTTGACTAACCCGTCCACTATGAAAGATTTTCTCCTCCAAGAATGGAACAATGGGGAAGTGGAGGGGGTCCCTGATGAGAATCTCTGGTTAAAGTGGATGAAATACACCGCTAGGGCCTTGGGGGAGACCAATTGTTATGCATGCTCCATTGGGCGACCGACAATGTTGACCGCCCCAATGCCAAAGGCAATGTTTCCCTGTGTATTAGACCTGGGGTCCAATCAAAAAGAGCCAAATTGCACAGGGATTGGGCTGGCAAAATTGACATACTGGGCCAGCCCACCTAGATTCACTTTAACTCCTGGCGAATACCAGTGTTACAGACATAGAAATGGCACCCGTAACTTGGGTGATTTTGATGGCTGTAAGGAGATAATTAATGTGACTGATTTAGATAAGGAAGGGAGGAAAAAAAATTAGGAGCCTAACCATCCCTCTGACTGATGTGTAGTGGGCATGCACTAACAAAGGGAGCATTCGGCAGACATTACCAGAGGGATGGGTGGGTACTTGTGCACCAGTATTGTTGGTCCAACCTGTAAGAATTGGTCATCAAAGACCAGTGACAGGAAGAATAATTAGGAGAAAAAGAAATATAAGTCAGGAAGGAAATAGCCCAATTTGGATAGATGGTATAGGCATCCCCAGGGGTGTTCCAGACGAATACAAAGCTATAAATCAATTTTTTTTCCAAGATGGCGTAGCAGTGCGGTCGCTTTTATTTTTCGTCCTGTGTAAATATCCCGTTTCTTGTTTTTTGTCTATATTTCTCAATTTTTTACTTTCATTCTTTAACTAAACCCGCCTCACCCAACGTGGAAAGGATTCTATTATTTCTTTATAACTTTCATCAAGAACCGTAAGCTGAAAATAGTGGCTACCTGTTATTAGTCACCGTTAGCCTCTTCACCATTGTCCGTGGCCTACACTATCCACCAGCCAGCTCTAGCTCTAGCCTGGACAATTCGTCGGCCAGTCTGCACAGCGTGCTATCGACCCAGCGTGCTATCGACCCAGAGCTTATTTGACTTTCTGCCGGAATCACTGGACCCTAGCGCCGGATCATCACAACCAGCTAGCTAGCTGCAAACTGTTGTTGGCTGATTACCATTACCATTGCCCTATAGCAAGCACCAGTTAGCCTTGAGCTAGCCTCAGGCCCATCTCCCGGCTATCTACCTCTCTGTCAACCGGACGGGACCTCCTAGTGTTGACACTGAGCCCCGCCGATCCAACACGACTGGTTTGCCGACGAAATAGTCTGATGTGGTTTCAACAGGCTTCCCGTTGCGACGACCACGAAGATCCATCTGCCAGCCCCGGCCCGCTAGCACACGCAAACTACAACTGTGCTCCCTGCTAGCTGTGCTGAAGCACCAATTTGAACTGCTCTCGGACTCACATATTGCTGTTCACTGGACCTTATGATCACTCAGCTGCACAGCTGATGCCTGCTGGACTGTTCCTTTACACGGTACCCTGTCCTGTTTATTCTGTTTAGTCTTAGCCCAAACGTTATCGCTATTTCCAGTTGTGTCTTAGCTCTCTCTAATAACACATGTGACTGCTTTATGCCTCTCTCCCATGTCAATTATGCCTTGCCTATTGCTGTTTGGGTTAGTTCTTATTATACAATTTCAATGTAGAACCCCTAGTCCCTCTCAAACTGCCTCATATAGTTCCTTTGTTCCTCCCCCCATACACGCCGAGACCGGCTCAATCGATGCCTCCAATGACGCTATCTCTTTCATTGTTACCCAACGCTTAGGGTTACCTGAACTGTACTCATATCCTTCCATAGACAGTACTGTGCAGCCGTTTTCATTGACCTGGCCAAGGCTTTCGACTCTGTCAACCACCGCATTCTTATTGGCAGACTAAATAGCCTTGGTTTCTCAAATGACTGTCTCGCCTGGTTCACCAACTACTTCTCAGATAGAGTTCAATGTGTCAAATCGGAGGGCCTGTTGTCTGGACCTATGGCAGTCTCTATGGGGGTGCCACAGGGTTCAATTCTTGGGCCAACTCTTTTCTCTGTGTATATCAATGACGTCGCTCTTGCTGCTGGTGACTCTCAGATCCACCTCTACGCAGACGACACCATTTTGTATACATCTGGCCCTTCATTGGACACTGTGTTAACAAACCTCCAAACGAGCTTCAATTCCATACAACACTCCTTCAGTAGCCTCCAACTGCTCTTAAACACTAGTAAAACTAAATGCATGCTCTTCAACCGAACGCTGCTTGCACCCGCCCACCCGACTAGAATCACTACTCTAGACGGGTCTGACCTAGAGTATGTGGACAACTACAAATATCTAGGTGTCTGGTTAGACTGTAAACTCTCCTTCCAGACTCACATTAAGAATCTCCAATCCAAAGTTAAATCTAGAATCGGTTTCCTATTTCGCAACAAAGCCTCCTTCACTCATGCTGCCAAACATGCCCTCGTAAAACTGACTATCCTACCGATCCTTGACTTCGGCGATGTCATTTACAAAATAGCCTCCAACACTCTACTCAGCAAATTGGATGTTGTCTATCACAGTGCCATCCGTTTTGTCTCCAAAGCCCCATATAATACCCACCACTGTGACCTGTACGCTCTTGTTGGCTGGTCCTCACTACATATTCGTCGCCAAACCCACTGGCTCCAGGCCATCTATAAATCACTGCTAGGCAAATCCCCGCCTTATCTTAGCTCATTGGTCACCATAGCAACACCCACCCGTAGTCTGCGCTCCAGCGGGTATATCTCACTGGTCATCCCCAAAGCCAACACCTCCTTTGGCCGCAATTCCTTCCAGTTCTCTGCTGCCAATGACTGGAACAAATTGCAAAAATCTCTGAAGCTGGAGACACTTATCTCCCTCACTAACTTTAAGCATCAGTTGTCAGAGCACCTTACCGATCACTGCACCTGTACACAGCCCATCTGAAATTAGCCCGCCCAACTACCTCATCCCTATATTGTTATTTATTTTGCTCATTTGTACCCCAGTATCTCTATTTGCACATCATCTCTTGCACATCATTCCAGTGTTAATACTAAATTGTAATTATTTTGCACTATAGCCTATTTTATTGCCTTACCTCCATAACTTGCTAAATTTGCACACTGTATATTATATGTATTTCTGTTGTATTTTTGACTTAGTTTTGTTTTACCCCATATGTAACTCTGTGTTGTTGTTTTTATCACACTGCTTTGCTTTATCTTGGCCAGGTCGCAGTTGTAAATGAGAACTTGTTCTCAACTGGTTTACCTGGTTAAATAAAGGTGAAATAAAAAAAATAAAAAAAAATATGGGAGAGTTTTACTACAACATTTTTCTGGTGGGTGACAATAAACAAAAATATGGATTGGATAAATTATATCTATTACGACCAACAACGATTTATTGACCAGACTAGAGATGCAGTAAAGGGGATCTCTGAGCGATTATCCGCCATCCTGCTCATAACTTAGTAGAGGTTGGTTCTAGATCAGGCAGAAAGGGCCGGTGTCTATAGAAAGATAAGCCATTGTTGCACATTTATCCCTAACAACACCACACTGGATGGGACAGTCACCAGAGCTCTTACAGATTTAACTGCACTAAGTGAAGGATGAACTGAACTCAGAAGTTAGTACATTGTGGATAGATGGTTTGATGAAATATTTGGTAAATGGAAAACCCTAGCAGCCACCATCTTAGGAGCGATCAGTTTTTGTATGGGTATTCTTGTATTATGTGGTTGTTGTCTTGTTCCCTGTGTCCGAGGATTGGTGAGTCAGGCGTTGGTGAAATGCAGTATCTAAACAATGATGAGAGATGGACTGACTCCGGACTCTGACCAGGGGAATGTGAAAAACGATCCCCCAGGCTTGGTGGATGACGAGGATTTGGACCCTGAAAGACCGCAATTGGATGAAATGTTTATTAGTTCTGATGTGATCTCTGAGATTAATCATGCTTGTAAAATACATTTATCCTGAATGTGGGAATATTTAGTCAAAGGGGTGGATTGTTAGATTAATTTGGATTTTAAGAATAATGACTAAAGAATTTCACCCCAAACACAGTATAAATGTTAGAATTATCATGTAGTGTCAACCCACTAACAGAGGGGGCGGTACTAACCATTCAAGGGGGAAGGCGGGAACTGTTTTAAGAAAGCCACCTAAAGGTGGGAGGAGCATAGTGCCTTTGTTTGTCAAGAAGTATAAAAACAGTGTGTATGTGTTTTTAGCGGCAGAGCTCTCTCCATGAATAAATATACAGATAGTACTTGTTGGTTGTGGACCTTGAATCATTGATGATTAAAACCAGAGCCTTACAACCTCTGGTAATGATTCAAGCTTAGGTTGAATTAGAGATAGAAATTCACATGACAGCTTAGCACCTAAAACCCTCACAAACTTTTACAGATGCACAATTGAGAGCATCCTGTCAGGCTGTATTACCGCCTGGTACGTCAACTGCACCGCCCACAACCGCAGGGCTCTCCAGAGGGTGGTGCGGTCTGCCGAATGCATTACCGGGGGCAAACTACCCGCCCTCCATGACACATACAGCACCCGATGTCACAGGAAGGCCAAAAAGATAATCAAGGACATCAACCACCCGAGCCACTGCCTGTTCACCCCGCTATCATCCAGAAGGCGAGGTCAGTACAGGTACATCAAAGCTGGGACCGAGAGAATGAAAAACAGCTTCTATCTCAAGGCCATCAGACTGTTAAATAGCCATCACTAGCACATTAGAGTCTGCTGCTGCCTATTGAAATCACTGGCCACTTTAAGAAATGGAACACTAGTCACTTTAATAATGTTGACATATCTTGGACTACTCATCTCATATGTATATACTGCATTCTATTCTATAACATTCTACTGTATCTTAGTCCATGCCACTCTGTCATTGCTTGTCCATATATGTATATATTCTTAAATCCCATTCCTTACTAGTTTTGTGTGTTTTGGGTATAAGTTGTGAAATTGTTAGATATTACTTGTTACATATTACTGCACTGTTGGAGCTAGAAGCACAAGCATTTCGCTACACCCGCTATAACATCTGCTAAACATGTGTATGTGACAAATACATTTTTATTTTATTTTATTTGGGCAACAGCCTCACCTGGTTCATGAAAGAGCTGCAAGAGAACCACATCAAGGATTGGCTGAAGCGCGCTGCATGTTACCTCAGTGAGTGTGCCCAGTTCATAGACCATCCCAGCATCACTCCCCTGGTCTTCAAGAATACACTAGAACCTGTGCCAGGGCCATCCTACAAGTGGATTATGACTGTTTATGGCCTCGACATCATGGGGAGACTAGATGACATCAAGGCCAAGATCACATCTACACTTGGATCCATCTTGAAAATGGATTACACCAAGAAGGTGAGAAAACACATTATTGCTGTTGAATGGACATTTGACATTTAATTATTGATTGTAACCATTATACCCCAAAATATTAGGTAGTTTTTGTATGTTTGTAGATAATTTGTCAACAATGTATTGGTAAAAAATATATTTAAAATCAAATCAAATCAAATCAAATCAAATTTTATTGGTCACATGCGCCGAATACAACAGGTGCAGACATTACAGTGAAATGCTTACTTACAGCCCTTAACCAACAGTGCATTTATTTTAAACAAAAAAGTAAGAATAAAACAACAACAAAAAAGTGTTGAGAAAAAAAGAGCAGAAGTAAAAAATAAAGTGACAGTAGGGAGGCTATATATACAATAGAATAAAGTGACAGTAGGGAGGCTATATATACAGGGGGGTACCGTTGCATAGTCAATGTGCGGGGGCACCGGCTAGTTGAGGTAATATGTACATGTGGGTAGAGTTAAAGTGACTATGCATAAATACTTAACAGAGTAGCAGCAGCGTAAAAAGGATGGGGTGGGGGGGCAGTGCAAATAGTCCGGGTAGCCATGATTAGCTGTTCAGGAGTCTTATGGCTTGGGGGTAGAAGCTGTTGAGAAGTCTTTTGGACCTAGACTTGGCACTCCGGTACCGCTTGCCGTGCGGTAGCAGAGAGAACAGTCTATGACTAGGGTGACTGGAGTCTTTGACAATTTTGAGGGCCTTCCTCTGACACCGCCTGGTATAGAGGTCCTGGATGGCAGGGAGCTTTGCCCCAGTGATGTACTGGGCCGTACGCACTACCCTCTGTAGTGCCTTGCGGTCAGAGGCCAAGCAGTTGCCATACCAGGCGGTGATGCAACCAGTCAGGATGCTCTCGATGGTGCAGCTGTAGAATTTTTTGAGGATCTGAGGACCCATGCCAAATCTTTTTAGTCTCCTGAGGGGGAATAGGCTTTGTCGTGCCCTCTTCACGACTGTCTTGGTGTGTTTGGACCATGATAGTTCGTTGGTGATGTGGACACCAAGGAACTTGAAGCTCTCAACCTGTTCCACTACAGCCCCGTCGATGAGAATGGGGGCGTGCTCAGTCCTCTTTTTTTTCCTGTAGTCCACAATCATCTCCTTTGTCTTGGTCACGTTGAGGGAGAGGTTGTTGTCCTGGCACCACACGGCCAGATCTCTGACCTCCTCCCTATAGGCTGTCTCATCGTTGTCGGTGATCAGGCCTACCACTGTTGTGTCGTCGGCAAACTTAATGATGGTGTTGGAGTCGTGCCTGGCCATGCAGTCATGGGTGAACAGAGAGTACAGGAGGGGACTGAGCACGCACCCCTGAGGGGCCCCCGTGTTGAGGATCAGTGTGGCAGATGTGTTGTTACCTACCCTTACCACCTGGGGGCGGCCCGTCAGGAAGTCCAGGATCCAGTTGCAGAGGGAGGTGTTTAGTCCCAGGATCCTTAGCTTAGTGATGAGCTTTGAGGGCACTATGGTGTTGAATGCTGAGCTGTAGTCAATGAATAGCATTCTCACGTAGGTGTTCCTCTTGTCCAGGTGGGAAAGGGCAGTGTGGAGTGCGATAGAGATTGCATCATCTGTGGATCTGTTGGGGCGGTATGCAAATTGGAGTGGGTCTAGGGTTTCTGGGATTATGCTGTTGATGTGAGCCATGACCAGTCTTTCAAAGCACTTCATGGCTACAGACGTCAGTGCCACGGGTCGGTAGTCATTTAGGCAGGTTATCTTAGAGTTCTTGGGCACGGGGACTATGGTGGTCTGCTTGAAACATGTTGGTATTACAGACTCAGTCAGGGACATGTTGAAAATGTCAGTGAAGACACTTGCCAGTTGGTCAGCACATGCTCGGAGTACACGTCCTGGTAATCCGTCTGGCCCTGCGGCCTTGTGAATGTTGACCTGCTTAAAAGTCTTACTCACATCGGCTACGGAGAGCGTGATCACATAGTCGTCCGGAACAGCTGGTGCTCTCATGCATGCTTCAGTGTTGCTTGCCTCGAAGCGAGCATAGAAGTGGTTTAGCTCGTCTGGTAGGCTTGTGTCACTGGGCAGCTCGCGGCTGTGCTTCCCTTTGTAGTCTGTAATAGTTTTCAAGCCCTGCCACATCCGACGAGCGTCAGAGCCAGTGTAGTATGATTCAATCTTAGACCTGTATTGACTCTTTGCCTGTTTGATGGTTCGTCGGAGGTCATAGCGGGATTTCTTATAAGCGTCCGGGTTAGAGTCCCGTTCCTTGAAAGCGGCAGCTCTACCCTTTAGCTCAGTGCGGATGTTTCCTGTAATCCATGGCTTCTGGTTGGGGTATGTACGTACGGTCACTGTGGGGACGACATCATCGATGCACTTATTGATGAAGCCAGTGACTGATGTGGTGTACTCCTCAATGCTGTCTGAAGAATCCCTGAACATGTTCCAGTCTGTGCTAGCAAAACAGTCCTGTAGCTTAGCATCTGCGTCATCTGACCACTTTTTTATTAGCCGAGTCACTGGTGCTTCCTGCTTCAGTTTTTGCTTATAAGCAGGAATCAGGAGGATAGAGTTATGGTCAGATTTGCCAAATGGAGGGCGAGGGAGAGCTTTGTATGCGTCTCTGTGTGTGGAGTAAAGGTGGTCTAGAGTTTTTTCCCCTCTGGTTGCACATTTAACATGCTGGTAGAAATGAGGTAGAACGGATTTAAGTTTCCCTGCATTAAAGTCCCCTGCTACTAGGAGCGCTGCATCTGGATGAGCGTTTTCCTGTTGATTAATGGCCTTGTACAACTCATTCAGTGCAATCTTAATGCCAGCATTGGTTTGTGGTGGTAAATAGACAGCTATGAAAAGTATAGATGAAAACTCTCTTGGTAAATAGTGTGGTCTACAGCTTATCATAAGATACTCTACCTCAGGCGAGCAAAACCTTGAGACTTCCTTAGTATTTGATTTTGTGCACCAGCTGTTGTTTACAAAAATACAGAGACCGCCACCCCTCGTCTTACCCGAGTCTGCCGTTCTGTCCTGCCGATGTAGCGTATAGCCTGCTAGCTGAATGTTGTCATTGTTGTCATTCAGCCACGACTCCGTGAAACATAAGATATTACAGTTTTTAATGTCCCGTTGGTAGGATAACCGTAATCTTAAATCGTCCATTTTATTATCCAAAGCTTGAACGTTGGCTAATAGGATTGATGGGAGAGGCAGTTTACTCGTTCGCCGTCGGATCTTTACAAGGCACCCCGACCTACGTCCACGGTATCTCCGTCTCTTCCTCACGCGAATGACGGGGATCTGGGCCTTGTCTGGAGTCTGTAGAATATCCTTCGCGAACGCCTCGTTGAAAAAAAAGTGTTCGTCCAACGCGAGGTGAGTAATCGCTGTCCTGATATCCAGAAGCTCTCTTTGGTTATAAGAGACGATGGCATAAACATTATGTACAAAATAAATTACAAATAACGCGGAAAAACACACATAATAGTACAATTGGTTAGAGGGCTGTAAAACGGCAGCCATCTTCTTCCGGCGCTGTTCTAGTTATATTTACTGTGTTCTGGGATCACACAAACATAGTTGAAGTTATTTGTTTGTTATTAAGTCCTGTGTTATTCTTCTGTGTATTTTCAGATTGTCAGAAAACTTGCTGGGACATCAAAGGGGACTGTACTCTGGCTCACTTCAGTCAGCAATGAAGTAGGTCAGGTGCTCATCAGTGTTTTGACCGCCCAGGAGGGTTCAGGTTCGGACAACATGGCTTCCGACCTCATCAAGCGGTACACCAATACTGGTGTAGGTCCATCCACCTGTCATACTCTACGTGGATAGTGGCTGATGTTCTGAAGCTGGGAGGACCAAGCTGTCAATCAGGTTCAGTGGGTTGCAAGATCTTGTTATCAGGCTTGACATCTGGCACTTCATGAGGAGGATTGCTGTGGGATGCACTACTGATGCCCATCAGCACTACGCAAAATTGAACAGGTGCTGACAGAGTCTGATAGACATAAGGGGCTGGACTCACTCAGTTTTCCTCTCATCGACTCTGAGCGAATGCAGACCATCTGGCGCACACAAAAGCAGCATGTTAAGTGCATCCAGGCTCTTCCTGGTGTTGCACTTAACACGGAGACTGGCACCCTCACAAAGGCATCGTACTGAAAAAGAACAGGTGTGCCAAAGGCTCCACAACTCTCAAGTAATTCGACCTTCATCTGAACAGATTTATCCCAGGTTTGTCTATTAAAATGTTTATTATATTTACCTTATCTTATAAACACATTCAGATTGGGAAGGATTTTGTTGATGCTTATATTAAGTGTTTTCTATGTATAGGAACCAGAGCCAACAGCCTCAATTTCCAGCTCTACCCTCCTCGAAGGACTGGAGGAACCAAGAACGGGCTACTGAAGCTTTGGCAGTGGAACCATCAACTCTCTGCAGCTACACTGGTGGTTTGGTTCACTATGTGAACCAGTTGGGTGATAAGGTTCTGCACCGAAGGATGTTTCCTTCTTTCCACCCCCCAGCCAAGTACACTGGTAAGTCATTATTAACTATTGGATAACTGTTTGTATTTTTTGGGGTCAATGTGTTTTACTTATTTGTGTATTCTATAATGTTTTGAATGTTCTATATGTTTCCTTCCAGGAGACCTCATAGGTATTCAGTACCTGTACAACCAGACCGGCCAGCCCCTCCAGAATATGCATGCAGACACGGAGGCGGCCAACGAGATGCCGGAGGACATCACTCTGGAGGAAGATCTTCAGGGACGGCACAGAGGATGGCGCTGTTGGTGCTCTGTAGCTCTCTGACATCATCCCAGAGATATCTGGTGACTACATCCCAGATGACATCACTGCAGAGATGCTTGAGTCCATCCCATATGACACTACAGAAGTCACTGATGAGGTAGATGCTAGTTCACCATTTCAGGGGTTGGGCTGTTGATTGGGTTGAAGACATGATTTACATTTCATCACAGCACTTACAACTTTCTGTATTCACAGGCTGTGGATCCGGAAGGCCTCACTGGCATGGCCCACGTTGACAAGCTGGCAAAGTACCTGGTATAGCTGCGTAATACTTCTGGCCTCACTCTATCAAACCAGCAAGCTGCCACTATAATATCCTTGTGGAAGAAGCTGAGCCAGCATGACAAGGACCGGATTGTTTATGCTGCCTGTCACCAAGACAGGCTGGTGATTGGTCGCTTCTGGTCACAAAAAAAGAAGACCTGTATCCCTGGAGTGCAGAGCACAAGGAGGTGCACTCTAGTGTGCGGGGGTACATCTGCCCAGTGGCCTGACTGCTGACGTGTGGTAGAGACCATGTTCACCCGACTGTGTAGCATCTACCCTAGGCCACAGAAGAAGTGGAAGGGGGCTCTGACAAGGTGGACCCTCATTCTGTGGGACGACAAGCTGGTGGTGACCAACGGGCTGGTCATGCAGCATACCACACTGCAGCTGTATGAAGTGAACCAGACCACCTTAGTGCAGTGCCACAACAGCAGGCAGAAAACCCAGGATGTGTCTGTGCTCCTCCAGGCATGCAGCTCCCTCCCCATGCCCACAAGCCACAGAGCCTCTGCAGCCTGCAAAAGCCTGCCCTGCTGCTGCCCCTCAGTTCAACTAAGAAGAGCATGTCTACCACCTACCTCCTAACACAGCAGAGCAGGCTAAAACTAAACGCAGAGCCCCAGTTGGACCACCTTCAATCATGCTAAAGATTCCTGCACAGAGGCAGCTATTCATCGAAGCACCAGCTGACCAGTGGTGGACTGGCTTTTAAAGTCCTGAACTGCCCTGGACAGTGCTTCATGCCATTTGTTCCCCAAGTGACGTTCTGGACAACAACGGCATCCACAGCAGCTTCATTCGTTATCTTTACTCACCCACACAAAGCGGGCCTACAAATGGATTGTCAAAGGCAATACACACGCAAAAAATGTGGTCAGTTCAAGGACAAGCAGACTGGGCACAGCCTTTATAAATGCAGTGTTTACTGCCCCAATGCATAGACTCTCCAAAAGACCAGGCAGCAGCAGTGAGAAAGACTCCCTATTTATGCCAGTTCACGTTATAGTTTTCTCATAACATTTCCATGTATGTGTTTAACTCTTTTAATTATCGTACATAACGTACTTCTTTTCAATAAGAGGGCAAATGTAATTTAGGCCTGAAACCTCTACCAGTGTTAAAATTAAAAGATACCATAATAACGGGGACCTGCTCATTGTGGTTGTTGTAGAAAACATCCCCCAGTCTCCACCCCTGCTCCAGCTACGTCCACAACTCCTAGACAGAAACACACACACACACACACACACACACACACACACACACACACACACACACACACATACCTGAAAGATGCTTTGAACAGCTTAATGCAGTCGTGCCCACACTGTGGGAGGAACTATTGCCCACTAATCATTAGGGTGCTTGGCTTTACCCACGTCAACATGAACAACAGGAACATACTCTTTTGCTGTAATGTGTAAGCAATACTTCACCAGATTAGGGCCTGCTAAAATTGAATGTGATGAGACCTCTCATCTTTTCACTGTACACAAATGTTTTATTCAGTTTATGTTAGCCTGATATGGGTTAGAGCAGTACTTCCCAACCACTGAGGTATACCCACAGTGCTAAAAAAGTATTAAAATGTATGCACTCACTACTGTAAGTCGTTCTGGATAAGAGCATCTGCTAAATGACTAAAATGTCAATGTAAAATGCTAAGTGAACTTCAGTATCCAATCCCCCTCTTCTCCAGCTACATCCCAAGCTCCTACACACACATACACATTCAGCTAATGGTTTGTACATGTTTACCTTCATAATTAATGACTGCAAAGCACTCAGGCAAGCCCTCAAGGAGGTGTTTCCACAAAGTGTCCAGCTGCTATGTGTGTTTCACATGCTGCAGGGAATGTGGAGGTGGCTGGGGACAAGACCGGCAGTACCTCCTTGAGCTGTTTAAGAGCCTGGTGTATGCAGATGATGCCACATCCGTTGACATCCTCTACGTGAAGATAGCATTCAGAAAGTATTTGGACCCCTTGACTTTTTCCAGATTTTGTTACGTTACAGCCTTATTCTAAAATGGATTCAATTGTTTTTCCCCCTCATCAATCTACACACAATACCCCATAATGACAAAGCAAAAACAGGTTTTTATAACATTTTGGAAATGTATCAAAAGTTAAAAACAGAAATATAACATTTACATAAGTATTCAGACCCTTTACTCAGTACTTTGTTGGAGCACCTTTTGCAGCAATTACAGCCTTAAGTCTTCTTGGGTATGACGCTACAAGCTTGGCACACCTGTATTTGAGGAGTTTATCCAATTATTCTCTGCAGATCCTCTCAAGCTTTGTCAGGTTGGATGAGGAGCGTCGCTGCACAGCTATTTTCAGGTTTCTCCAGAGATGTTAGATCGGGTTAAAGTCCGGGCTCTGGCTGGGCTACTCAAGGACATTCAGACACTTCTCTTGAAGCCACTCCTGCGTTGTCTTGGCTGTGTACTTAGGGTTGTTGTCCTGTTAGAATGTGAACCACAGTCTGAGGTCCTGAGCGCTCTGGAGCAGGTTTTCATCAAGGATCTCTCTGAACTTTGCTCCGTTCATCTTTCCCTCGATCCTGACTAATCTACCAGTCCCTGCTGCTGAAAAACATCCTCACAGAATGATGCTGCCATCACCATGCTTCACCGTAGGGATGGTATTGGCCAGGTGATGAGCGGTGCCTGGTTTCCTCCAGACGTGACGTTTGGCATTCAGGCCAAAGAGTTTGATCTTGGTTTCATCAGACCAGAGAATCTTGTTTCTCATGGTCTGAGAGTCCTTTAGGTGCCTTTTGACAAACTCCAAGCGGGCTGTCATGTGCCTTTTACTGAGGAGTGGCTTCCGTCTGGCCACTCTACCATAAAGGCCTGATTGGTGGAGTGCCACAGAGATGGTTGTCCTTCTGGAAGGTTCTCCCATCTCGATAGAATAACTCTGGAGCTCTGTCAGAGTGACCATCGAGTTCTTGGTCACCTCCCTGACCAAGGCCCTTCTCTCCCGATTGCTCAGTTTGGCGGGCGGCCAGCTCTAGGAAGTTTCTCAAAGTCACTAAAGTTTTACTTACCCTCAAACTTTGGAACCAAAGAGGCTAGGTTCCACTCATTCAGATTATCTTTTAGAAAGCCATTTATTGGAATGGACCTCTGCATTTAAGTACATAAATATATGTTAGAATCATAGCAACAGTGGGGGAAAAAAGTATTTAGTCAGCCACCAATTGTGCAAGTTCTCCCACTTAAAAGATGAGAGAGGCCTGTAATTTTCATCATAGGTACACGTCAACTATGACGGACAAATTGAGGAAAAAAAAATCCAAAAAATCACATTGTAGGATTTTTTATGAATTTATTTGCAAATTATGGTGGAAAATAAGTATTTGGTCACCTACAAACAAGCAAGATTTCTGGCTCTCACAGACCTGTAACTTCTTCTTTAAGAGGCTCCTCTGTCCTCCACTCGTTACCTGTATTAATGGCACCTGTTTGAACTTGTTATCAGTATAAAAGACACCTGTCCACAACCTCAAACAGTCACACTCCAAACTCCACTATGGCCAAGACCAAAGAGCTGTCAAAGGACACCAGAAACAAAATTGTAGACCTGCACCAGGCTGGGAAGACTGAATCTGCAATAGGTAAGCAGCTTGGTTTGAAGAAATCAACTGTGGGAGCAATTATTAGGAAATGGAAGACATACAAGACCACTGATAATCTCCCTCGATCTGGGGCTCCACGCAAGATCTCACCCCGTGGGGTCAAAATGATCACAAGAACGGTGAGCAAAAATCCCAGAACCACACGGGGGGACCTAGTGAATGACCTGCAGAGAGCTGGGACCAAAGTAACAAAGCCTACCATCAGTAACACACTACGCCGCCAGGGACTCAAATCCTGCAGTGCCAGACGTGTCCCCCTGCTTAAGCCAGTACATGTCCAGGCCCGTCTGAAGTTTGCTAGAGTGCATTTGGATGATCCAGAAGTGGATTGGGAGAATGTCATATGGTCAGATGAAACCAAAATAGAACTTTTTGGTAAAAACTCAACTCGTCGTGTTTGGAGGACAAAGAATGCTGAGTTGCATCCAAAGAACACCATACCTACTGTGAAGCATGGGGGTGGAAACATCATGCTTTGGGGCTGTTTTTCTGCAAAGGGACCAGGACGACTGATCCGTGTAAAGGAAAGAATGAATGGGGCCACGTATCGTGAGATTTTGAGTGAAAACCTCCTTCCATCAGCAAGAGCATTGAAGATGAAACGTGGCTGGGTCTTTCAGCATGACAATGATCCCAAACACACCGCCCGGGCAACGAAGGAGTGGCTTCGTAAGAAGCATTTCAAGGTCCTGGAGTGGCCTAGCCAGTCTCCAGATCTCAACCCCATAGAAAATCTTTGGAGGGAGTTGAAAGTCCGTGTTGCCCAGCGACAGCCCCAAAACATCACTGCTCTAGAGGAGATCTGCATGGAGGAATGGGCCAAAATACCAGCAACAATGTGTGAAAACCTTGTGAAGACTTACAGAAAACATTTGACCTGTGTCATTGCCAACAAGGGTATATAACAAAGTATTGAGAAACTTTTGTTATTGACCAAACACTTATTTTCCACCATAATTTGCAAATAAATTCATTAAAAATCTTACAATGTGATTTTCTGGAATTCTTTTTCTCATTTTGTCTGTCATAGTTGACGTGTACCTATGCTGAAAATTACAGGCCTCTCTCATCTTTTTAAGTGGGAGAACTTGCACAATTGGTGGCTGACTAAATACTTTTTTCCCCCACTGTATACTAACTTTGCTACATCAAATTTAAGATCAACTCTAACATTATCATAATTTTCATCCATCCTCCTCAACTTCACAAGTCTGACTAAAGCTGCCACTGTCAGAAACCATTGAAAACCAGTACAGTAATGTTAGCTAGCTAACTCAATCACCATGAAAGCACGAGATAAGCCTACCAAATAGCCTGGTTAAATTAACCCATATGGAGAATAAGTAAATTGTAGCTATGCTAGCCAACGAGTGAAACAGTGTCCGGCACAGTTCAGAAGAAGTGTCAGACTTAGCTAGCTAGCTAAAGTTAGCTACAGTCATTGACATACAGTGGTTTGCGAAAGTATTCACCCCCCTTGGCATTTTTCCTATTTTGTTGCCTTACAACCTCTAATTAAAATGGATTTTTGGGGGGTTTATATCATTTGATTTACACAACATGCCTACCACTTTGAAGATGCAACATATTTTTTCTCGTGAAACAAACAAGAAATAAGACAAAAAACAGAAAACTTGAGCGTGCATAAATATTCACCCCCCCAAAGTCAATACTTTGTAGAGCCACCTTTTGCAGCAATTACAGCTGCAAGTCTCTATAAGCTTGGCACTTCTAGCCACTGGGATTTCTGCCCATTCTTCAAGGCAAAACTGCTCCAGCTCCTTCAAGTTGGATGGGTTCTGCTGGTGTACAGCAATCTTTAAGTCATACCACAGATTCTCAATTGGACTGAGGTCTGGGCTTTGACTAGGCCATTCCAAGACATTTAATTGTTTCCCCTTAAACCACTCAAGTGTTGCTTTAGCAGTATGCTTAGGGTCATTGTCCTGCTGGAAACAGTCTGAAATCTCTGGAAGACTGAAACAGGTTTCCCTCAAAAATGTCCCTGTATTTAGCGCCATCCATCATTTCTTCAATTCTGACAAGTTTCCCAGTCCCTGCCGATGAAAAACATCCCACAGCATGATGCTGCCACCTCCATGCTTCACTGTGGGGATGGTGTTCTCGGGGTGATGAGAGGTGTTGGGTTTGCGCCAGACATAGCGTTTTCCTTGATGGCCAAAAAGCTCAATTTTTGTCTCATCTGACCAGAGTACCTTCTTCCATATGTTTGGGGAGTCTCCCACATGCCTTTTGGCGGACACCAAACGTGTTTGCTTATTTTTTTCTTCAAGCAATGGCTTTTTTCTGGCCACTCTTCCGTAAAGCCCAGCTCTGTGGATTGTACGGCTTAAAGTGGTCCTATGGACAGATACTCCAATCTCCGCTGTGGAGCTTTGCAGCTCCTTCAGGGTTATCTTTGGTCTCTTTGTTGCCTCTCTGATTAATGCACTCCTTGCCTGGTCCGTGAGTTTTGGTGGGCGGCTCTCTCTTGGCAGGTTTGTTGTGGTGCTATATTCTTTCCATTTATTAATAATGGATTTAATGGTGCACCGTGGGATGTTCAAAGTTTCAGATACTTTTTTTATAACCCAACCCTGATCTGTACTTCTCCACAACTTTGTCCCTGACCTGTTTGGAGAGCTCCTTGGTCTTCATGGTGCCGCTTGCTTGGTGGTGTTGCAGACTCTGGGGCCTTTCAGAACAGGTGTATATATACTGAGATCATGTGACAGATCATGTGACACTTAGATTGCACACAGGTGGACTTTATTTACTAATTATGTGACTTCTGAAGGTAATTGGTTGCACCAGATCTTATTTAGGGGCTTCATAGCAAAGGGGGTGAATAAATATGCACGCACCACTTTTCCGTTATTTATTTTTTAGAATTTCTTGAAACAAGTTATTTTTTCATTTCACTTCACCAATTTGGACTATTTTGTGTATGTTCATTACATGAAATCCAAATAAAATTCCATTTAAATTACAGGTTGTAATGCAACAAAATAGGAAAAACACCAAGGGGGATGAATACTTTTGCAAGGCACTGTAGCTAGCTAACCAAACGTTGACAAAAACCTTACATTTAGCTATATTCCACGACAACATGTAAAGTAAGCATTAACATTGAGTTAACAGTAAACTCCAGTAAGCTAGCTAGCTAACAATACAACAGCACAGAACAATAGCTAATGCTCGTGCTAGCAGACAAGAAAGTGTCATTAACTGAGATAACATGTAGCTAATTATGATAGGACAACCTATTTAACCTGAATGACCATCAAATTAATAATTAGTAACGTTTGTTACTTACCGTTTTCATGGTTTCCAGTCAGCCAAAACACAGTTTGTCTATCTAAATAACGTTAGCAATTTTCCACTAAGTCACTAAGTTGCACTAGAAGACTTGCCACCGTCTTGACACTTGACCATGCACTGGTGGACACTTGCTCAACCTTAATAACCCTAGCCTGACGACTCAAACAACATTATTCCGCTGCTCTGTCGTTCGCTACATACTTTAGTCCGAGACTGCCATCATTGAAGTCGTTTGTGGTGATGAAGGGACATTGTACAAAACAAAGTCATCAGTGATTGGATCATCTCTAACAAATCAGAGTATCAAAGCCAATGACGAATTTTCTCTCCACACAATATAGCTGGGTCGCCCAGTCCTGTCCCTAGGGGTCCACCACCCTAAAGCTTTAGGATCTTAGTGAAACATTCATTTATTGGTTTTGGGTGAGTTAGGCCAAGGCCAGAGTGACAACCCATAAGACGCCAGACCCCTAGAGCCAGGACTGAGAAGTCCAGCAGCTACGGGATTGCCTAAATAGGTGTCTCCCCTGACGTGGGCATGTTTTCAATTCACTCCTTATATTCCATATAAGGCATCCAGACCTTATGAAAGTTGCCCAGTATACCCTTACTCTTGTAATAAATCAAATCTAGTGATACATAACTTGACATTGTGGGAGGATAACCAACCTTCCTATTAATGGCAATGCATTTCTTAGCCACTATAAATGCTTGGTTACACAGTTTCTTCAGATAACAGTCTCCATTATCAACATTTCCAAGCAAACAAAAACAGGAGAAGGGAGAATCTGTAGACATGCTGAGAAAGAATAACATACTCTTTACCAGAATTCAGCCATCCTTCACAAGACCATAACATATGCAAATATGTACACTTTTGTGTTTTACACCTCCAGCAGAGGAATTACATTTCTGAGTGCATGTACAGCTGAAGTCGAAAGTTTACATACACTTAGGTTGGAGTCATTAAAACTCGTTTTTCAACCTCTCCACAAATTTCTTGTTAACAAAATATAGTTTTGGCAAGTCGGTTAGGACATCTACTTTGTGCATGACACAAGTAATTTGTGTCAATTGTTTACAGACAGATTATTTCACTTATAATTCACTGTATAACAATTCCAGTTGGTCAGAAGTTTACATACACTAAGTTGACTGTGCCTTTAAACAGCTTGGAAAATTACAGAAAATGATGTCATGGCTTTAGAAGCTTCTGATAGGCTAATTGACATAGTTTTAGTCAATTTGAGGTGTACCTGTGGATGTATTTCAAGGCCTACCTTCGAACTCAGTGCCTCATTGCTTGACATCATGGGAAAATCAAAAGAAATCAGCCAAGACCTCAGAAAAAAAATTGTAGACCTCCACAAGTCTGGTTCATCCTTGGGAGCAATTTCTAAACGCCTGAAAGTACCACATTCATCTGTACAAACAATAGTACGCAAGTATAAACACCATGGGACCATGCAGCCTTCATACCACTCAGGAAGGAGACGCATTCTGTCTCCTAGAGATAAACATACTTTGGTGCAAAAAGTGCAAATCAATCCCAGAACAACACCAAAGGAACTTGTGAAGATGCTGGAGGAAACGGGTACAAAAGTATCTATATCCACAGTAAAACAAGTCCTATATCGACATAACCTGAAAGGCCTCTCAGCAAGGAAGAAGCCACTGCTCCAAAACCGCCATAAAAAAGCCAGACTACGGTTTGCAACTGCACATTTGGACAAAGATTGTACTTTTTTGAGAAATGTCCTCTGGTCTGATTAAACAAATATAGAACTGTTTGGCCATAATGACTATCGTTATGTTTGGAGGAAAAAAAGGGGGGCTTGCAAGCCAAAGAACACCATCTCAACCGTGAAGTACAGGGGTGGCAGCATCATGCTGTGGGGGTGCTTTGCTGCAGGAGGGACTGGTGCACTTCACAAAATAGATGGCATCATGAGGAAGGGAAATTATGTGGATATATTGAAGCAACATCTCAAGACATCAGTCAGGAAGTTAAAGCTTGGTCGCAAATGGGTCTTCCAAATGGACAATGACCCCAAGCATACATCCAAAGTTGTGGCAAAATGGCTTAAGGACAACAATTCAAGGTATTGGAGTGGCCATCACAAAGCCCTGACCTCAATCCTATTGAACATTTGTGGGCAGAACTGAAAAAGCGTGTGATAGCAAGGAGGCCTACAAAACTGACTCAGTTACACCAGCTCTGTCAGGAGGAATGGGCCAAAATTCACCCAACTTATTGTGGGAAGCTTGTGGAAGGCTACCCAAAACGTTTCACCCAAGTTAAACAATTTAAAGACAATGCTACCAAATACTAATTGAGTGTATGTAAACTTCTGTCCCACTGGGGATGTGATGAAAGAAATAAAAGCTGAAATAAATCATTCTCACTTGCTATTATTCTGACATTTCACATTCTTAAAATAAAGTGGTGATCCTAACTGGCCTAAAACAGGGAATTTTTACTAGGATTAAATGTCAGGAATTGTGAAAAACTGAGTTTAAATGTAGTTGGCTAAGGTGTATTTCACTGGCATATAGTACATTCTATGGATGGTCTTAAACTGCAGTAATATGTGACCGACCGCCTTGATTCGGTCTTATGTAGCAACATTTGAAATTTTGTTTTTTACACAGGATAAAAGCAGAGACACAGAGCTAAAAAATGGTATATCAGACACTGCATTTAAGGGAACAATGGGAAAGTAATTCTGCTTTGAAAGTTGATAAACTTGTAATCTCACTTTTGAGAAAATGGCCTTTGAATGTTTTGGTACCTACTGAAGAGCTCTTCTTTGTCTACACCCATTCAGCATCGTTCACACCCTCTTAAGCTTTGGCCCCACCCATCTCATTTCGCTCTCGGAGCGTTCAGAGCGCACACTTGACGCTCTGGCCGATGCGTAGGGTTGATCCGAGCTTTCTGACCTCACAACGGCAATCAAGCACCCAAGCTAACTGGCTAACATTGGCTAGCTTGCTAGCTATTTCCAGACACAAAATTGGGATTATGGTTAATTGTTTACCTCTGGATAACATGAAAACAGCCTAACCAGCACCCCACTGACCATTTCACTCGCCCTAACAGAGCTGGTTAGGCTGTTTTCATGTTATCCAGAGCGTTGGTGACAGTAACTGTGCTGCTGGCAACAATTTAATTACGCTTTTTTGCCGACGTTTACTGACACTGGCCATATTCAACGGGTGTTGTGTGTTTGTAAATTCATCAGTTATTCTGCGCTCTGGCATACTCAGACTGAATTTATGAACCCACCCGAAATGGTTACTTGCATAGTGGAGTCTTTTGTTAAGACGTGTAGCTAGCTAGCTAGCTAGGTAAACAATGAACCATAATCCCAACTCATGATGTTACTACCCTGCATGAATCTGCAGGTAGCTAACCAACCAGGTTCAATGTTAGCTAGCTAACATTAGGCTATAACTAGCCAATCAAATGGCTCTGTGATACGAATAATAAGATCATACATGTAACGTTAGCTAGCAAGCCAGCCAGCTAACATTAGCTAGCTAGCTAAACAATGAACCATAATCCCAACTAATGACGTTACTACCCTGCATGAATCTGCAGATAGCTAACCAACCAGGTTCAAAGTTAGCTAGCTAACATTAGGCTATAACTAGCCAAGCAAATGGCTCTGAGATACGAATAATAAGATCATACATGTAACGTTAGCTAGCGAGCCAGCCAGCTAACGTTAGCTGGCTAGTTTGGTAGAATTACAACATTGTGTTAATCACATTACTTTTATATTAGAATGTATTCCTATATTACTTTCACAATGTCTGTTTTACAGAGAGGAGCCTCTGAGGCTTAACGCTGACAGTCAATTTATGATGGCTTGGCGATAAGAAAACACTCCATTCCATTGGTAGTGTGAAATGCTGGTCTGTCTGCCAGGGTGAGGAGAACCCTCCCTACAGATTATTAATGAACACTGGACTTCATAAATTAAGGGAAGGACCTAGTGTCCCATGTTGCATTAATATTTATGTATAAACAAGTAGTAAATGAACTACAGACAGATATTTGGCACCATGTAAATCTTGCTGTCTGTTGCATGAGAGCACAATGTACCTTTGTATAATTTCACATATCTGTTCTTCGTCAAAAGGACTCAGAAAGACTATAGAAAGTTGTAACCTAACCCTGCTTATTTAGGGCTTAACTCTACACCATTGGGTGACCGTTAACGTTCCATTACTGCAGTAATTAGATAATAAAGTTAAATTGTCATGAAGAAATCTAAATGTCTCTCATTTGATTAGAATAATTACCATGACACTAGTTAAACAATTAACCATAATCCCAACTAATGACTTTACTACCCGGCATGAATCTGCAGGTAGCTAACCAACCATGTTCAATGTTAGCAAGCAAATGGCTCTGAGATACGAATAATAAGATCATACATGTAACATTAGCTAGCAAGCCAGCCAGCTAATGTTAGCTAGCTAGCTAACAGTACACTTTAACTTGAAATGAAACACTTTCTGTCAAAATTAGAAACGTGTAATATCTGAAAATGTAGCTAGCTAGACTATTTTACCCATATACATCATGGATGGACATGTCTCCCTGTCACGGATGTCATGGTTGCCCTTAGTTTGAAGATGTAATCCGGAGACAGGAGTTTTCTCCATCTCTTTAGCTATCATACTCTAATTCCACTGATTTCAAAACTCGATCCTCCAGAAAGTGGAGAGCAACACTTATGCAGCTCCACTACACGATAAAACATTTTAAAAGCCGCGTTAGACAGGATTACCTACACATACTGACCAGCTCAATTAGATTGAAGCGTGCTATATGGCAGACCAATCCGAACTCCTCTCTCGGCATGTCCAGCCCACTCATTATCTCAGCCAATCATGGCTAGTGGGAAGGTTGCTGTCTTTTTTTGTGGCTTAACCAACTAAGCTCGTAATTTAACAATTGTAGTCGTATTTACAGATGGCATACAAGTTTGTTATTAAGGCACATTAAAGTTCACATGTTCCAGAAGCCAAAAAACGCATTTAGATTTTTAAAAAAAGGTTTACGTTCAAATGGCTCTCCTGTGAAGTAGTGACCCACGACACACGCCTAGTTTCCTGAAATGAGTCACATTTATGTCTGAGATTATATGAACATGACTGGGCATTCAAACATATATCCATTCATCATCATCAATAGCTTCTACCAGGTCTTCCTCAAATGATTGTTTTACATGTTTTGTGTCATCCGGAAAAGCCTCCATCAACCCTTGATAAAGTTAGGAAATTAACTGGTTTGTCAGACTGCCTTAAAATAGCATCTAGCTTGTCCAGTGTTTGCTGCACAGAGAGAATAAAGTGCTGTGTCTGCAAAAATACACCACAACACCGTCAGACTGGTCTTCCCTGGCTGCTTGACACTGCTGAGAGCCCTGTCACCATCTGAACCTGCTAACGGCCTGTGTACACTACTGACAGTGCCTCGCGGGGAAACACTGCTTCCCATTCATTTTCAATGGAAGGAAAGTGGTGAGAAGCGGAGTGGGCGGGGACCGCTGGGTGGTGCGAACATGGCGTGGGAGGCGGTAAAAAAGTTAAGCATTTCCCAACTTTATGCAAATCAACAGTGTCGACCGCTGATCAAATTTGACGCTATGCGACCCAATATTGGAGACTTTCTTCAGCAAAGAAGGCTGACAGAAATTCTAGGATGGAAGCAAATGTAAGTAATTATAACGTCATAACGAATCATGCAAAAACTGTACATTTGAGAGGAATATGTTAGTTAATGTAGATACAAACCATTATGCATATTTCTTTGTCATAAAGTTAATTTACATAAATTGCTATTTCGCAAGCTAGCTGACTAGCTAACATTAGCCAGCTAGCTTTATGGGTGTTGTGACATGAGTATGAAATTGTAATTCATGTTGTTGAATGTTTTAGGGACTCCTGAGAAAACCAACAAACCAGGCTGTCATCTTGGGAAACACTGGATGGAAATAATCTAGCTAGCTAAAGCATTTACTGCAAATTGAATGTACAATTTTGTAAGCTTGCCTTGCTGATATTTGCCATGCAATGCAGCTGAAGTAACATAGCTAGCTAACTATTTTCTTGCTTATTGTGTAGTGGAGGATAAAAATACCTAGCTATGTAGCCGATCTGTGTATGGACACTAAAACATTTGGTATAAATATTAGTTCAGAACCTAGCTATGAACCACAGCTATCATAGCCGGTTGCATCGACTTCAAAACTGTCTGAATGGCATCAATGAAGCCTATGGATTGAGTAGAATATAATATAACTTTATTGTGCCAAGGATGCAAGTTGTATATACATGTAGTTACTAACAAGCATGAGATCCCCACATTGTAGCCTGTACATTGAATATATTCACTGATCATGTACTCTACATTGGCAAATAAAGGTGCAGGTCCGGTATGAATGTCTGTGAGACATTATTTTTCTGTCATATCCAATACCAGGAGTATCAAACTCCAATCTTTGAATGATGCTGTGTATGTATTACAATTATACACTTCATCAGTGTTAACCAATACTGGTCCTGGGACATCAATGGTTACACATTGTAACTATGCAATAGACTAGAACACATGATTTAACTAGTTAAATGCTGATTTGTAATTCAAATATACAGATTTTTATTTTAAGAACAGTACACTACACTTCCTATGCATCATGTAAATACTCTAAAACAGTTTCATCTCAATATCCAATTTCCTTCATCTGCACTGATCTGAGGACACAGGATAGATGTAGTATTTCATCAAATGACACTTAATTTCAACCAGTAGAGAATGTGAACCAATTCCAGTAGAGAATGTGAAACGCTTTATTGAAAGTTCATTATCCAAGTGTTATAAATACATAATACATGCATTATAAATATTATAATTGTAATATTATATTATCAAGTTCAATCTGTACTTCAATGCACATCTGGTGTGCATTATAAAAACAGGAAGAAAGAGGAGGTGTGAGAAAGAGTGTAAAATACAGAAAGGGAAAGAGGTAAGAACAGAGGAGCAGGGAAGACAGCATTTGATTAATTAATTACAGTGCTACTAAACTTCATATTCTCTTAGTTCATCACAATTACATAATAGTGTTTCTAGCGGTGTCTCCTAACAAGTCTTGGGCCCCCAGTTGTCCCGAAGGTTATCTTAAGAGCGGGTGAGGTGGCGATGACAGAACTGGGGGTTGGCATCCTCTCTCACATCAAAACATACCTGCGGACGAGAGATAGATTGAGAGAGAGATAGAATTTTAAAAAACACAAAGCTTAAATTATGCTAACACTGTCATTCATCATAATCATCAGGAGGTGAAATGCAAAACTGACCTTGGATCATTAACTCTGGGACTACTACATCTCTCTGTATTTCAATGTAAAGCATCTCTTTAATAATACTTCCTGTTGACCTGACCAAGTGACCTCTAACCTCTGATCATGCTGTGCCCTCTATGTGTCAGCCAGTTCAGATGCGGGAGGGGTTCACCAACACAGCTGATATATCCTAGAGGATTTAGGGAGAAGGGGGGAGAGGGATGAAGTGAAGGAGAGAGACTGTTATTGAAAAGATAATGTAGTTAAAGAGACAGTGTTCAACAGGAATCTGTGTATGGCCTCACCTGGTGCCCACACTAAGTGGCTGCAGAGTACTTTATACTGAAAAACATGCACAGACACACGAGGACAAACAATATAGCGTAGTTATATAAATATAAATAATGAAGTGTCTTATTATTCTCCATGGTTGGTCCTCTTGCCTATTCTTTGAAGGTGGAATGAGCCACAGTTATACACCTGAGCCTGCTGACTGCACAACACAATCAGATTGATACACGAGTGTGTAGGTGTGAGTTATAGGGTGTCTAATTGTTCTACATTTTTTCAATATGGGTGACTCTTAAAAGAGCCTGTTTTGTTTTTGTACAGACATCACCCTTACCTAAACAGCACCCTCACCTGAGAAGTAGAAATCAAAGGGAGAGAAACTGGGAATTGAATAACTGCAGTTGACATAGCTAAGTAAATGGAAGAATACTCTTATTGCAATGTGGATGTCTCTTAAAAGAGCGGTTGTGCATAGTGTAGTCTATGGTGTTGCCAGGGAACAGCACCCTCTTCAAAGAAGTAGGAGGTGAAGATCTCCCACACATGGATTGCCTCCCGTTCTGTGTTGTTGGCCCCCATCCTTGAAACATCCTGCAGAGCAGCAGACCTCTCCTCTGGCACACGGCGGCGATCTGCAGATCCCCTCCTGGTCCTCGTGTCCATCCTCATGAAGTTATGCAGGACACTGCTAGCCTTCACACATGCCTGAATTCCCCAACGAGGCAGTCCCAGGTGGCCCCGGTCACCCAACCGTGCAGTGCCCTACACGGTAACTGTAGGCAATGAAGTTGTAAGGTATCTGTAGGAATATGGAAGATAATGTCATTATTAGACTTTTACATCATCAGGTCATTGTGGATTACTAAAGTATAATATCTCTTATAACAAATCATGATAACATTGGATAGATAGATAGATAGATAGATAGATAGATAGATAGATAGATAGATAGATAGATAGATAGATAGATAGATAGATAGATAGATAGATAGATAGATAGATAGATAGATAGATAGATAGATAGATAAATAGATAGATAAATAGATAGATAGATAGATGCATGTGCACACACGTGCATGTGTAGCATGTGACAACAGCAGGATCATATCAAGGATAGCATCACAAATGAATACATAAATGATGCTTGAAGCTTGATGATGAATTGATCATTTGAAGTCAGATGTGTAGTGCTAAGGCAAAAAAAAAGTGCACCCCTTTGAGTCCCAAGGACCAGGACTGAGAACCACTGCTCTTCATTGGGACCGCTTCATCTGCAGACAGGCTTTCACAACTCTCTGTATCTGAGGACAGAAAACATCACAAGAAACAGACTTCATTATACTCAAATTAGACAGCACTGAATATTATGTTACTATTATATCTCTCCTCACTTCTAGGGACTGGAACTACGCAAAAGTACCTGCCCTATCCAGAATAGCCTACTCTCTCCCTTCTTTGACAGTTGGGGCTGCTATCCTTTCACCCTCCTCCATGGCTGTTAGCTAGCTACCTACAAATACTTACAATGATAAATACATCAAGATAGCTAGCTCATATGAAGTTAGGTAGCTGGTGATATTTAATTCACTTAGCTAGCTATTCAGTATATAAAGTTGGCTAGATAGCTAGCTAGCTATGTTAGCAGCTCATTTGAGTTAACCTGCACTGTAGCTAGTTAGCTAATAATACATTTTTACATTTTCAAAATGTATTTACTTACTTGAATAGGTTCTCCCAGCCATGTGGACGATTGGAAACAGGGCAGCAAAGTTTTTTTTTCACCTATTGTATTAAAAGCACATATTTTTTGCATTATTCACAAACTCAGAATTCGCTGCTTCAACTTCAGTAGCCTACCTCTCCTAGTTTGGCGTGAGAGTTCATGTGCGCCTACTATATGTGGTCTCATTGAAATAGAGTAGGCTGCAGGTAGCCTAGTGGTTAAGAGCGTTGGTTCGAATCCCTGAGCCGACTAGGTGAAAAATCTGTCGTTGTGCCCTTGAGCAAGGCACTTAACCCTAATTGCGCCTGTTAGTCGCTCTGGATAAGAGTGTCTGCTAAATAACTAAAATGTCAAAATATGCATACATGAGCGGAGAATCACGTGGCAGTTAACTTAAATATGAACTTAAATTTGATTAGACTGTAGTTCACAACAGTGTCTGTAAATAAATAGGCTATTGATAATGGAAAGAAGTGGATGGCACTCAACCAACGTGAGTCGAAGTGCAATCAAAAAATGCTATCATTTTAAAGAAAAAGGCACAACACGCACAACTTACTATGGTGAGCAAGCGTTGTGCCTTTCCTTTTCAATAAGTATTGATTACGCATTTATTTTTCTATGCCTATAAATCATCTTCCTAAAAGTTAGGCTATATCTTATAGCCCTATGCAAAACGTAGCAAGTGTCGCTATCATCATTCTTGCTGCTTCTAGTTCAGTAGCCATATCTGCGAGATCAGGTGTGCGTGTGGTCTCAATTAAATAGAGTGGGCTATAGCCTATGCATGGGCGGAGAAGCACGGGGCAGCTATCTTTCCAAGGCAATATACTTCCTAAATTGGTTACTACATTGCCTAGAAATAGGCCTAAATATTGATCAACCATATTTCTCCGTCTGAAAATCTTCCCACTCCTAAAAGGTAGGCTATAAAAATAGCTCAAGAGAAAGTGCATGTCTCTCCTACTCTGCTCTCTTCAAACTACATCTAGCATATTTTCTGATATAGCCCAGTAATACAGATAGCCTAATATATGGGCCATGTGAGAATCTCTGGTAATTTAAACTATTTCTGAAGTTATTTTTGCGCATTAAATATTGCCTATAGGGCGCAAAATTGCTGGGACCATGGCTGGCAAGTGAGCTGGGACCATGGCTGGCAAGTGAGCTGGGACCATGGCTGGCAAGTGAGCTGCTTCATATACAGTGGGGGAAAAAAGTATTTAGTCAGCCACCAATTGTGCAAGTTCTCCCACTTAAAAAGATGAGAGAGGCCTGTAATTTTCATCATAGGTACACGTCAACTATGACAGACAAATTGAGGAAAAAAAATCCAGAAAATCACATTGTAGGATTTTTAATGAATTTATTTGCAAATTATGGTGGAAAATAAGTATTTGGTCACCTACAAACAAGCAAGATTTCTGGCTCTCACAGACCTGTAACTTCTTCTTTAAGAGGCTCCTCTGTCCTCCACTCGTTACCTGTATTAATGGCACCTGTTTGCATTTGTTATCAGTATAAAAGACACCTGTCCACAACCTCAAACAGTCACACTCCAAACTCCACAATGGCCAAGACCAAAGAGCTGTCAAAGGACACCAGAAACAAAATTGTAGACCTGCACCAGGCTGGGAAGACTGAATCTGCAATAGGTAAGCAGCTTGGTTTGAAGAAATCAACTGTGGGAGCAATTATTAGGAAATGGAAGACATACAAGACTACTGATAATCTCCCTCGATCTGGGGAGATCTCACCCCGTGGGGTCAAAATGATCACAAGAACGGTGAGCAAAAATCCCAGAACCACACGGGGGGACCTAGTGAATGACCTGCAGAGAGCTGGGACCAAAGTAACAAAGCCTACCATCAGTAACACACTACGCCGCCAGGGACTCAAATCCTGCAGTGCCAGACGTGTCCCCCTGCTTAAGCCAGTACATGTCCAGGCCCATCTGAAGTTTGCTAGAGTGCATTTGGATGATCCAGAAGAGGATTGGGAGAATGTCATATGGTCAGATGAAACCAAAATATAACTTTTTGGTAAAAACTCAACTCGTCGTGTTTGGAGGACAAAGAATGCTGAGTTGCACCCAAAGAACACCATACCTACTGTGAAGCATGGGGGTGGAAACATCATGCTTTGGGGCTGTTTTTCTGCAAAGGGACCAGGACGACTGATCCGTGTAAAGGAAAGAATGAATGGGGCCATGTATCGTGAGATTTTGAGTGAAAACCTCCTTCCATCAGCAAGGGCATTGAAGATGAAACGTGGCTGGGTCTTTCAGCATGACAATGATCCCAAACACACCGCCCGGGCAACGAAGGAGTGGCTTCGTAAGAAGCATTTCAAGGTCCTGGAGTGGCCTAGCCAGTCTCCTGATCTCAACCCCATAGAAAATCTTTGGAGGGAGTTGAAAGTCTGTGTTGCCCAGCGACAGCCCCAAAACATCACTGCTCTAGAGGAGATCTGCATGGAGGAATGGGCCAAAATACCAGCAACAGTGTGTGAAAACCTTGTGAAGGCTTACAGAAAACATTTGACCTGTGTCATTGCCAACAAAGGGTATATAACAAAGTATTGAGAAACTTTTGTTATTGACCAAATACTTATTTTCCACCATAATCTGCAAATAAATTCATAAAAAATCCTATAATGTGATTTTCTGGAATTATTTTTCTCATTTTGTCTGTCATAGTTGACGTGTACCTATGATGAAAATTACAGGCCTCTCTCATATTTTTAAGTGGGAGAACTTGCACAATTGGTGGCTGACTAAATACTTTTTTTCCCCACTGTACACCTAAAATAACATTGCGGGATTGTGGTTGGGTTTGGGACCAATTCTTGTGGTAAGGAGTCAGACAGAAAGCCAGAGGGTGCTGGGCGGGGGTGCTGTATGAAAAGCTGCAGATGCGGGCCGGAGCAGGATGAAGAAATCAGTCCCACACAGACCTCTACTGTGCCCCATGACAGTGAAGCTTGTAATGTTAGAGCTGTCTGGGTCTAAATGAATATGAATTTATATTACCAAACAGTGAAAGAAGTTTAAAGTCAATAGTGGTAGTAGAGAAGAACATCTTGCTTGTAATTGCCAGTCTAGCTTTTAAACCAATAATATCCTAACTAGCCTGTAACCCCATACACGAGGAAGAAAAACAGCCTCACACTTGATCACTAACCTTTTGAACAATGAGTTAGCTATACAGTCTTCAAGTATACAAGACCAAGACAGCCATCAATAGTATTGTGGCAGGTAGACTTTCAGTTAACGTTTTGGGTCAGTAACCGAAAGGTTGCTAGTTCAAATCACCTAGCCCACAAGGTGAAAAATCTCTCTATGTGCCCATGAGTAAGGCAATTAATCATAACTGCTCCTGTTAGTCGTTCTGGATAAGAGCGTCTACTATATTACCTAAATGTAACTGTATTGTGCCACTATCAATACGGCTTATAAATGAATATGCTAAATGATCCCTGAGCCTGTTATATTTTCTGTTGTATAGGCCTAGGCCTATTTATTTTCTTGATTATTGTATATAACATTGTCATGTATTTATTTTCTGTCTCTCTAGACAATACAGAATGGTCTCTTATCGGATCACCCTGGAGTGGATGCTGAGGGGAGAACATCTAGGTTGAGGCCAGTGACGGGTACTCCCAGCCTCTGTGGTGGCAACAATTACATCCAACTACCCTGACCCCAACAGCAGCTACATTAGATTCCAGGAAGTTGAGGAGGCTCATAGCGTCTTTTACGAATAACATTTTCAAGAAATAACATTGTAGTAAAATAATGTTGATCAACAATTTAATGTTATAATAAAACATATAAAACAACAATTACAGAGTTACTATGTCACACTGTCACTCAGCTTAGTTAGACCAGGGATTTACAAAGATATTCCTGGAGAGCAACCGTAAAACAGGTGAGCTTGATTGGGGTTGGGTTGGATTGAAAACCTATAGGACGGTAGCTCTCTAGGTACAAGTTTTGAGAACCGTGGGGTTATGTAAAACACAGGAAAGATCCCAATTGCGTACTCTTTGCGTCCTCGATCCTTCTCAAAACACATTGGATGAGAAAGCCAGAGCTCATCCAACGTGTTCTGAGAAGGAGACGAGGAGAGAGGACGCGAGGAGTATGCAATTTAGATCTTCCCACAGAATCCTACTCATTACTCCATGTGCTGGCTCACGCCTGGGAGGCAGCCCGGTTCCAAAATGTCTCCCGGGCCAGATTAATCGAATCCCCTCATTGAATAGAACAGGTATTCCTTTTCAAGACAATGATGGCATAATGGGTGGACTGCCAGCCATTGTACCCATAGGAGCAAAGCAGGAAGTAAAAGCAGGAAGTGTACCCATTAATCTGTGCTGTCAACTGACATTACAAAAAAATACATTCAATATCTTAAGCCACATCAGTTAGCATCATTTGAATGAACTTTCTACATTACCATGGAAATGATTGCATCACACACGCTAAGAGGTACCGAGGCGCCAAGTCTAGAACCAACAGGACCATACCCCCAAGCCATAAGACTGCTAAATAGTTAACAAATCTGCTTCTTTTTTTTTTACCAACTTTTTTGACTCATAACATATGCTGCTGTTACTGTTTATTATCTGTCACTTTATTCCTAGTTATATGCACATATCTACCTCAATTACCTCGTACCCATGCACATCAAGTGTACCCATGAGCTGACCAGTCAAACTGCCAGGGTTAGAGGTTCCAAGCCTGTTCTATTCATTCTGATTTCTATGCCCATGAGTTTACCGGAGTGAATACAACCCTGAGGTAGAGAATGGTGCTGTTCCAGGTAGTCTACATAGCAGTCACACTGCACACAGTCACCAATGATTGCATGACATGTTATTGATGGCATTCCACAACATCACACTGCCATCTTTAGGCTAGCTAAAGTTAGTTGCAAAGTTAGGCTGAAAAGTTTTGCCACCAGCTCCTCCTTGGTTGGTTTTTCATGGGAGGTAGGTCTGGTGTGTCAACTTTGAAGTCTGGTTCATCTTCCCACAATCTGCTGGACCAATCGGGTTCTATGTCTTCTGTTCATACACTCTTCTCTACCCAGTCCTTGGCCTGTATGGAATACGCCACACGGTTTCTCAGATCTCCTGAAAGATGTGTAACAGAATAACCAAAACTAGAAATTAGTCCCAATTAGTCTTTATTTGCATCCTCCTGAAAAGTTCTTGGAGGAGGCATGAGTGGAGGAACATTGGGTCCCCTCTTTGAAAAGGGTGTGAAAAGGATACAAAGATAGAAGATGTGAGAACAAAGATAACGTTACAGTAGTGGCTAAGATAAAAAAATACCACAAACTAGTTCAAGGAATGGCAAACAAATAACATTATAAATGACTTTGTGGTGACTAGCTACAGGTGTTAGCAACTTAACTAGCTAGCAGCATACCTTGAATGGTTGGAGCTTTCCTGTCCATGGTGGAAAGACGGTGGGAACATAACCCGGTTTCAACCGTTCTCCATTGTAGTCAGTGGTCACAAAGTGATCACTGGACACAGTCAACTACAGCTGGTGAATGACTTCAGGTGTCGAATCGACACCATAAGCAGCATGTCAGATGGCCTGCAGCCATGCCTGACACAAAGCTCCATCGCCGTCAGGAAAAGAGTGGAAATGTGTAGTGTATTTGTATCTGGCCGGAACATTATTGCACTCATTTTGGCCAATGTCACTCAGCTACTACTCGAATACTAACGTTATTCGCCTAGTCTTACTTTACTTCAGAGATGACCAACCGCTAGCCTAGTTAGCTACCATCTCTTTCTTTAAATCCGTTCGTTCTGATTTCCTTTATTGAAGACCAATAGTAAGACGCTCCTTCGTCCCGCCTCCTGTAATTATCAATTTTAGAACCATGAAGAAGAGTATCTACCGGATTGCAGACTATATGGAAGACCTTTGCTCTAGCCCAAAGTAGGTATTTGTTTTTTATACTTTTTACATTAAACAACACATGTATTTCGCAATTCAATGCCGAGACACAAATCGTTGTTAATGTAACAATAAATACATAGTTTTTAATGCATTTCAGGTAATTCCCGGAAATTCAGCGTTTTTATATAAAAATACAGAAATCTGGACAATGGACCTAAGAGCAATCCGGGGGATTGACAAACAGCCAGGCAAGTGCTATAAAGGGCACAGAAGTGTTTTTGGTTTAACTTCCCCTTTAATTGACATGTCACTGTTTGGAACTGGGAGTTGCTTGCACCTGTTCTTTATTTAAGGTGAACGCCAGAAGCAGCACGCTGTCGATGTGAGCTGGGAGCAGAGCATGTGAGCAGAGTTGAGCAGTTGGAAATTCCGCTTATCGCTCATGGAGCGGTGCGCGCTCCGCTCCATGTCCTTTCCAACCCCCAGCTAAAAACCGCTCAGCGCTCACAGGAAAAAAAAAACTGCCATTCCAAATTCGCTCCATTCATTAAAATCACAATTTAACCAACACCCATCTATTTTTGTGACTAACTGGACCTACCATTTGGTTTTGAAGTATTGAAACCAAACCGTATGGATGAAAAGTATCTGAATAAACATGAAAAGGTGAATGTAAAAAGCGCACATCATTTAAAAAAAAAAAGGCTACATGTCATATTAAACAGCATATAAACACTCTAAATAGGTCAGGAGCCAGACAGGGAGGAGCCTAAGGAGGAACGAAAATGAATTATTTAGGCTATATTATTTCAATTATTTCAAGGCTATAGCCTACAAAGAAATACATCGTGAAGCATTTGTGAGTGTGACACACTAGGCTGGTAGGGACATAAAGGGCTCAGCATTTAAACAACATTTCGTAAATTGTGCATATAGGCAGTGACTTACTTAGAATTAAATACAAATTAAATAAAAAATGACTTATTAGTGCCTTTGAATTCATTTTTAGAATTCATTTTTAGAAACACGAGTTTGGCCTGTCTGTGGCTTCAGGCTCATGCAATTGTGCCTGGAGAGCCGGCCAGCGGCGGAGAATATTCTCTCCTCACTTGCAGAGCCACTGGGGATGCTAAACACCCCTTTGGCAACTCTTGCCAGGCTGGGCAGAGATGCATTTTCTTTTTAAATAGCTAGGCCTAAAGGTTTTTAGGCAAAATAACCCAATCAAACAGAAAGCTCCTTGAACTTGGGATATGCCAGGCCTATTGGGATGAAATCAACGATGGCCTATTGTATAGATAATAGAACAAAAATGAACGAAAAGTTTAAGAGATCAGATTTATTGTTTATAAATACTTTGCTACAATGACACACTTAGTTATCTACCCACCTCGTTCCTTTCTTTGAGCATGTGCACGTAGTAAGTACTGTACACCATCATGCTTTTGGGATACTTGTCTTTTCAGATTCCACAATGATTCTTTAGTCGTGGACACTACATCACACTCCCTCTCTTGCTCTTTGTTCTCATCTTTGCAAGTCACCTTGATTTAGCACCTGTGTGTTCTATCAGTTTCTTTATGAAAATATTTTGTGAACTCCATGACAGTAGCTAAAGCAAGGGGCTATAGCAGCACACAAGTAGACTACAAATGCATGCTGGGCCGGGCATGGAGTTCAGTGAAAATTGGAGCGGGCGAGAAGGCCAACAGTCCAGACTTTGGGAATCTCGCTCTGCACTCCAGTCAAATTGGGCACGCTCCGCTCCTCAAGCCAGCTCCGCTCGTTCACCCTTTAATTACTCCCGTGATCAACAGGGGTAAGAGTTACCACGGGCAAAGGATGTATACACCTTATATTTGAATTAGATTCTGGGCATATAATTCAATGTATGGGGGCAGCTTCTAATAGATTCATAGTCACCTCCGTGACATACCTTTCATCACCAAAGCCCTGTTACTATTTACTATTCATGTTGCTGAACAATCCAACTATTTTGTTAGTGGCAACGATATAAATGGGGAATTCACACAATATTACAACAACAGCTTTCTTACTGGTCACCACATTCTGAAATTGCATTTTTATCGCCCCCAGTTTAATCATTGCACTGTGATACAAAACGCGGCACTGGACCATGTGGACGCCTCAGAGAGTGGTTTTCCGGTTTCAGCCAGCTGGATTTAGGGCCACACGGACACCACAGAGCAGAGCGTGTGGACAGGCTGTGTGAAGGCAAAGCTTCTGAAAGGCTGCCGTATAGGACCAGCATGGGAGAGATGAACGGAGACAGCTGCTGTCTGTGTTGCGCTTTTTCTCCGAGTTTTAAAAGCAAGCAGAGCAGAAACTGGCTACTCTTTAGTTGACTTATCTAGCTGGCACGGTAATTGCTGTTTGACCAACCATTTACATTTTTTAATTCCCAATGCTGAGCTTGTAGTGTAACTGACATGTTACGTTAGCTATTGTTCCATCCCCTCTCAACTGAAGTGAATGAACTACTAGCAGCTAGTAGCTACCACAGCCAGTTCAGCTCTAGCTAACCTCTAGCTATCTGTCAGGTAGCAGTATCTAACAGCTGTTGTGTGTATGGAAATGTATTGTAGCCTTTGTTTTATCCAATTTCAACAGAAATACATTTGATGAAGTACCATTGTACAATTAGCTAGAGCTAGCCAAAAGTTGGCAAACTTTAGCTAGCTAGCTCACTAACTTAAGGTATTATTTTCGCCTCAATCACACTAGACCTGAATCAAATGATGAAACCAGCAGCCAAACAATTGAAGACCGACTTTCGGACATTTTTTCAGCACAATGTGAGTTTTAATTTGTCAGTATAGCAATGTAACGTTATTGATCTGTCAATTACACTGTATAACCATATGGGACAGTTGAGCTAACGTGCGCTAATGTGATTAGCATGACTGTTGTAAGTAACAGCAAACTTTCCAGGACATAGACATGTCTTATATGGGCAGAAAGCTTAAATTCTTGTTAATTTAACTGCACTCTCCAATTTACAGTAGCTATTACAGTGAAAAAAGACCATGCTATTGTTTGAGGAGAGTGCACAACAACAAAAAACTTATCACGGCAACCGGTTTGATACATTCACCTCTAAATAATGTACTTACATTCAGTAATCTTGCTCTGATTTGTCATCCTAAGGGTCCCAGAGATCAAATGTAGCATAGTTTTGTTTGATAAAATCAATTTTTATATTCAAATGTAGGAACTGGGTTCTACAGTTTGAACCCCTGAAGTCTCTGGCTCCACACCCACCCCGCCCGGCCATCTAGATGTGTGAAAGTTAGTGTATGAGCTAATAATCCATCATGTATGACATTCCTGGGAGTGTGTAATCTTACATTTTGTATTACCATATCATTTTTGTATGTTCTCTATAGTTATGTACAATTTGGCACATTTGGGCAGACTTGATACAAAATAGTCCAGTATTGCAACGCTTCACTGGATCAAACTTTGCACACACACTGCTGCCATCTAGTGGCCCAAATCTAAATTGTGCCTAAACTGCAATATTATATTGTGGCCTTTCTCTTGCATTTCAAAGATGCTGAAAAAAAAATGAAATAAATTGAAAACGCATGTTTTTTTGTTTGTATTATCTTTTACCAGATCTAATGTGTTATATTCTCCTACATGAATTTCACATTTCCACAAACTTCAAAGTGTGTCCCTTCAAATGGTATCAAGAATATGCATATCCTTGCTTCAGGTCCTGAGCTACAGGCAGTTAGATTTGGGTATGTCATTTTAGGCGAAAATTGAAAAAAAGGGTCCGATCCTTAAGAGGATAAACAGCTCTACAGAGTTCACTGTCATGGTGCACAGTCTGTACACAACACTATGCTCATCATGTCAGGATCAAATCCCCAAATTGTTTTATTGGTCACATACACATATTTGGCAGATGTTATTGCGGGTGTAGCGAAATGCTTGTGTTCCTAGCTCCAACAGTGCAGTAGTATCTAACAACTCACAACAATACACAAATCTAAAAGTAAAATAATGGAATTAAGAAATATATAAATATTAGGGCGACCATTGCCGGAGTGGCATTGACTAAAATACAGTAGAATAGAATACAGTATATACATATGAGATGAGTAAAGCAGTATGTAAAAATTATTAAAGTGACTAGTGTTCCATTATTAAAAGTGGCCAGTGATTCCATGTCAATGTATATAGGGCAGCAGCCTCTAAGGTGCAGGATTGAGTAACCGGGTGGCAGCCGGCTAGTAAATGGCTATTTAACAGTCTGATGGCCTTGAGATAGAAGCTGTTTTTCAGTCTCTCGGTCCCAGCTTTGATGCACCTGCACTGACCTCGCCTTCTGGATGATAGCGGGGTGAACAGGCCCTGGTTTGGGTGGTTGATGTCCTTGATGATCTTTTTGGCCTTCTTGTGAGATCGGGTGCTGTAGGTGTCCTGGAGGGCAGGCAGTGTGCCCCCGGTGATGTGTTGGGCAGACCGCACCACCCTCTGGAGAGTCCTAAGGTTGCGGGCGGTGCAGTTGCCATACAGCCCGACAGGATGCTCTCAATTGTGCATCTGTAAAAGTTTGTGAGGGTCTTAAGGGCCAAGCCGAATTTCTTCAGTTCTTTCAGATTGTCAGTGATGTGTACGCAGAGGAACCTGAAGCTTTCCACCTTCTCCACTGAGGTCCCATCGATGTGGATGAGGGCGTGCTCCCTCTGCTGCTTCCTGAAATACACGATCAGCTCCTTCGTTATGTTGACGTTGAGGGAGTGGTTATTTTCCTGGCACCACTCCGCCAGGTCCCTCACCTCCTCCCTGTAGGCTGTCTCGTCACTGTTGGTAATCAGGCCTACTACTGTTGTGTCGTCTGCAAACTTGATGATTGAGTTGGAGGCATGCGTGGCCACGCAGCCATGGGTGAACAGGGAGTACAGGAGGGGGCTGAGCACACACCCTTGTGGGGCCCCTGTGTTGAGGATCAGCGAAGTGGAGGTGTTGTTTCATAGCTTCACCACCTGGGGGTGGCCTGTCAGGAAGCCCAGGACCCAGTTGCACAGGGTGGGGTTCAGACCCAGGGCCCCGAGCTTAATGATGAGCTTGGAGGGTACTATGGTGTTGAAGCCTGAGCTATAGTCAATGAACAGCATTCTTACGTAGGTATTCCTCTTGTCCAGATGGGATAGGGCAGTGTGCAGTCCGATGGCGATTGCATCGTCTGTGGATCTATTGGGGCGGTAAGCAAATTGAAGTGGTTATAGGGTGTCAGGTAAGGTAGAGGTGATATGATCCTTAACTACCTCTCAAAGCAATTCATGATGACAGAAGTGAGTGCTACGGGTTAATAGTCATTTAGTTCAGTTACCTTTGCTTTCTTGGGTACAGGAACAATGGTGGACATCTTGAAGCAAGTGGGGACAGCAGACTGGGATAGGGAGAGATTGAATATGTCCGTAAACACTCCAGCCAGCTGGTCTGCGTATGCTCTGAGGATGTGGCTAGGGATGCCATCTGGGCTGGCAGCCTTGCGAGGGTTAATACACTTAAATGTCTTACTCACATTGGCCACGGAGAACGAGAGCCCACAGTCCTTGGGAGCGGGCCGCGTCGGTAGCACTGTGTTATCCTCAAAGCGGGCGAAGAAGCTATTTAGCTTGTCCGGGAAAGAGACGTCGGCGTCCGTGACGTGGCTGGTTTTCTCTTTGTAATCCGTGATTGTCTGTAGACCCTGCCACATACGTCTCATGTCTGAGCCTTGAATTGCGACTCCACTTTGTTTCTGTACTGATGTTTTGCTTGTTTGATTGCCTTACCGAGGGAATAACTACACTGTTTGTATTCAACCACATTCCCAGTCACCTTGTCATGGTTAAATGCAGTGGTTTGCGCTTTCAGTTTTGCGCGAATGCTGCCATCTATCCACGGTTTCTGGTTTGGGTAGGTTTTAATAGTCACCGTGGGAACAACATCCCCTATACACTTCCTGATGAACTCAGTCACCATGTCCGTGTATACGACAATGTTATTCTCAGAGGCTACCCAGAACATATCCCAGTCCGCATGATGAAAACAATCTTGAAGCATCGGTTCCGATTGGTCAGACCAGCGTTGAATAGACCTTAGCATGGGTACTTCCTGTTTGAGTTTCTGCCTATAGGAAGGTAGGAGCAAAATGGAGTCGTGATCTGATTTGCCGAAGGGAGGGTGGGGGAGGGCCTTGTAGGCATCTCGAAAGGGGGAGTAGCAGTGGTCTACTGTTTTTCCAGAGCGAGTACTACAGTCAATGTGTTGATAGAACTTCGGTAGTGTTCTCAGTTTGCATAAAGTCTACATTTACATTTTACATTTTAGTCATTTAGCAGACGCTCTTATCCAGAGCGACTTACTATTAGTGAGTGCATACATTTTCCATACTGGCCCCCCGTGTAGTTCCTTGAAGGCCGTCATGTTACTGGCTTGAGGGGTAATATACACGGCTGTGACTATAACCAAAGAGAATTTTCTTGGGAGGTAATATGGTCTGCGTTTGATTGTGAGGTATTCTAGGCCGGGTGAACAAAATGACTTAAGTTTCTGTTTGCTATCACAATCACACCATGAGTAGTTAATCATGAAACATACACCACCGCCTTTCTTCTTCCTGGGGAGTTCTTTATTCCTGTCTGTGTGATGAACTGAGAACCCAGCTGGCTGTATGGATGGGGACAGTATATCCCGAGAGAGCCATGATCCCGTGAAACAGAGTATGTTACAGTCCCTGATGTCTCTCTGGAAGGAGATCCTCGACCTGAGGTCGTCTACTTTATTGTCCAGAGACTGAACATTAGCGAGTAATATACTCAGAAGCGGTGGATGGTGTGCACTCCGAATACCTCTTCTCCGCCGGCGGCGTCTTGGAGCAGCCTCTGGGATAAGTTAAATTACCCTGGGGGATACAAACAAAGGATCCAATTTGGGAAAGTCGTATTCTTGGTCGTAATGCTGGTAAGTTACCGCCTCTCTGATAACCAAAAGTTATTTCTGGCTGTATGTAATAACACAAAAAAATGTTCTGGGCTAATAATGTAAGAAATAACATACAAGAAAACAAAATACTGAAAAGTTGCTTCGGAGCTAGAAGCAGAGCTGCCATGTCTGTAGGCACCATCTTAACAGCTAGATGGTGACAGGTGTCTCTGCAGTGTCAGACAGCCAGGGAAGACCAGTCTACAGAGCTCAGATGAATTTTGCAGTATATTATAAAAATCAGTGAATGGAAACAAAGTTCCATCTTGAGTTGATTGGTAGGCTACAGTCTGGGATCTGGGATTAATGGTCATTGCAATTATTGAACCATTGATTATATTCATGGATAATATAATGTATAAATGTACATCAAGGTAATTCTTTGTCATGCCTCATCTGAGCAGGATCAGATGATGACAGGGGTCTCATTAGGGTCAGGCAGCCAGGGAAGACCAGTCTGTGATAGCGCAACGTTGAACCTTTGCAGATACAACACTTTATTGTCTCTGTGCAGCAAACACTGGACAAGCAAGAAGCTTCAAAGATTAAAAACTATTTTAAGAAAGCCTAACAAACCTCTAAAGTTGATTTCCAAACTATCAAGGGTTGATAGAGGCTTTTCCCGATGACACACAACATGTAAAACAAAAATGTGAGGAAGACCTGGGAGATGCTATTGATGATGATGAATGGATACAGATATGTTTGAATGCCCAGTCATGTTCATATCATCGCAGACATAAATGACTGCAATTTAAGACCATCCATAGATCGTACTATATGCCAGTGAAACTGAATATCATGCTCTCAGAAATGTAACTATATTGCTGGAGGTGTACAGCACAAAAGGGGACATATTTGCATATGTTATGGTCTTTTGAAGGCTGGCTAAGTATGCTATTTTATCTCAGCATGTCTACAGATTCTCCCTTCTCCCTGTTTTTGTTTGCTTGATCCTGGAGACTTATCAGAAGAAACTCTGTAACCTAGCATTTATAGCGGCTAAGAAATGCATTGTAATTAATTGGAAGGTTGGTTATCCTCCCACAATGGATGGAAGATAGGTCAAGTTATGCATCACTAGATTTTATTACAAGATTAAGGGCAACTTTCATAAGGTCTGGATGCCTTATATGGAATATTGTACTACAAAAGGAGTCTATATTGAAAACATGCCCACGTCAGGGGAGTTACCTATTTAGGCAATCCCGTAGCTGCTGGGCTGCTCAGTCCTGGCCCTGTGGGTCTGCCGTACTGTTGGTTGTCACTCTGGCCTTGGCCTAACACACCTGAAAGCAATAATGAATGTTTCACTAAGATCCTAAATCTGAGTGAGGTGTGTTGGGTTAAGGCGCTGCAGGGCCGTGGACACACAGGGGCAGGACGGGGTGACCCAGCTATATTGTGTGCAAGTAGAAAGAGCTCTACAGTACTATTAGGCCTTTGATATTAATTATAAGGAGGGTTTACTGTTTCTGTGTGTTTATGTGTAGGCGTATGTGTATTTTTATTAATCTTTTGTTTTCCAAACCTTTCCCTTGGGACATTAAAAAAAAGATGGGAAGGAAGTTGTGTTGGGGAGAGAGTTGAGTTATTGACTAGACTGGTGGGGGTCGGGCGTGCAGGCGGCTCGGGCTGGCTCGGCAGGCTGGCTGAAATTTGATAGAGGATGTCTTAATAAAGACAATCAAAAGTATTTGTACTTTATTTGTAAGAGTTGTTAATTTGTTAGGCTATTGGTTAAAGGTGCAACACAATGTTGATTATTGAATTATCATTGATCTATACTGAACAAAAATATAAACACAACATGCAACAATTTCACTGAGTTACAGTTCATATAAGGAAATCAGTCAATTGAAATAACTTCATTAGGCCCTAGTCTATAGATTTCACATAACTGGGCAGGGGTGCAGCCATGGGTGGGCTTGGGAGGGCATAGGCACACCCACTGGGGAGCCAGGCCCAGCCAATCAGAATTTGTTTTTCCCCACAAAAGGGCTTTATTACAGACAGAAATACTCTTCAGTGTCAACAGCTGTCCAGGTGGCTGGTCTCAGACGATCCTGCAGGTGAAGAAGCCGGATGTGGAGGTCCTGGGCTGGCGTGGTTACACGTGGTCTGCGGTGGTGAGGCCGGTTGGCCATACTGCCAAATTCTCTAAAACGACGTTGGAGGCAACTTATGGTAGGGAAATGAACATTCAATTCTCTGGCAACAGCTCTGGTGGATATTCCTGCAGTCAGCATGCCAATTGCACGCTCCCTGAAATCTTGAGACATCTGTGGCATTGTGTTGTGTGACAAAACTGCACATTTTAGAGTGGCCTTTTATTGTCCTCAGCACAAGGTGCACTTGTGTAATGATCATGCTGTTTAATCAGCTTCTTGATATGCCACACCTGTCAGGTGGATGGATTATCTTGGCAAAGGAGAACTGCTCACTAACAGGGATGTAAAGAAATGTGTGCACAAAATTTGAGAGATAAGCTTTTTGTGCGTATGGAATATTTCTGGGATCTTTTATTTCAGCTCATGAAACATGGGACCAACACTTTACATGTTGGGTTTATATTGTTGTTCAGTATAGTTCAGTCTTATCAATCACTTAAACATATTTAATAATGATCTCTTACCTAACTTGATGATTGTAGGCATTTTTGCTTACTTTTTGTTGTTCTAAATAGACTGCTAGAAGGGCCATGGGTCATATTAGATTGTGTAGAAATGCAGGAAATGAGCTTTAAATGCCCCCAAAAATGCGAGGACCCCCTGCCAAGTTATACCCCCCCACTTCTAAAACCAAAGTTGCGCCCTTGAGTGAAACACTTATGTGTACATGTACAAGCCTATTCTTTATCAGCCAAATTGTCCCAAAACAGCCTCTTTGCTAATTTTCCAGTTACCAATTCATCAATAAACAGTCAGGGGAACTAGCAAACTCGTTTGATAAAAAGTGTTCAATAGTCAGTAGCAAGTCTTTAAAATATATCTAGCAAATAAAGTTTTTATTTTCTAAAATCATTAGCTAGCAACATTGATGAACTCTGATGGTGGTTGTTAGCTCTTCCCTAGCAGTTTCAACCTAGCTAGCTAGCTCATCCAACAGGCTTAAGCTACAGTGAAACAGAGACCAGACCAGACAGCCTGACCCTGATCCTACTGTGTTTAAGGTAGTTAGCTATCTATTGGCTTTTTTATCATCTTTATAAATAATATAAATATATTTGTTTTCCTCTCGCATCTAGAGCTGCCTAATATAGCAAGCCAGTTGATAGTACAGTAGCTACGATTAATACAATGTGTGAAATTAGGAGCTATATCAAAGATTTCTTTCTCATTGTTATGTGGCTATATGGCCAGGTGACATTAGATAACTGAGTGATATTAAATCCGAAGGAATGACTGATCACATCAGAAAAAGGATAGCTAAACTGGAATTACAGAGTCTACCATTCCAGATATCCACTGGCAAATCTTTACATAAATGGTATTAGGCTGAAATGGCTAGCTAGCTTTCTTACCTGAGAAGCTAGGATTCCGCATGTTGCAATGTGGCTACTGGCTAGAAATATTGGGATGTAAACATCATGGTGTATGGGTCCCGCCTTCCATTTAGCTAGCCAATCAATTGCATTGTAACATAAAGCAGTGCTATGATTGGTCAATAAGGCTGCCAGTCATATTTGAGTAACATGTCATTGTAGATTTGCGAGCACACAGATCATATCGCGCAAGCACAGGTGAATTTCGAGAGAGCGCAGGCAAGGATACACAAGTTTTTGAGCCGTTTCCGCTCTACTTCCTGAACTCCTCCCGTCGATGCAATCCACTTCCGTTCTGCCGGGCTGGGTTTGTTTTGCTAGCTAGCTCCGTTGTGCCGACAAAGCACTGATATCGCAGTGACAAAGAGGATATAAAAATTACAATTACAACATGAAGAAAAGTGGTTCGGGAACGACGTGTGCGGTAGTTGGTTGCAAAAACTCGAGAAAGCACCTGAATGAGTGGTTAGATAGAGAGTGCTACGACCACAAACCAGCTATGAAGAGGCAATGTCCATGCGCTCCATTGTTTACATTTTTTCGCAAGCCTGATACCGACTCGGAATCAAGGACCTGGCTGAAGGCATTGAATCTAAAGAAACCACCCCTCAACGTTTTTGTTTGTTCCTATCACTTTGTTGACCAAAAACCTACCAAGGATAATCCTTTCCCAGAGTTGTGGTTGGGATACAATCGCCCTCCCCAGCCAAAGAGGCGTCAACTCACCCAGCGGACCACTGCCTCCCCCCAGATAAAGAAACGCAGACTTGAATCTGAGGGTAAGTTCAGCAACTTTAGCTATGAAGCTGACAATACTGTTAATTATGAAGAAGTTGCCATACATTAACATTGCTACCGGTATTTTGCTAAGGCAGTTGATTGTTTTGGAGATGGGACAAACAATGCCCACGATAGCTACATCATTAATTGTGTGTGTGTGTGTGCCTGCCTGCCTGCGTGTGCCTTAGTCTACATCATAAATGCTGCTATAGCATAACAGTGCTCATCATGGTTTAGGAGATGGAGGTGTGGACATGGTGTTGGCTCGGTGATGGAGGAGGTATTAGCATTAAAGCAGAGCTGCAGGAGGCTATTCCCAGGGCAATTGAAAAGTGCTGCCATTGGTGAGGCAAGTGCGTTCTTCCTCCACTCTTCATGAGTCCTAAAGAGTGTCACCTCCTGTGCCGGTTCTGGAGTGGTAGAGGATGGCGGTGAAGTTGGTGGCGGCTGGTAGAGATCCTTACTTCATCTTCCTCTGACCAGCATTTCTTTTAGACCCAGCATTCCACTGGTTTTGTCCGTCTGTGCAGGCACGCCCGGTTTTCCCCTGTCTCACAGCATTTTCTACCTAGAGAGATATAGTAAAAACAGTGCATAGATATTATAATGGGTTCACTGCACACATGTCATATGATGTAACACGAATATGAAGAAAATGCGTTATTATCATAATTCAATTCAATTATGAGCGCGCTTATCTAAACGGCACCTAAAAGCTGTCTCAAAGAAGCAGCAAAAGTAATGATTATGAATATGTAAAATATTGCAATGAGACATTTTAATTGTTTATTCATAAACAAGTGTTCGGTTCATGCATAAGCTCCAGTTCAGGCCGGAGCCTTATGTTGTCATTATCTATTGTCTGTCTGCTATATTTATTTTTTATTTATTAAATCCAGGAATTTGGTTAATGAAACATTTATTAAAATTAAGATACAATTAATACAAAACGAAATTCGCTTTAAAGGCTTTGTTCTGTCTGTTTTGAGGTGTCTGTGAAAGTTTGAAAGTTTTTAGTGCCGCTTTCAGAGCGCTCACGTCCGTAATGGAGAACTGTCATAGGCCTAACATTGTTTTTCCCTCATAAATGCAAACACGAAAATTAAAACACAAAATAGTTTTTTTTTAAATAACAAATTGATGGATTTATAGCGTTTTGAAAAGAAGACATAGGCCTAGGCTACAATGGTCAAATAATTACCTTCCACAGGATCGCAGCTGAGTGGGAACAAGATCTCCCTGGTCCAGCAACACACGTACATCCCGCAGTTTTGACTTCTCCAGCTTCAGTTACCAGCACCCAATCATTATGCCATGCATTGTTCAAACACTGGCTAGGCTCTACATTTGCTTTCAGATAAACAAAACGATCATGTTTGTATGACATGACACAACCGACTTTGTTGCTGTGCAGATATTGATATGCCTCGGAGGCTTTCAGATTGTCCATTGCTTTTCCATCTATTGCCATGGATTGCACGAAGTAGGAGCAAATCTTGCTGTACGTTATGTTGAGCCACGTCGTCATGTTATCCTCCCAGTTCTGCACTGAATTCGGGTGGAGGAGAGTAGCGCCATCTCCAGTCAAAGTAGTAGAACCGTGTTCCCAAGCTAGCGTCGACATCGCTGTGTTTACACCGGCAGACGTTGTGCAAACAACTTCCGGCGGAAATGAAATGCATTTGTGTAGAGTTATGGCGCCACCCGGGATACAGCGCGTAAACTTGTGTATACAATGAGCAGGGTGATGCTTGCGCAACACTTAATTTCTTGCTCTCAATTCCACTTTCTGGGCACGCAACATTTTTCTCTGAGCTCTCAACTATCTCTCAGCTCCTCAACATGAACCTCTGCGCCTAGAATATTTTTTTTTTAATCTCAACTCTCTCCACACGCGCTCAACATTATTGTCTGCGTTTTCAACATGCCCCCCTGCTTCTTTGAATTGTGAGATGGAATGGACGCCATAGGTTTTCTCGATTCATACCCTCAGTTTTAGAAGGGATTGCGTGATGATTAGCTTAGCAACTGCGTGACGCAGCATGACAATGTGAACACGATTGGTCAACAGTCTGCTGGGTGGGGCGTTATACGTTTCTCCATTCATTGGCCAATGAGTTTCCCCTTTCCTCATTTATCAAAGTATTTCTGGAGAGGGAGAATTGCAGAGGCAGGTAGGTTGTGAAAACTGAGATAAAAGATGAAGGTAAAAGCCAGTCAGAATGAAGTAGATGAGTAGAGCCTGTACTCTATGAAGCCAGGGAGGCATGGCAGACAGGAGGTAGCATGGGAACCTGCAGAGGTCAGTCATTTTCCTGTGTTTGTTTGTGTGTGTTTGTGTGTGTGTATATCTCTGAGGAGAGGCTGTGTCATGGATGGCAGGGGGTTAATGGATTAGGCTATTTCAGCCACACCCGTTGCTGACAGGTGTATATAATAGAGCGCACAGCCATGCAATCTCCATAGACAAACATTGGCAGTAGAATGGCCTTACTGAAGAGCTCAATGACTTTCAACCTGGCACCGTCATAGGATGCCAACTTTCCAGCAAGTCTGTGATAAATAAAAAAGTATATCAGTTTCACTTAAGGACCAAAGGATTGACATCCGTCCCATATAGATTGCAAAATAGTTGGGAAGAGATCTTTGACGTACCGATCCCATGGCATAGTGTTTATGAACTGACATGCAAAACGACACCGGATTCAAAAATTAGAATCTTTCAATTTAAATTATTCTATAAAATTCTTGCTACCAATATAATGTTATTTATATGGGGGATACAATCTTCCCAGCTCTGCAGATTTTGCTGTGAAGAGACAGAATCATTAGATCATTTGTTTTAGTTCTGTCCATTTGTAGCTTGTTTTTGGACACAGGTCCAGGAATGGCTAAAGGATTGCAATATTTACCTGGAACTAACCTTGCAGATAGCATTACTGGGTGATCTGAAAAGTCATAGTCAATCAATCAATAATATAATAATACTTTTAGCAAAAATGTTTATTTTTAATTCACAATCTGTAGAAGCAATGAGAATAGAAAGGTTCAGAACTTTTGTAAAACATCACAGTACGGTTGAAATATATATGGCAAATAGAAATCCTATATGGATGGTGTTAAGAGATAGATGGGAGGTATTGAATAGAGTTAAAGGATGGGACTAATAACAAATAACAACAAATAATAACAAAGATAGCTAATAATGTAAGCATACTGTGTCCATAATAAGTATATAGGTTGGGTGCTTTTGGGAAAGAGCACAGTTAGAAAGATATGGCATATAGAAGCAAACCGGATGGACATCATGAAAATGATCGGAGAGGTTGAGAGTAGAAGAAGTTCAGGAGCAATAAAAAATATATAATAGAATTATTGTAAAATGAACTCTGTCCATAAGGTGTAGATAGTAAGTATAGACCGGAAGTAGAGGCCAATTTACTCCAAGTAGGGAAAGGATGGTGGGGTTGAAAAGTAATAAAGGGGAGTATATATATTTAAAAAAACATGGGGGATTGGAAGTAATGCAGAAAATTACATTGATAGAAGATACAATCTATCTGCAATATTAAGCTGATCCATTCCCCCCCCCCCCAAAAAAAAATAAAAAAATAAAAGATAAACATCAAATTAAAATAAAAAAATGACAAATGATAAATAAAATAAAATTAAAAAAAAACTTTCCAGCAAGTCAGTTCGTCAAATGTATGCCCTACAAGAGCTGCCCTGGTCAACTAAGTCCTGTTATTGTGATGTGGAAACTTCAAGGAGCAACAACGGCTCAGCCGCAAAGTAGTAGGTCACACAAGCTCACAGAACGGGACCGCCGAGTGCTGAAGCGCGTTAAAATCATCTGTCCTCGATTGCAACACTCACTACCGATTTCCAAACTGCCTCTGGAAGCAACGTCAGCACAATAACTGTTCGTCGGGAGCTTCATATAATGGGTTTCCATTGCCGAGCAGCCGCATACATCACCATGCACAATACCAAGAGTCGGCTAGTGTGGTGTAAAGCTCGCCGCCAATGGACTCTGGAGCAGTGGAAACGCGTTCTCTGGAGTGATGACTCACGTTTCACCATCTGGCAGTCCGACGAATGAATCTGAGTTTGGAGGATGCCAGGAGAACGCTACCTGCCCCAATGCATAGTGCCAACCGTAAAGTTTGGTGGAGGAGGAATAATGGTCTAGGGCTGTTTTTCATGGTTCGGGCTAGATGATTCTGTGCTTCCAACTTTTAGGCAATAGTTTGGGGAAGACCCTTTCCTGTTTCAGCATGACAATGCCCCCTTGCACAAAGCGAGGTCCATACAGAAATAGTTTGTGTGGAAGAACTTGACTGGCCTGCACAGAGCCCTGACCTCTACCCTATCAAACACCTTTGGGATGAATTGGAACGCCGACTGCGAGCCAGGCCTAATCGCCAAACATCAATGTCCAACCTCACTAATGCTCTTGTGGCTGAATGGATGCAAGTCCCCGCAGCAATGTTCCAACATCTAGTGGAAAGCCTTCCCAGAAGAGCGGAGGCTGTTAAAGTAGCAAAGGGGGGACCAACTCCATATTAATGCCTATAATTTTGTAATGAGATGTTCGACGAGCAGGTGTCCACATACTTTTGGTCATGTAGTGTAGGCGCTACACTCCCTCGTAAGTGTTTGTTTGTGTTTGCCTTCTATCCTCAGGTGCATGAGGCTGGGGCCTTATTGCTGGCAGTGTTGAATTATAACCACAACAGATCAGCCATGCAGAACTCAAAATGATGTAGTTTCCCTCATCTGTTGGGTGTAATATTATATCACTTAATTAAATGCAATCAGAACACCATGCAACAAAACTATTGCTCACTCAAGGCAAAATTCCAAAGGAAACTGTTATTGTAATGAAGGTTTTTACTTTCCTTGATTCAAACATATTTGTTGAAATATTCATTATCTTCTTTGTCCAGAAGACAAAGGGTCTATGCATTGAATAGAAAAGAGCAACTTCCACACCCCAGACCTCCAAAGAGGTTGTTTGGGGGAGCCAGCTAATATCTGATCAGGGGATGTCAAGAAGAAGCCTAAGCGTGGTTACCGAACCTATGCCAAACACAGGAGAACTACTGCCACACTGCACAACATAAATGTCACTCGCAGGATAGGATGGGAAGACTGTCATGTTACTGCTACCATAGAAAATAAATAAATAGTCAGAAATACTAGGATGTTGAGTTGTGGGTTGTGAGTAGTGATCAGTGGTGTAAAGTACTTAAGTAAAAATACTTTAAATCACTACTTAAATTGTTTTTTGGGGTATCTGTACTTTACAATTTATATTTTTGACAACTTTTACTTTACTACATTCCTAAAGAAAATAATGTACTTTTTACGCCATACATTTTCCCAGACACCCAAAAGTACATTTTGAATGCTTAGCAGGATAGGAAAATGGTCCAATTCACACACTTATCAAGAGAACATCCCTGGTCATCCCTACTGCCTCTGATCTGGAGGACTCACTAAACACACATGCTTCGTTTGTAAATGATGTCTGAGTGTTGGAGTGTGCCCCTGGCTATCCGTAAATGAATAAAAACAAGAAAATGGTTCAGTCTGGTTTGCTTAATAAGGAATTTGAAATGATTTATACTTTTACTTTTGATACTAACTATATTTTAGCAATTACATTTACTTTTGATATTTAAGTATATTTAAAACCAAACACTTTTAGACTTTTACTCAAGTAGTGTTTTAGTGGGTAACGTTCACTTTTACTTGAGGCATTTTCTATTAAGTTATCTTTACTTTTACTCAAGTATGACAATTGGATACTTTCTCCACCACTGGTAGTGATGTGCAGTTCGTGAACGATTCATTTTTAATGAACAACTCTTTTTAATGACTCGAGAGTCATGATTCGTTTTTCTGAGTGACTCGTCCATTTTCGTCCTCAGTGTGACCTGCTGGCTGCATTGAGTCCTACAGCAGGATTGATACATGCTCCTCCAGCTCAGCAGCTCCAGAGACGTGCTCCGACCAACAACTGTCTGTCATATGCGCACAGGAAAATAGATCGTGCTGCAGGCAGCATAGAGAAGAGAAATAAATGTTTACAACTAATAATTGATCGCATGGTGCAAGAATGAATGCAATTAATTGATTATTGAATGTTACGATGGACACAGCTTGGTAGAACCAAAACATAAACTGCATCTGCTCAACAAACTCTAGAAAGAGTTGTTTGGGGGGCTGCAGTTGGCGAACGATATTGTGCTTATCACCCTCACGACAGTCAGGCAGTGCATTCCGCCAAGAGTCGTTCACAATCTAGTCCGATTACGGCCACAATTAAACCTTGTTTAAAATGGTTCAAGATATAATCTTATTTGTATGCCTAGCAATCAACAAATGTACATTGTTTAAAGCAGTGATTCTCAACTGGGAGGTTTTGAATGGGTCGCGAGTGTCTGAGTAAAACAAACAAACAAACAAACAAACAAAAATCATGAAAAAAACCAATCTGAACTTAAACAACTAAAACCAGGTAGAAAGTGTGTAGAAATTTATAATGAAACTATATACAGTACGAGTCAAAAGTTTGGACACACCTACTCATTCAAGGGTTTTTCTATATTTTTACAATTTTTTTTACATTGTAGAATAATAGTGAATACATCAAAACTATGAAATAACACATATGTAGTATGTATAGCCACCCTTTGCCTTTATGACAGCAGAGCCCCACCTGTTTTGCATGTTATTTTGACATTCATTCATGTCACATATCAGTTTGCAAACAATGTAAAAAATTTAAAATAAAGTTAATAAAGCCACATACAAACATTATTTTCTTTCTTGAGTAAGGCAGCTCCAAACTGCAGGTGTTTCAGCCTAGCTCAGTGCTTTCTGTGGTGGAGGGGCAGCCAGCGGAATATACAGAGTGTAGGAGTTGGTAATCTTCTCTAGTTGCGCCGTGGTTGGCTCAGTGTTCTGTCACTCATGGGGACACTATGTCACCGCAGAATCTACAGGGAGAGCTAGACAGTTCAAGCCCCCTTGGGTGCTGCCATAGATTTTAATATGAAGTGCCCATCCAAGAAGGCTGAAGGTCATTGGCCACAGATAAAATGACAAATTATTTTAGATCCTTGTCATATGAAGATAAATTATAGATAAAGGTATCAGTGCTCATCGGCCATTGGACATAAACATTACACTACAAGTCGGAAATCGCAAATTCAACAATGAGTGGTTTGTAAGGAATCAGTGGCTAACTGCAAGCGTTGCAAAGCAATCACTATTTTGCTTCCCCTGCCTGCTATTAGGTGGAGATAGTGTGTGGGTTTAAGGATAAAAAAAGTATATCTGCAATTGTCTCTTTTCCAAGCTTAAAATGATAAACATTCACTCGCAACACCATGGGCCAGAAATGTTGAATACATTGGCCATGCTGTCAATCCAGCATGACTTCTGACGCGTTCAAAACTGCTGGAAACTCGGAACTGGGATATCTCAGACCTCAGTGAGTTCAAGAAAACTGTGACAGCTCAGACTGGGAAAATACGTTTTGAATGTTCATCCAACTCGGAATTCCAAGTTGGGAACTCGGGCCTCTTTCTAGAGCTCTGACCTGAAGATTACTGACGTCATGATCCAACCTTGTTTTTTTCAGAGTTCCCAGTTGTCTTGAAAGTATCTTTGATGACAAAATGTGCCTACAAGAAGGACCACCGCGCCACCTTCCTGTTCAAGTGAGCACAACAATGGTGTGTCTAAAAATGTATTGTATGCTGCTGCTTAAATTAGCTTATGTGCTTTTCTTCACGAGGAGGGGATACTATATAATGTTGTTGGGTCTGTAACCATGTTTGCTAGTGACAGTCTCTTCTTATTCAAATATTTGTTTTCAGCAAAAAGTTCAGTAATAGACCCATCTAAATCCAGTTGATACTGCAAGGGTTGTTTTGTTTGCGCAATGCGCTGTCTGTGAGTCGGTATATTGTCTATAAAAGTGGATCCTCGTATTTTCCTTTCTTTTTAGACTACATAGGCCTATAAATACTTCAAATGGTAGGCTAACCGCGTCTCTCTTTCTCTCTCTCTTTGTGTGTGGTGACTTAAAGAAGAGTAAAGTTAAGGCCTCAACATCTTGCTGAATTTATCTGAACTAACATCTATCTGAATTTCTGTCAGTGTCCATTTTGAAAGTGCTGAACGAATAGGCCTACCTCGTCGCAGCTCGTTTGCTTGCACTTGCTTATACTTAGAGCTATGTGTTAATGATATAAGAATAAACATTATGAATTTACTGAACATAAATGTAATAATGTTTGTGTATGGTTCAAAAGTCAAATTCATCTTGGCGTACGTTATTATTGAAGGACAATGCGGTTCTTATCAACTTACACAAATCCACAAGTAGTCAGTAGAAACCACATTTGTTTAAGCAAGTCAGCCATATCAACTATTGTTTTAAAAAGTTAGTAAATGAGGCCAAATGAACTGTTCCGCTGCCAGACGAGGCTCCGCTGATAGCCAGGTGTAGCGGTGGTAAGGATTCACTCCATGGTGCTGAAAGGAAAGCTCTGCTGTCGGGACAGCTTTATGTAGGCCTGAATAGTTTGTGGTCACCGTTATAGTGCAATTCATGTGTTGTTTAGTGTTGTGTTGTGACTTTTCTGGCATGCATCTAAACACCATTTTTGAGTTTGCCCCACCAAGATCTCAATACTAAAATAGCCACTGGTTTTGACCAAAGTTATAAATAAATCAGCTTTGGTTTTACTCGCTAATGTTCTTAAGATGTTGCTAAATCACCAATTACCAACTAAGCAATCCCTGCTATATTATGGATAAATAGTTACCAGTCTAACAGAACACAGAGGGTGTTCTTTAATGGAAGCCTCTCCAACATAATCCAGGTAGAATCAGGAATTCCCCAGGGCAGCTGTCTAGGCCCCTTACTTTTTTCAATCTCAACTAACGACATGCCACTGGCTTTGAGTAAAGCCAGTGTGTCTATGTATGCGGATTAATTAACACTATACACGTCAGCTACTACAGTGACTGAAATGACTGCAACACTTAACAAAGAGCTGCAGTTAGTTTCAGAATGGGTGGCAAGGAATAAGTTATTCCTAAATATTTCAAAAACTAAAAGCATTGTATTTGGGACAAATAATTCACTAAACCCTAAACCTCAATTAAATCTTGTAATTAATAATGTGGAAATTGAACAAGTTGAGGTGACTAAACTGCATTGAGTAACCCTGGATTGTAAACTGTCATCTCAAAAAATGTTGATACAACAGTAGCTAAGATGGGGAGAAGTTTGTCCATAATAAAGTGCAGCTCTGCCTTCTTAACAACACTATCAAGAAGGCAGGTCCTACAGGCCCTAGTTTTGTCACACCTGGACTACTGTTCAGTTGTGTGGTCAGGTGCCACAAAGAGGGACTTCGGAAAATTACAATTGGCTCAGAACAGGGCAGCACGGCTGGCCCTTAAATGTACACAGAGAGCTAACATTAATGATATGCATGTCAATCTCTCATGGCTCAAAGTGGAGGAGAGATTGACTTCATCACTACTTGTTTTTGTAAGAAGTGTTGACAAGCTGAAACCACCGACCTGTCTGTTTAAAATACAAATACAAGGTTGAAATTCTACTGTAAAAATACATGGTTTATTTGTCGCTACAATCAACTCTGCTCCACGGGAGTCTAAACATTTTCGTCTGTCCTCCATCAAACGGTGAGTCTATGCAATTCTGAGCAGGCACTCCGACAGACAGCCCTGTCAGTCTAGCACGCTCATAGCATATGGTGCATGAGATAAAGGGTGTTCAAGTGCAGTCATGCAATTACTCTCACTGCCACCGGCGTCGATTTAAAATGGAAATTGATAACACAGCCTAGGCCTAAAATATTTTATAGGATTTTCTTTCTTTAGGCTAGACTGTGACACAGAAGTGGCAGAGGTAGGTGGCATAACCTTTGGTGCATTCTTCGTGTGCCCACTTCTGACAGGAAGAGCACTTCACCCTCTTCACAGGCCAGACAAGGACAGATCTCCCCTGCCTGGTCAGTGTTGTTGTTGTTCTCTTTTTTTCTTTCTTGCCAAGTTTTTCCCTTGCCTTTTGGCACCACCTTCTTCTTCTTTCTCTCCTCTGCTTCCTCCTCCAGGGCACATTTGACCAGGGTGTCAGTGAGAATGGCAGTTAATTTCTTCTTCCTCCTCTTCGTGGCAACCTTCCTTGGCGCAGCCTTTGGTAAAGGCCTGACAGCCACAGGGCTGAAACCATCAGCAGAGGTTGATGGGAACAAGAGCGTAACTTTGTGTTGCATATTGGGGGGTTCAGAGTCAAATTTTTACAGTGTCAACACCCCTCTTGGGAGTCCGGGGGCATGCCCCCCCAGTGATGAAAATAAATAGCTGTGAAATTGTTGTTTCTGGTAAATTTTGAAGGGCAAATACATCCAAAAATGTCCTGATAATTTGATCAATATACTCCAATCACAACATAAATACTACTTTTCTATATTACTTTAAACTGTGTTCTTACTCCTAACAGTTCAGAAAATCACCTCCACACCCCTTCTTTAACTACATTTAACCTCTACGGGATCGGTGTCCCGTTTACGGGACGGTTGAGCTAACGTGTGCTAATGTGATTGAACTGGGTTCTACAGTTTGAACCCCTGCTGTCTCTGGCTCCACACCCACCCCTCCCGGCCATCTAGATGTGTGAAAGTTAGTGTATAAGCTAATGATCCATCATGTATGACATTCCTGGGAGTGTGTAAACTTACATTTTGTATTACCATATAATTTTTGTATGTTCTCTATAGTTATGTACTTGAAAATGTATCAATTGACCAATTCGGCACATTTGGGCAGACTTGATACAAAATAGTCCAGTATTGCAATGCTTCACTGAATCAATCTGAAACGTTGCACACACACTGCTACCATCTAGTGGCCAAAATCGAAATTGCGCCTAAACTGCAATATTATATTGTGGCCTTTCTCTTGCATTTCAAAGATGATGAAAATAAAATAGAAAATTGATGTTTTTTTGGTTTGTATTATCTTTTACCAGTTCAAATGTGTTATATTCTCCTACATGAATATCACATTTCCACAAACTTCAAAGTGTTTCCTTTCAAATGGCACCCGCCCACCCGACTAGAATCACTACTCTTGGCGGGTCTAACCTAGAGTATGTGGACAACTACAAATACCTAGGTGTCTGGTTAGACTGTAAACTATCCTTCCAGACTCACATTAAGCATCTCCAATCCAAAGTTACATCTAGAATCGGCTTCCTATTTCGCAACAAAGCCTCCTTCACTCATGCTGCCAAACATGCCCTCGTTAAACTGACTATCCTACCGATCCTTGACTTCGGCAATGTCATTTACAAAATAGCTTCCAACACTCTACTCAGCAAATTGGATGTAGTCTATCACAGTGCCATCCGTTTTGTCACCAAAGCCCCATATACTACCCACCACTGTGACCTGTACGCTCTTGTTGGCTGGTCCTCACTACATATTCGTTGCCAAACCCACTGGCTCCAGGTCATCTATAAATCACTGCTAGGCAAATCCCCGCCTTTTCTTAGCTCATTGGTCACCATAGCAACACCCACCCGTAGTATGCGCTCCAGCAGGAATATCTCACTGGTCATCCCCAAAGCCAACACCTCCTTTGGCCGCCATTCCTTCCAGTTCTCTGCTGCCAATGACTGGAACGAACTGCAAAAATCTCTGAAGCTGGAGACTCTTATCTCCCTCACTAACTTTAAGCATCAGTTGTCAGAGCACCTTACCGATCACTGCACCTGTACACAGCCCATCTGAAATTAGCCCACTCAACTACCTCATCCCCATATTGTTATTTATTTTGCTCATTTGCACCCCAGTATCTCTATTTGCACATCATCTCTTGCACATCTATCATTCCAGTGTTAATACTAAATTGTAATTATTTTGCACTATGGCCTATTTATTGCCTTACCTCCATAACTTGCTACATTTGCACACACTGTATATATATTTTCTGTTGTATTTTTGACTTTATGTTTTGTTTACCCCATATGTAACTCTGTGTTGTTGTTTTTTTTATCGCACTGCTTTGCTTTATCTTGGCCAGGTCGCAGTTGTAAATGAGAACTTGTTCTCAACTGGCTTACCTGGTTAAATAAAGACGAAATAAATAACTAAATAAAAATAATATGCATATCCTTGCTTCAGGTCCTGAGCTACAGGCAGTTAGATTTGGGTCATTTTAGGCGAAAATTTAAAAAAAGGATCAGATCCTTAAGAGGTTAAATGTCAAAACCCATTTTTATATGTGTATACCCTTTACCACGCTTGGCTAGTAGATGGTCTTGAATAACACATTTATTATACACAATTAACTTAAAAGGAGTCGAGGCAATCTGAGTCCAGAAACTTCATACATGGTTACACAATTTAAATTCAGTATTAATTCATAAAATAATTAAGTGACAGTCAAAATATAACTCTTCAATATGGCTTCATGCTCAAGCAATAGACTTCAAAAATGCATAGCAACAACTCATTGTCATTCACCATCAAGTAAAAAAAAAACACATTCAATAACAGTCAATAATTGGTTGCAACCTTATACAAAGGTGGGCATATAGTGGTACAGAGAGGGGTCAGATATTCAGTCTGAATTAACTAAAAGGGATACTTCGGGATTTAGGCAATGATGCCCTTTATCCACTTCCCAGACTCAGATGAACTTGTAGATACCATTTGTATGTCTCTATGTCCAGTATGAAGGATATCCACTAGAAAGTATCCCTTTAAATGCTCCAAAATATCTGTTTATGCCTGTCACTGCCAGCAATACAATTCTGGCATATTGTTTTCCTATCTATGGTATCCAGCTTCTCCTGTGATGTTTTGGAAAACTGACTAATCGGAAGAGATTGGCCAATACCATCCGATCTTCTAATTATGTCATAGCTCATTAAGTTAAGAATCTCATTCTGTATCTTAGGGCTAGTGTAATCATGGTTGCGCGTCTTCTTTCTATCTGCGAAGGACTGCGTCATCTTCGGCCTTGTCTTTTTAAAACTTGGTTCAGATTTCTGGACCTCTTAAGGCCTCACCCTTTCTTGCTGAGTACTTCCTCTTGTCTGGCTAAAGCAGTAGGTAACTATGAGTCCAAAGGGCTTGATTATTGTGCGCTCACTGTAACTGAGTGGCAGTGGGAGTGACATTTAGCATGAGCTGAAAACTTCTCAATAGCCTTCCAATTTCGAAAGCATGTGCTAGCAAATGCAGGGTCTGATTATGTGCCTAAGGGTGATCTCTTATTCAGAAAAACTTTATTGCAATAGAAGCATAAAACCCCCTTTAAAGAGGCACTGTAATTGGGGCCAGGGGAACTCTTGAAACCACTTCTCTTGAAATGACAGAACTCTGTCAGCTCACTTCTGGATAACAATAAACTTGGGATGTGGTTGATTTGGCTTTGTGCTGGTGCTGATGTTGATATCTTCTATTTGTCCTGAGGCTCTGTCCCTGTCATCTGTGCTCAACTGGTCCCTGACTTGTGGCTCAGCCCCTTACTACAAACATGACAAAAAACATTATCTTACTTTCTATTGCACAAAACAGAAGGGCCTTTCTATTGCCAAAATATGATGAAACCTAAACAATAATACATCTACATGATATGTCTTAGGACTACACTTAAAGGTTGAATAGGGCCGTTACGGTGACTGTATTACCGCCACACCGGCAGAGTCATGACCGCAGTCAAACTCCACGTGACCGTTGAGTCACGGTAACTACGCTTCTCCAAAACTGCTCTCTGATGCTGATGGTCATTAGTAGCCTGCCAAACTTGCTAACAGCCAGTCGCTAATGGCCGGTAATCAGCACTCTGCAGTCTGCAGGGCCGTGGGGAGACCGGGCAGAGGAAGGAGGCGGCAGGAATTGGAGAAGCGGTCCACAACGACCAGGATGGTGGTGTTACCTTGGGAGAGGGGAAGATCAGTCAATAAATCAATACTAAGGTGAGACCATGGTCGTTGTGGAACTGGTAAAGGTTGTAACTTACCCGCTGGGAGGTGCCTAGGTGCCTTACTCTGGGCGCACACCGAGCAGGAGGAGACGTACACCCTCACGTCCTTAGCCAAAGTAGGCCACTAGTACTTTCTGATCAGGCAGCGCACTGTACGACCGATACCTGGGTGACCAGAGGAGGGTGACGTGTGCCCAGAAGATCAGCAGATCACGGATAAAAGCATGCACGTACCGCAGCCACTGGACACTGAGGTGGAGATGGATCTGTGCGTAATGTCTACTCTATATCCGCGTCCATCGCCCATGCTACTGGCGCCACAATGCAGGAGGCAGAGAGTATGGGGGTGTTGTCTCTGGGCCTCTCCTCTATGTCATACAGCCAGGACAGTGCGTCTGCCTTCACGTTTTCGTACCCAGAATGTATGACAGTGTAAAATCAAACCGGGTGAAGAATAGGGCCCACCTGGCCTGGCGAGGATTCAGCCTCCTCGCTGCCCGGACGAGGAAAGGGTCCAGACGAGGAAAGGGTGTTTCGCCACTTCGAGCCGATGCCTCCACACGGTCAAAGCTCGGACAACAGCCAACAGCTCCTGATCACCAACGTCATAGTTCTGCTCCGCCGGGCTGAGCTTCTTAGAGAAGAAGGCACAGGGGTGGAGCTTGGGTGGCGTGCCCGAGCGTTGGGATAGGACAGCGCCTATCCCTACCTCGGACGCATCCACCTCCACTACGAACGGTAGTGATGGATCGGGGTGGGACAGTACCGGGGCTGAGGTGAACAGACCCTGCAGTCTCCTGAAGGCCAGGTCAGCCTCAGCAGACCAGCGGAGCCGGGATGGCCCATCCTTCAACAGGGAGGTAATGGGAGCTGCGACCTTGCCAAAGCCCTGGATAAACCTCTGATAGTAGTTGGCAAATCCAAGGAAGCGCTGCACCTCCTTAACCGTGGTTGGAGTCGGCCAATTACTCATGGCTGAAATGCGATCTCCCTCCAACTCCACACTTGAGGTGGTAATGTGGTATCCGAGGAGATGGACTGCTGGAAAAACATACACTTCTCTGCCTTGGCATAAAGGTCATTTTCCAACAGTCGGGCCAGCACTTTGCGAACCAGGGACACATGCTCGGCACGCGTAGCGGAATACACCAGGATGTCATCGATGTAGACCACTACACCGCGACCAAGCATGTCCCGAACACCTCGTTCACAAAGGACTGGAAGACGGATGGAGCATTCATCAAACCATAGGGCATCACCAGGTATTCATAATGCCCCGTGGTTGTACTAAATGCTGTCATCCATTCATCCCCCTCCCGAACACGCACCAGGTTGTATGCACTCCTGAGATCTAGTTTAGTGCGCCCCATGCATTGACTCAATCACTGAAGGAATGAGGGGGAGAGGATAACTAAATCTAATCGTCTCCTTGTTCAGTGATCGATAATCAATGCACGGGCGCAGACCGGCGTCTTTCTTCTTCACAAAGAAGAAACTTGAGGAGGCGGGTGAAGTGGAAGGACGTATATACCCCTGACCCAGGGACTCGTGACGTTTGTTTCCATAGCCTCCGTTTCAGCCTGCGACAGGGGGTACACATGACTGCTGGGAGGTACAGCGTCTACCCGAAGGTTTATCGCGCAATCCGCCGCCTGATGAGGTGGTAATTTAGTCCCAAATCAAGGTATTCGGGGGGAATGCGCACGGTGGAGGTACCGTCTGGACTTTCCACCGTGCTTGCACCAACGGAAACACCTAGACACCTACCCTGACACTCTCGCGACCACCCCGTGAGAGCCCTCATGAGAAGCTTGGGTTGTGGAGTGCTAGCCAAGGGATACCTAATACCACAGGGAAAGCAGGAGACTCGACAATCAAAAAAATAACCTGCTCACAATGAGTCTCCTGGGTGATCATGGTGACTGGTATAGTGACTTCCGTAACAAACCCGGACCCTAATGGTTGACTATCAAGTGCTCTGATGGGGAATGGAAAGGATAGGGGAACCAATGAAATGCCTTGACTACGTGCGAATGCCCTGTCCATAAAGTTCCCATCTGCGCCTGAATCGACTAGCGCCTTACACTGGGGAACTACCATGTGATCGGGAAAGTGCATAGGTAGGCTACAGTGCGCAGCAGAGGGCTCTGAACAAGTGTGGGTGTTCGAAACCTGGGGTGATGCGAGAGTGCCCTGCCTGCCGCCTCCAGGCCCAAAAGAACGTTGACTACGACGTGTGGTGTGCTGTCCCTTCGTAAACCAGAGTGGCACTGTCGCTGTCCTCCTCCGCTCTCTCGGACGGCGGCTCCACCCAGCTCCATCAGCTCGGGATCCGAGTCGTCCGATGTGGAAACGGGCAGACCTCTACCAGGACGTCCTCTGGCTGCCAGCAGGTTGTCCAAATGAATGTCCACCAGTTTTGTGAAGGACAACATGGTGTCCTTGCAGGCTAGCTCCCGTCGGACGTCCTCCCGCAGATGGCACCGGAAATGGTCGATCAGGGCCCGCTCGTTCCACCTGGACCCCACTGCCAGAGTCCGAAACTCCAAACGCAAAGTCCAGCGCGGTCCTCGTCCCCTGTCTTAGGTGGACCAGCCGCTCGCCCGCCTCTCGACCCTCGGGCAGGTGATCGAAGACCGCCCGGAAGAGGTGAGCGAACTCCCCGTAGTCCTCCAACGCGGCTCCTCCTTCATTCCACACCGCGTTGGCCCACTTCAGGGCTTTCCCACAGAGGCAGGAAACGAGGACAGATACCTTTTCCCGCTCTGATGGCGCCGGCCTGATGCTGGAGAAGTAAAGCTCTAGTTGGAGGAGGAATCCTTGGCAGAACGCCGCCGTCCCATCGAACGCCCGTGGTCGGGATATCTGGATCCCTCCGGGTGCTGGGGTGTAGGTGGCTGGATCCGGTTGGCCAGCTGTTCTCGACAGATCGGGTCCTCTCCTCTCCAGGCGTTGGATGACCTGAAGAACCCGATCCATCGCTTCCCCCAAGCTGGCCAGCATCGTGGAATGCTCCTGGACTCGTGCCACGACTCCAGGCATGCGCTCTTCTCCCGCTGACTCCATAGCGAGAGGTGGATGATTCTGTGATGAGTGTGATGGAAGGAGTTAGGCGCTGGAGGGTAATCACTGAATACAGGGTTTATTCCATCTTTACACACAAATGCGCTGGAATAGTGACAAACGAAACAGGCACAGGGGAAACTATCATCCCTAGCAATACACTGTAACGGTAGATCCAACAATACATAGGCACAGGGGAAATATCTACCCTGGCAACAAAATGTTACGAGTAGCTCCACCGAGCTACACTACTCTCACAATTAAACAATCACAAGGACAAGGGGGCAGAGGGAACACTTATACACGGACTAACGAGGGGATAAGAACAAGGTGTTTGTAATGACAAGACAAGACAAATGGAATGATGAATATAGGAGCGGCAGTGGTTAGTAAGCCGGCGACGACGAGCGCCGAAGCCTGCCCGAACAAGGACGGGAGGCAGTCTCGGCAGAAGTCGTGACATCATCATTAGAGTCGCATCATGCAGAATGTATTAGAAATCCAAACATACAGTATAGCCTAACGTTTGTATCACAACAAAAGTTGCCTAAATAACTCTAAATTAAGCATATAAACTCAGCAAAAAAAGAAACGTCCCTTTATCAGGACCCTGTCTTTCAAAGATAATTCGTAAAAATCCAAATAACTTCACAGATATTCATTGTAAAGGGTTTAAACACTGTTTCCCATGCGTGTTCAATGAACAATAAACAATTAATGAACATGCACCTGTGGAACGGTCGTTAAGAAACTAACAGCTTACAGACGGTAGGCAATTAAGGTCACAGTTATGAAAACTTAGGACACTAAAGAGGCCTTTCTACTGACTCTGAAAAACACCAAAAGAAAGATGCCCAGGGTCCCTGCTCATCTGCGTGAACGTGCCTTAGGCATGCTGAAAGTAGGACTGCAGATGTGGCCAGGGCAATAAATTGCAATGTCCGTACTGTGAGACACCTAAGACAGTGCTACAGGGAGACAGGACGGACAGCTGATCGTCCTCGCAGTGGCAGACCATGTGTAACAACACCTGCACAGGATTGGTACATCCGAACATCACACCTGCGGGACAGGTACAGGATGGCAACAACAACTGCCAGAGTTACACCAGGAACGCACAATCCCTCCATCAGTGCTCAGACTGTCCGCAATAGGCTGAGAGAGGCTGGACTGAGGGCTTGTAGGCCTGTTGTAAGGCAGGTCCTCACCAGACATCACCGGCAACAACGTCGCCTATGGGCACAAACCCACCATCGCTGGACCAGACAGGACTGGCAAAAAGTGCTCTTCACTGACGAGTTGCGGTTTTGTCTCACCAGGGGCGATGGTCGGATTCATGTTCATCGTCAAAGGAATGAGCGTTTAACCGAGGCCTGTACTCTGGAGCGGGATCGATTTGGAGGTGGAGGGTCAGTCGTGGTCTGGGGCGGTTGTCACAGCGTCATTGGACTGAGCTTGTTGTCATTGCAGGCAATCTCAACGCTGTGCGTTACAGGGAAGACATCCTCCTCCTTCATGTGGTACCCTTCCTGCAGGCTCATCCTGACATGACCCTCCAGCATGACAATGCCACCAGCCATACTGCTTGTTCTGTGTGAGATTTCTTGCAAGACAGGAATGTCAGTGTTCTGCCATGGCCAGCGAAGAGCCCGGATCTCAATTCCATTGAGCACGTCTGGGACCTGTAGATCGGAGGGTGAGGGCTAGGGCCATTCCCCCCAGAAATGTCCGGGAACTTGCAGGTGCCTTGGTGGAAGAGTGGGGTAACATCTCACAGCAAGAACTGGCAAATCTGGTGCAGTCCATGAGGAGGAGATGCACTGCAGTGCTTAATGCAGCTGGTGGCCACACCAGATACTGACTGTTACTTTTGATTTTGACCCCCCCTTTGTTCAGGAACACATTATTCAATTTCTGTTAGTCACATGTCTGTGGAACTTGTTCAGTTTATGTCTCAGTTGTTGAATCTTGTTATGTTCATACAACTATTTACACATGTTAAATAAACGCAGTTGACAGTGAGAGGACGTTTCTTTTTTTGCTGAGTTTAGGAGGACCTGTTTCAACACAGAATAGCCAGCCGCATATGCGCACTCCCTCGGAAATCGTTTGGGAAAAATATCCTTTGTATTTTATTCAGCTATATTCAGTTGTATTATTCTTACTATAAAATAATATAAAATAAAGCCACGAGAATTATAAGCAAACCTTGCCTGTTAAATGAATTAGTGTAGCCCACAGCCATATGGCATAGCTAGATCAGGGCCTAACATACAGTAAGGAAGACTTAGAATATGCTATTCTGTTCTTCTGAAATAGTCTACATTTTCTTCATATCATAATGTTTCTTTAGACCTGCCTAAAATAAATAATGGATTTATTGTGATAGTGTAGGCTATATTAAATAGATATATTAAACTTTTTAAAATGTAGATGTTCCAAAGGTCTGCATCAGTGGCTTATAGGCTGTGTGGAAGCCGGAGATGCTGAACGTGTTTATGTTAATTAACTGTCAATTATTGTGAGACCGCCAACATTTGCATAACAATCACGGGCTGTCAAAATTTCACAACTGCCACATCCCTAAGGTAGACTCAGCAATATTATGTAGATGCAGAAAGTAAACTGCATAGTGGGTCAATTTCCGCAACAACTAGCTAAGAGCATTCAAGCGCAAGGCTCAACTTCTCTGCTGTTTTGGTGCCCTGGCTACCACGCTCTAACAGCCTGAAGCGAACCCATGCGCAGATACTGTGTGTGTGACTGTGCGAGGGCAAAGCCTTACATCTTGCTCATCTCAATATCTGCAGTGCTGCTTGTGGCAACGTAAAAGTCTACCTTTAAATATTCAAATGTGTGTGTTCGCCATTGTTTCCTCACCGCTACATTCCAAATTCTCAGCTGATGACCTGTTCGCCCTCCCCCTGCCTCAACATGCGCAGTGCTCTCCCTCTCGCTCTCTCCACTGACTGTCTCTGACCCCTGCCATGACAAGCAAATTAAATCAGAATGTAGGGAACAACTGTTTTGTTATAGCACTTGAACTACAGTCAGCAAAGATAAGGAGTTGAACTGATAGTTCCAATCTGTGTACAATGTAAAGTGCTGTGCAAAGTGCTTTACCAGACTGCATTAGAACTCAAATTCCAAATTCACTCCTGATGATCTGTTTGTCCTCTCCCTGCCTCAACATAGCTGGTGTTGTCCCTCTTCTGACTGTCCTGGACCCCTGCCATGACAACCAAATGAAATCAGAATGCAGGCAACAACTGTTTTGTTACATCACTTGGGCTAGAGTCAGCAAAGATGAGGAGTTGAACTAATAGTGCATTTTAACTCAAATTCTCAACTGACTTCACAATGCTCAAAGGTATATTCAATGTTAGCCTATTATTTTTTATTTTTTTACCCATCTACAGTGGGGAAAAAAAGTATTTAGTCAGCCACCAATTGTGCAAGTTCTCCCCCTTAAAAAGATGAGAGGCCTGTAATTTTCATCATACGTACACGTCAACTATGACAGACAAATTGAGAAAAAAAATCCAGAAAATCACATGTAGGATTTTTTATGAATTTATTTGCAAATTATGGTGGAAAATAAGTATTTGGTCACCTACAAACAAGCAAGATTTCTGGCTCTCACAGACATGTAACTTCTTCTTTAAGAGGCTCCTCTGTCCTCCACTCGTTACCTTTATTAATGGCACCTGTTTGAACTTATTATCAGTATAAAAGACACCTGTCCACAATCTCAAACAGTCACACACCAAACTCCACTATGGCCAAGACCAAAGCGCTGTCAAAGGACACCAGAAACAAAATTGTAGACCTGCACCAGGCTGGGAAGACTGAATCTGCAATAGGTAAGCAGCTTGGTTTGAAGAAATCAACTGTGGGAGCAATTATTAGGAAATGGAAGACATACAAGACCACTGATAATCTCCCTCGATCTGGGGCTCCACGCAAGATCTCACCCCGTGGGGTCAAAATGATCACAAGAACGGTGAGCAAAAATCCCAGAACCACACGGGGGGACCTAGTGAATGACCTGCAGAGAGCTGGGACCAAAGTAACAAAGCCTACCATCAGTAACACACTACGCCGCCAGGGACTCAAATCCTGCAGTGCCAGACGTGTCCCCCTGCTTAAGCCAGTACATGTCCAGGCCCGTCTGAAGTTTGCTAGAGTGCATTTGGATGATCCAGAAGAGGATTGGGAGAATGTCATATGGTCAGATGAAACCAAAATAGAACTTTTTGGTAAAAACTCAACTCGTCGTGTTTGGAGGACAAAGAATGCTGATTTGCATCCAAAGAACACCATACCTACTGTGAAGCATGGGGGTGGAAACATCATGCTTTGGGGCTGTTTTTCTGCAAAGGGACCAGGACGACTGATCCGTGTAAAGGAAAGAATGAATGGGGCCATGTATCGTGAGATTTTGAGTGAAAACCTCCTTCCATCAGCAAGGGCATTGAAGATGAAACGTGGCTGGGTCTTTCAGCGTGACAATGATCCCAAACACACCGCCCGGGCAACGAAGGAGTGGCTTCGTAAGAAGCATTTCAAGGTCCTGGAGTGGCCTAGCCAGTCTCCAGATCTCAACCCCATAGACAATCTTTGGAGGGAGTTGAAAGTCTGTGTTGCCCAGCGACAGCCCCAAAACATCACTGCTCTAGAGGAGATCTGCATGGAGGAATGGGCCAAAATACCAGCAACAGTGTGTGAAAACCTTGTGAAGACTTACAGAAAATGTTTGACCTGTGTCATTGCCAACAAAGGGTATATAACAAAGTATTGAGAAACTTTTGTTATTGACCAAATACTTATTTTCCACCATAATTTGCAAATAAATTCATAAAAAATCCTACAATGTGATTTTCTGGATTTTGTTTCCTCATTTTGTCTGTCATAGTTGACGTGTACCTATGATGAAAATTACAGGCCTCTCTCATCTTTTTAAGTGGGAGAACTTGCACAATTGGTGGCTGACTAAATACTTTTTTTCCCCACTGTACCAATAGGGGCCCTCCTTTGCGAGGCATTGGAAAACCTCCTTGGTCTTTGTGGTTGAATCTGTGTTTGAAATTCACTGCTCGACTGAGGGACCTTACAGATAATTGTATGTGTGGGGTACAGAGATGAGGTAGTCATTTAAAAAATCATGTTAAACACTATTATTGCACTCAGTGAGTCCATGCAACTTACAGACTACCACAATATGAGTCATAATACCCATAAAACCTAGCGGTCAAATAGGGAAATGGTTCCAATCATTTTCCCACCATTTATTTTTCCCATTGGGGATTTTAGAAACACTTAAAATAAGGGCTGTGTTTCGTGTAGGCATACCCTGGCGTGACGTTTTGATAACCATGTAAATCTCTCTCGGACAAGGTGACTTTTATCAATATATTCGCCTGTATTTAGGTAAGAATCTCTGGATTAACTATCTAATGTTAGGTAAATGTAGTAATTAATAAATTGGCTAAATGCCTTCAAATTGGCAATTCTGTGAACTGTCTTGTGCAAGTTTTAAATGGACACAATACCTGTCAATCAGCTAGAGATGATGGGGGGATTTGTAGCCTTGCATGATGTCTGCTTTGATGTTTATTAGCATTTGAAATTCAGGCTGTAACACAACAAAATATGGAAAAAGTCAAGGGGTATGAATACTTTCTGAAAGCAGTGTATATAGGATGAGACATGACTAGAATACAGTATATACTGAACACATAAAGTGGGCAAGACAATATGTAAACATTGTTAAAGTGACCAGTATTCAATGTCTCTATATACATGGGGCAGCAGGGCAGAGTAACAGGCGATAGCCTGCTACTGACATTGTCTAAGGTGCAGGGCAGAGTACCGGGCGATGGCCGGCTAGTGATGGCTGTTCAACAGTCTGATGGCCTGGAGATAAAAGCTGTTTTTCAGTCTCTCTTTGATACACCTGTGCTGTCTGTCTGCTAGATGGTAGCAGGGTGAACAGGCCGTGGCTCTGGTGGCTGAGGTCGATGATTTTCTTGGCCTTCCTATGACACCGGGTGCTGTAGATGTCCTGGAGGGCAGGCAGTGTACCCCTGGTGATGCGTTGGGCTGACCGCACCACCCTCTGGAGAACCATGCGGTTGCGGGCGGTGCACTTGCAATACCAGGCACTGATGCACAACGTTATTCCACTGACGTTTTGAGAACGTTCTAAGAACGTGTCGTGATGGTCCTCAAGGGAACATTCTCTGGGGGACCTTTGTCTAGTTCCCTGTACATTCCCAGGACGTCACTGAGGACCATGTCAGGACCTTTTTAGGACATTCTCAGGACTTTCATTTTACTAAGCTGCCGCTTTCAAGGAGCGGGACTCTAACCCGGACGCTTATAAGAAATCCCGCTATGCCCTCCGACGAACCATCAAACAGGCAAAGCGTCAATACAGGACTAAGATTGAATCGTACTACACCGGCTCCGACCCTCGTCGGATGTGGCAGGGCTTGCAAACTATTACAGACTACAAAGGGAAGCACAGTCGCGAGCTGCCCAGTGACACAAGCCTACCAGATGAGCTAAATTACTTCTATGTTCGCTTCGAGTCAAGCAACACTGAAGCATGCATGAGAGTATCAGCTGTTCCGGACAACTGTGTGATCACACTCTCCATAGCCGATGTGAGTAAGACCTTTAAACATGTCAACATTCACAAGGCCGCAGGGTACTCCGAGCATGCGCTGACCAACTTGCAAGCTCCACTGACATTTTCAACCTGTCCATGACTGAGTCTGTAATACCAACATGTTTCAAGCAGACCACCATAGTCCCTGTGCCCAAGAACACTAAGGTAACCTGCCTAAATGACTACAGACCCGTAGCACTCACGTCTGTAGCCATGAAGTGCTTTGAAAGGCTGGTCATGGCTCATACCAACACCATTATCCCAGAAACCCTAGACCCACTCCAATTTGCATACCGCCCCAACAGATCCACAGATGATGCAATCTCTATTGCACTCCACACTGCCCTTTCCCAACTGGACAAAAGGAACACCTATGTGAGAATGCTATTCATTGACTACAGCTCAGCGTTCAACACCATAGTTCCCTCAAAGCTCATCACTAAGCTAAGGACCCTGGGACTAAACACATCCACCTGCAACTGGATCCTGGACTTCCTGAAGTGCCGCCCCCAGGTGGTAAAGGTAGGTAACAACACATCTGCCACGCTGATCCTCAACACGGGGGCCCCTCCTGTACTCCCTGTTCACCCATGACTGCATGGCCAGGCACGACTCCAACACCATCATTAAGTTTGCCGACAACAAAACAGTGGTAGGCCTGATCACTGATAACGATGAGACAGCCTATAGGGAGCAGGTTAGAGACCTGGCCGTGTGGTGCCAGGATAACAACCTCTCCCTCAATATGATCAAGACAAAGGAGATGATTGTGGACTACACGAAAAGTAGGACCGAGCACGCCCCCATTGTCATCGACGGGGCTGTAGTGGAGCAGGTTGAGAGCTTCAAGTTCCTTTGTGTCCACATCACCAACAAACTATCATGGTCCAAACACACCAAGACAGTCGTGAAGAGGGCATGACAAAGCCTATTCCCCCTCAGGAGAATGAAAATATTTGGCATGGGTCCTCAGATACTCAGAGTTCTACAGCTGCACCGTCGAGAGCATCCTGACTGGTTGCATCACTGCCTGGTATAGTAAATGCTCGGCCTCCGACTGCAAGGCACTAGAGAGGGTAGTGCGTACGGCCCAGTTCATCACTGGGGCCAAGCTTCCTGCCATCCAGGACCTCTATACCAGGCAGTGTCAGAGGAAGGCCCTAAAAATTGTCAAAGACTCCAGCCACCCTAGTCATAGACTGTTCTGTCTGCTACCGCACAGCAAGCGGTACCGGATCGCCAAGTCTAGGTCCAAAAGGCTTCTTAACAGCTTCTACCCCAAAGCCATAAGACTCCTGAAAAGTGAATAAAATAGCTACCCGGACTATTTGCATTGTCCATTCCCCCACCCACCACCCCCTCTTTTATGCTGCTGCCACACTCTGTTTATTATCTATGCATAGTCACTTTAACTCTACCTACATGTACATATTACCTCAATTACCTCGACTAACCTGTGCCTCCGCACATTGACTCTGTGCCGGTAACCCCTGTATATAGCCTCGCTACTGTTATTTTACTGCTGCTCTTTAATTATTTATTTCTTTTTATTTGTTATTTTTTACTTAATACCTATTTTTCTTAAAACTGCATTGTTGGTTAAGGGCTTGTAAGTAAGCATTTCACTGTAAGGCCTACACCTGTTGTATTCGGCGCATGTGACAAATTCAATTTTATTTTATTTTATTTAAACTCACAACCTCTGGATTTATGGTATGCTGATCTGTCTGCTGTACCACAAAGTCTGTAGAATTTCGGAAGTCAGTACCATCTGTATTGCTATTATAGTTATCAGTTAATTTGACTTCTGTCATTGATTTCATTAAATTATTTCAGCAATTTGATTTTTCAGTATACTTGTCTAATGTTGGTGGGGCATATTATTATGTTTTAATGTTACTCCTGCATGATAAATATAATAGATTGTCTTCAGTGTATTTTTAACAGAGTTGAGATTTACTTTGAAGTGTAGGATTAGGCCTACAGGTGAAATCAGTCATTGATACAGACATTGTTCTGTGTATTATTATTATTAATAATAACAATAATAATAAAAATGGGGGGGGGGGGGGGGGGGTAGTTCAAAAATGAACCCCAAAAGGTTCTTCAGAAGGTTCTTTGAGGAACCATTAAAAAAGTGTTCCCCTACAGTTTCAATTTAAAGAAGCCCTAAAGGACACTCCAGGAACCATTTCTTTTTAGAGTGTATGGCACTAGTGGGCACCTTTTTGAGCTCTGCCCAAGTAAGGCATTTGATTGGTTTGATGTGTTGCGAGATGTCACTGATTTCCACTTCTTTGTAGCTACTTTCTGCCATGGACTTTCCCGATTAGGGAAGCCTGGTTCTCGACGAGGCTATATTGTGTGAGAGTCTGTATGGTGATAATGTGAATGTTTGTTCATACTGTAGGTGAAACATTGTTATAGATGGTTTCACTAAGAGGCTTTTACAGCAGTTACCTCAGTGTTGCCTTGCAGATCTGTGTGACAATAACACATTTGTTCACTGACAATAATGTACAGTTGTAAATACCATATGAATGTATAGATACATGTATACACCATTTCCTATATCTAAGAATTTAAATAATATTGTTGAACCATGCATATTACATCAGCGCGTCATGCGTTGATTCACACATGGATTACCCCATCCATCATCTACCGATTGGGAATGTGATTGGGAATTCTGCACTTTGTTCCCTTCTGTTCACAGGAACTCAAACTCTTAGTTAGGCCCTGTGGTTATTAATGTGCCGTGTGCAGCCAGTCGCAGACACACTTTTGTGTGAAGGGCGTTTCATAAAGCCAGTCCATTATTGTTATTATAACACGGGCGCCGTGCCCATTTTGCCAGCGCGGGGAGAACAGAAGCTGTCATTAAATTTAAATTGAGCAATATTTTCATCCACGGGGAGCAGGATGGTGTCGGTCGGATTCATATTGGCTTGGCTCGGCAACGTTTATTTGTTGCATAAACTCAACTTTATTATTTGCTCGTACATATAAGCCTATGCATTCTTCTTTGAGACATTTTAAATGTCCAATGCAGCTGTTTTTATCTCAATATCAAATCATTTCTGGTTAACAATTAAGTACCTTACTGTGATTGTTTTCAATTAAAATGGTAAAAAAGAAACAAAACTAGCTTATTAGTAAAGAGCAATTTCTCAAGCAAGAATTTAGCTAGGACTGTCTGAGAGTCGTCTGAGTGGGGAGGGGAAAACTGAAAACAAGCTGTTATTGGCAGAGACGTTTGGAACTCTTTTCTTATTGGTCTATTAACTAATTTACCGCCTAGTGATGTCACCTGGCAGGCCAAAACTCCATCCCACCAAACAGGCAGAAATGTCAGTCTTTTCAAACAGCTCTTACACTAAAAGGACATTATCATAATTTTCACAATTTCACAGTATTATTCCAACCTCATAGTGTGGAAATATGAGATTTTCCTGTGTTTTCTATATTTTTGATTGCATGCTAGCAGATACCCATAGACTTCCAGTCATTGTGATAATGCTACTTACCATTGGCTTGCAAACTACCTCTAACTTCCTTCATACTGGACACAGAGACATAAAAATGGTATCCACGGGTTCATCTGACTCTGGGGAAGTAGATAAAATCCCAAAGTATCCCTTTAATAAATCTGATGCAAAAGCACTAAACCACTAGCTTATTAGCATGCTATTGATAATGAATTTTATTGCCACATTTAAAGTACTTACACATTGAATAAGATTTTCTCTATCCAGTTGAGACATTGTGTTGCTGAATTACAAAACCAAGCAAAAGGTGCAGGGACAATAAATAATTTAATCTAAATGAAAATATATATATATATATATTCGTGAAAGCATGCTTTTTTAATGTTTATCCACTCACAAAATTGTTATAAATTCCATCCTGAGACCTAGCAATTCATTTTTGACCTCTCTAATGGACATTGGTTTTTGGGCCATACTGTACATGCCTCTGAGTTTTCAGATCAGTGTAATCATTTTTTCACATTAAATAAGAGCTAAATAAGAGCTAAATAAGAGCTAAATAAGAGCTTGTTAACAAATGTCCTCTGTAATGGACATCAGGATGCGGTAACTATGTATTTTACCTACTGTCTCCATTGACTGTAATGTTCCATTTTTCAGATGTACTATTACATTTACATTTTAGTCATTTACCAGACGCTCTTATCCAGAGCGACTTACAGTTAGTGAGTGCATACATTTTTCATACTGGCTCCTCGTGGGAATCGAACCCACAACCCTGGCGTTGCAAGCGCCATGCTCTACCAACTGAGCTACAGGAGGCCACTACTATCGACTGAGTCCTAATGCCCACTACAGTGCACATACAATACAAAAAAATAATTAAATGTTTTTCTTTATAACATGTTTTGTAGGCTCGGCCCTAATCTATTTGCTCTCTGTCACCTGGGGCTGCATGGAAAATGGCCCAACAAAACACAAAAGACAATGCCCACTGGGCCAGTATGCCTTTCCCACCTCTGAGGGGCCAAAATGTAGCTCACTCTCGCTACAGTATCCAGAGGACTGATTACTGGAATAAGTGATATATCACTATTGCTGCCATGTTTGGTATCTATCTATAACTTTTCCTCTGAATAGAACTTTGAAGCTATCTATATGGATGTATGATCTCTGTGGTTACTTCTAGTTGTTCAGAGTGAACTCTGATGACACGGTACGCAATTGTCTTACTCAGCACCACCAAGCAAGTGGCACGATGAAGACCAAGGAGCTCTCCAAACAGGTCAGGGACAAAGTTGTGGAGAAGTACAGATCAGGGTTGGGATATAAAAAAATATCAGAAACTTTGAACATCCCACAAAGCACCATTTAAATCCATTATTAAAAAATGGAAAGAATAGGGCACCACAACAAATCTGCCAAGAGAGGGCCGCCCACCAAAACTCACGGACCAGGCAAGGAGGGCGTTAATCAGAGAGGCATCAAAGAGACCAAAGACAACCCTGAAGGAGCTGCAAAGCTCCACAGCGGAGATTGGAGTATCTGTCCGTAGGACCACTTTAAGCCATACACTCCACAGAGCTGGGCTTTACGGAAGAGTGGCCAGAAAAAAGCCATTGCTTAAAAATTAATAATAAACATACACGTTTGGTGTCCGCCAAAAGGCATGTGGGAGACTCCCCAAACATATGGAAGAAGGTACTCTGGTCAGATGAGACAAAAATTGAGCGTTTTGGCCATCAAGGAAAACGCTATGTGTGGCACAAACCCAACACCTATATGGGGGGTAGGTATGCATGCTCAAGTTTTCTGTTTTTTTGTCTTATTTCTTTTTTGTTTCACACGTTTTTTCAAATGTTTTTCTTTATAAAATGTTTCTGTAGGTTCGGCCCTAATCTATTTGCTCTCTGTCACCTGGGGCTGCATGGAAAATGGCTTCTAGGCCTCTAGCCTAGTAGGCATCTCTTTGTTCATGCTTTGTCTTGTAAGTTAACCTTGGGATCTGTATGCCTAGAATTCTGTTTTGTTAATGTCAGTATTGCCTTGTAACTTAAGCTTTATGCCTTGTATGTGAATCCATTAATTTTACAAAGTGTTTTAATAATGCTTGCATTGATATTTGCTTCTCATTCCGTGATCTTAGTCAGCTAAACATATAATACTTGATTGCACATGGTTAAATGGAGTCAGATAATTAATTTAATAGACTTTGTTAACATATGAATTGCATATTCTTATTATGGGTCGCAGGTGAGGTACTGTATATAAATACTTATAAATCAAATATTACCCACTACATTTTCTTCACCCCGAACACCTGGGTCTCAGGAGGATAAATTCATTTTAAAAAACACCTGGCCTGCACATGCACAGCAAAATACTAATGTATCCTTGCCAGTGCATCTTATGCATTCAACAGCATCATTGAATAGATTCAACAGGGGAAAATGTGCATCTTCAGCAGTGTGCCTGTTGAGCAATTGTGTATCTCGCTGCCTGCCTGTCTCTCCTGTCTTGCTGATAGCTGAAGGTGGATAAAGCAGTTATAACTGCAGCCTGCTTCTCTGGCTCATTCGGCTTTGATCCTGCCTCGGCATACTGTGAGCCTGAACCCCTTTTCATCGCTCTGCATTAGATCACAAAGGAGAGGGGAGAAAGGAGAGATATCTCCCCGAGAAAGCGGGATGTGGATGGTTGGAAGGATGGAGGGAGTGAGGGGTTTCAAAGCGGTCTTTGAAGTTGGGCTGCACCCATACAGTATGCATAGTGAAGGTAAGCAGTGGTGGTGGCCTTCTTACTCTTGCTGGTATTCATCATGCCACTCAGTTATGGGAGGAAGACCTGTGCTGAGCAATCATGTGCTATGCATTATGCATTGTCTGAAAACATTATGCTGTGTTTTTGCACAGGTGTAAGGAATCAAGTATGGGTGAACAAGGTGGAATGGTTTTCCACCACCAGACAGCATAGGTTACAGAATTTGGCTGACCTTGGAAAAGCACCCAAATTGGGGACAGTTCAACTACTTACAAAATTAGCACCCCTGGTGATAAGTAATTGCATAGTAAAAGCCCAAAGTACAAAGAAAAAGTCAGCTAGAATCTACAGAGAATCTACAGAGCTACATGTATGTACCTTGAGTTGTTTGATGGCACCACACCTCACGGCTAAAACATAAAAATCACTAAATGACACAACCTTTCAGAAACACACCTCTGTCATTTCTCAGCCACCGCTGGGGTTTGAAATACCTTTCCTGTCTCTCTGTGAATTTGTTTTGCAGGTTTATTTTTGTGCGATCTGTAAGAAACAGCTGGGTTGCCTCGGGTAATACGACCTGCTTCACACCACAAACCCCCAGAATCCACTCTGTTTTCTCTCGATCTCTCCTTTTCGCCCTCCTTCTCTTTCTGTCAAAGTGACAGGGCGTGGATCGATTGGCTCTGAGTGAGCCAGGGGTAGCCAACCCTGTTCCTGTAGTGCCGCAGGTACTGCAGGATTTTGTTCGAACTAGGCACCACACCTGACAAACTGAGCTAATTGATCAGTTCAGTTATTGCCTAAATTAAACACACCTGGTCTTTCAGGTCGGTTTAATCAAAAACATAAAGTGCCTGTGGCACTCCAGGACCAGGGTTGCTCTACATGCACGCACACACACACACACACAGACACACACACACACACACACACACACACAGCTCTGCCTCCCCCCGCAGGGCAACACGTTAGGTTAAGATTAATGCACTAACTGTAAGTCGCTCTGGACAAGAGTGTCTGCTAAATGACTAGAATGTAAATGTTAAATGTGTTTCCTTCTTAAAAGATGAGGAAGATTACCTTTCTGGTTAACACCTTAAAATATGGTTCCATTTGTAAAGGGGTTAAAATTACATTATTAGCGGTTATTTAATAATTTGTAAATACATTATATACCATGAATAAACCGTTATATCGCATTGGTCAAAATAGTGCAATTACTGGTCAGTGCTTGCCAAATAGTGAGCCAATATTGACCAGATATTAACCGTTTACAAATGGACTTACAAATGTGTATAAGATTAACCCTGATGTATCATCATTCAACCTTATGTTCAATGGTTGCACAGTTGAACAATAGTTATTTTCTAACTTTTGGGTGTGATGCATTGGTGCTGTCCCACAAAAAGAAAAGGTTGGTTTTCATGATGTCTTGGCCAACCTTTGAAACCCTAATGCCCTGGCCAAATTTACATTCTGGACATTATTCAATCATATTATTCCTAACATATTACCCCTTACCAGATTGTCTATCACCACACTTACCACTTCTCTGTGATAGGCTTACTCCATGTATGGCGAACGCTCTGGTGTGAAATTGTAATCGTATCACCTTTGGTGGTGAAACAGTGGAGGTATCCTCTCACAACGTTAAATGTTTTGGTCTTCATACCCAGCATTCATTGACTGAACATGTTTAACAGAAGTGTTGAATCTTCTCTCACCAAATCAAATTATATTTGTCACGAATACATGTGTAAACACCGTGAAATGCTTACTTACGAGCATAGTTTCCAACGATGCACAGTTAGAAATAAGACAAATATAAATAATAACACAAGGAATAAAAAATACACAAGAATGACGCTCTATACAGGGAGTACCAGTACCAGATGAATGTGCAGGGGTATGAGGTATTTGATGTACATATAGGCAGGGGTACGAGGTATTTGAGGTACATATAGGCAGGGGTACGAGGTATTTGAGGTACATATAGGGAGGGGTATGAGGTATTTGAGGTACATATAGGCAGGGGTATGAGGTATTTGAGGTACATATAGGCAGGGGTACGAGGTATTTGAGGTACATATAGGCAGGGGTACGAGGTATTTGAGGTACATATAGGCAGGGGTACGAGGTATTTGAGGTACATATAGGCAGGGGTACGAGGTATTTGAGGTACATATAGGGAGGGGTATGAGGTATTTGAGGTACATATAGGCAGGGGTATGAGGTATTTGAGGTACATATAGGCAGGGGTACGAGGTATTTGAGGTACATATAGGCAGGGGTACGAGGTATTTGAGGTACATATAGGCAGGGGTACGAGGTATTTGAGGTACATATAGGCAGGGGTACAAGGTATTTGCTGTACATATAGGCAGGGGTACGAGGTATTTGAGGTATATATATATATAGGCAGGGGTATGAGGTATTTGAGGTACATATAGGCAGGGGTATGAGGTATTTGAGGTACATATAGGCAGGGGTATGAGGTATTTTAGGTACATATAGGCAGGGGTATGAGGTATTTGAGGTACATATAGGCAGGGGTACGAGGTATTTGAGGTACATATAGGCAGGGGTACGAGGTATTTGAGGTACATATAGGCAGGGGTACGAGGTATTTGCGGTACATATAGGCAGGGGTACGAGGTATTTGAGGTATATATATATAGGCAGGGGTATGAGGTAGTTGAGGTACATATAGGCAGGGGTACGAGGTATTTGAGGTACATATAGGCAGGGGAATGAGGTATTTGAGGTACATATAGGCAGGGGTACGATGTACAGTGGGGAACAAAAGTATTTAGTCAGCCACCAATTGTGCAAGTTCTCCCACTTAAAAAAATGAGAGAGGCCTGTAATTTTCATCATAGGTACACGTCAACTATGACAGGCAAAATGAGAAAAAAATATCCAGAAAATCACATTGTAGGATTTTTTATGAATTTATTTGCAAATTATGGTGGAAAATAAGTATTTGGTCACCTACAAACAAGCAAGATTTCTGTCTCTCACAGACCTGTAACTTCTTCTTTAAGAGGCTCCTCTGTCCTCCACTCGTTACCTGTATTAATGGAACCTGTTTGAACTTGTTATCAGTATAAAAGACACCTGTCCACAACCTCAAACAGTCACACTCCAAACTCCACTATGGCCAAGACCAAAGAGCTGTCAAAGGACACCAGAAACAACATTGTAGACCTGCACCAGGCAGAAATCTCATATTTTTAAGTGGGAGAACTTGCACAATTGGTGGCTGACTAAATACTTTTTTCCCCCACTGTATTTGAGGTACATACAGTGAGGGAAAAAAGTATTTGATCCCCTGCTGATTTTGTATGTTTGCCCACTGACAAAGACATGATCAGTCTATAATTTTAATGGTAGGTTTATTTGAACAGTGAGAGACAGAATAACAACAACAAAATCCAGAAAAACGCATGTAAAATTTTTTATAAATTTATTTGCATTTTAATGAGGGAAATAAGTATTTGACCCCCTCTTAGTACTTGGTGGCAAAACCCTTGTTGGCAATCACAGAGGTCAGACGTTTCTTGTAGTTGACCACCAGGTTTGCACACATGTCAGGAGGGATTTTGTCCCACTCCTCTTTGCAGATCTTCTACAAGTCATTAAGTTTTGAGGCTGACGTTTGGCAACTCGAACCTTCAGCTCCCTCCACAGATTTTCTATGGGATTAAGGTCTGGAGACTGGCTAGGCCACTCCAGGACCTTAATGTTCTTCTTCTTGAGCCACTCATTTGTTGCCTTGGCCGTGTGTTTTGGGTCATTGTCATGCTGGAATACCCAATCACGACCCATTTTCAATGCCCTGGCTGAGGGAAGGAGGATCTCACCCAAGATTTGACGGTACATGGCCCCGTCCATCGTCCCTTTGATGTGGTGAAGTTGTCCTGTCCCCTTAGCAGAAAAACACCCCCAAAGCATAATGTTTCCACCTCCATGTTTGACGGTGGGGATGGTGTTCTTGGGGTCATAGGCAGCATTCCTCCTCCTCCAAACACGGCAAGTTGAGTTGATGCCAAAGAGCTCCATTTTGGTCTCATCTGACCACAACACTTTCACCCAGTTCTCATCTGAATCATTCAGATGTTCATTGGCAAACTTCAGACGGGCCTGTATATGTGCTTTCTTGAGCAGGGGGACCTTGCGGACGCTGCAGGATTTCAGTCCTTCACGGCGTAGTGTGTTACCAATTGTTTTCTTGGTGACTATGGTCCCAGCTGCCTTGAGATCATTGACAAGATCCTCCCGTGTAGTTCTGGGCTGATTCCTCACCATTCTCATGATCATTGCAACTCCATGAGGTGAGATCTTGCATGGAGCCCCAGGCCGAGGGAGATTGACAGTTCTTTTGTGTTTCTTCCTGTTGTCACCTTCTCACCAAGCTGCTTGGCGATGGTCTTGTAGCCCATTCCAGCCTTGTGTAGGTCTACAATCTTGTCCCTGACATCCTTGGAGAGCTCTTTGGTCTTGGCCATGGTGGAGAGTTTGGAATCTGATTGATTGATTGCTTCTGTGGACAGGTGTCTTTTATACAGGTAACAAGCTGAGATTAGGAGCACTCCCTTTAAGAGTGTGCTCCTAATCTCAGCTCGTTACCTGTATAAAAGACACCTGGGAGCCAGAAATCTTTCTGATTGAGAGGGGGTCAAATGCTTATTTCCCTCATTAAAATGCAAATCAATTTATAACATTTTTGACATGCGTTTTTTTCTGGATTTTTTTGTTGTTATTCTGTCTCTCACTGTTCAAATAAACCTACCATAAAAATTATAGACTGATCATTTCTTTGTCAGTGCGCAAACGTACAAAATCAGCAGGGGATCAAATACTTTTTTCCCTCACTGTATAGGCAGGGTATAGATAATAAGAGTAAAAAAGGAACAGAGTAGCAGCAGCTTATGATGCGTGTGAAAGTACTGCATGTGTGTGTGTGTGTGTTATGTGCACATGTAGTTTGTGTGAGTGTCAGTGTAGTGTGTGTGAGTGTGTGGGTAGAATCTTGTGAGTGTGCATAGGGTCAGTGCAAAATAAGGTCAATGCAGATAGGGTCATGTATATAGTGATGAGTACCCCAACTACTGCCTATAACAGTGGCTGTCAGTGCTGTTTAATGAACATGGCCTTATTTCTATTACAGCATATTGGATGACTGTCATTCATATTCCGTTCACCCAGCTCAATGTAACATTGATAGGTTTAAGCTACAACATGATACTCAAAATGTCCCTGTACCCATCATGAGGTTGCTACAACCTAGCCTATGAATGAAAGTTTACAACGTAGGTGCACAGGTCGATATAATTTTGAGTAATCAAGGTGACAGACAGTGACACATTCAATACCACCTTGCACACTCTTGCCTGCATCTAGCTGATCTAGGGTGTAATCATTAGTCCAGCAGTTTCAAACAAGAGTTTCTATTGGACAAATTAATGTATGTTTATCCCTGTTTGCTTCCGGCGCAATGAATACACCACTGATCACACGCAAACAATGTTCACTTTCATAGCAGCCACATACAAACAGCTTGTTTTATACAGTATATAATTCCTTCTTGCATCTATCTATGCGCTCTCCTCTTGCCTTTTCCCTTCGCTTGTGGACTTCAGTCCACAACACATCAGCTGTCTATGACCAGGCGAAAAACACTTTCAAAGCCAAACATTCATATCATGACCGCTAACCGCTACACACAAGCTACATCGTTGTCATGTCATAGACAACATACTGTAGCCACTAGAACTAACTCATTAGGAAAACCGCTTCAATCATGCAGTACAGTGTACAGTCAGCAGCAAGCAGTTTAGCCGTTACGTCGGCGGGCCCCGGTGGCAATTCATTTATAAAACCAAAAGTTTACCTTGACTTGGATGAGTTTCAGTGTTGGATAGCCATATCCAGCCAGCTGACATAGCATCCCTCTCTGAGCCAGGTGTTTGAGTAGGCTAAACTAACTAGCTATGTAAGTGAAAGTGAAAGATAAAAAATATATACTACGACATATTGCTCTCTCTCTCTCACTATTGCTTCTCCTTAAATTTTGAAGAAATGAATTTGTTCAAAACTTCAACTATTGTCTTTCTCTCTCTTTGAGTCAACTACTCACCACATTATATCCACTGCAGTGCTAGCTAGGTGTAGCTTATGCTTTCAGTACTAGATTCATTTTCTGATCATTTCATTGGGTGGACAAAATGTCAGTTAATGCTGCAAGAGCTCTGACAGGTTTGGGGATGTCCTCCGGAAGTTGTCATAATTACTGTGTAAGTCTATGGAAGGGGGTGAGAACCATGAGCTTCCGAGGTTTTGTATTGAAGTCAATGTACCAAGAGGAGGACGGAAGCTAACTGTCCTCCGGCTACACCATGGTGCTACCCTACAGAGTGCTGCTAAGGCTACTGTAGACCTTCATTGCAAAACAGTGTGTCTTAATCAATTATTTGGTGACGTGAACATACAGTATTTTGTATAGTCTTATCTAAAAAAGGATAACTTGTTTAATATTTCACTATTTTTATTTTTCTGAAATTCACTGAGGAGGATGGTCCGCCCCTTCCTCCTCTGAGGAGCCTCCACTGGCCTATAAGTACAGTTGAAGTCGGAAGTTTACATACACTTAGGTTGGAGTCATTAAACCTAGTTTTTCAACCACTCCACAAATTTCTTGTTAACAAACTATAGTTTTGGCAAGTCGGTTAGGACATCTTCTTTGTGCATGACACAAGTAATTTTTCCAAGAATTGTTTACGGACAGATTATTTCACTTATAATTCACTGTATCACAATTCCAGTGGGGTCAGAAGTTTACATACACTAAGTTGACTGTGCCTTTAAACAGCTTGGAAAATTCCAGAAAATGATGTCATGGCTATAGAAGCTTCTGATAGGCTAATTGACATAATTTGAGTCAATTGGAGGTGTACCTGTGGATGTATTTCAAGGCCTACCTTCAAACTCAGTGCCTCTTTGCTTGACATCATGGGAAAATCTAAATAAATCAGCCAAGACGTCAGAAAAAAATTGTAGACCTCCACAAGTCTGGTTCATGCTTGGGAGCAATTTCAAAACGCCTGAAGGTACCACTTTCATCTGTACAAACAATAGTACGCAAGTATAAACACCATGGGACCACGCAGCCGTCATACCGCCCAGGAAGGAGAGGCGTTCTGTCTCCTAGAGATGAACGTACTTTGGTGCGAAAAGTGAAAAATCTATCCCAGAACAACAGCAAAGGACCTTGTGGAGATACTGGAGGAAACAGGTACAAAAGTATCTATATCCACAGTAAAACGAGTCCTATATCGACATAACCTGAAAGCCGCTCAGCAAGGAAGAAGCCACTGCTTCAAAACCACCATAAAAAAGCTAGACTACGGTTTGCAACTGCACATGGGGACAAAGATCTTACTTTTTGGAGAAATGTCCTCCTGTCTGATGAAACAAAAATAGAACTGTTTGGCCATAATGACCATCGTTATGTTTGGAGGAAAAAGGGGGTTGCTTGCAAGCCGAAGAACACCATCCCAATCGTGAAGCACGAGGGTGGCAGCTTCAGGCTGTGGGGGTGCTTTGCTGCAGGAGGGACTGGTGCACTTCACAAAATAGATGGCATCATGAGGAAGGAAAATTATGTGGATATATTGAAGCAACATCTCAAGACATCTGTCAGGAAGTTAAAGCTTGGTCGCAAATGGGTCTTCCAAATGGACAATGACCCCAAGCATTGTCTTGTTTGTACTGAACTGTACATGTACAAATTACCTCGACTAACACATTGACTCGGTACCGGTATCCCCTGTATATAGCCTCGTAATTGTTATTTTATTGTGTAATTTTTATAATTTTTTACTTTAGTTTATTTGGTAAACATTTTCATAACTCTTTCTTGAACTGCATTGTTGGTTAAGGGCTTGTAAGTAAGCATTTCACGGTAAGGTCTACAGCTGTTGTATTTGGCGCATGTGACAAATAAAGTTTGATTTGGTTTATCATAATCTTTGCTAGCTAGCTAGGTAGTAGTCTTGAAATTGAAAAGGAACCACATGTTAACCAAGGTCAAGTTTATTTTATATTGGATATTCAGTGGATAATCATTTTCTTTCTCATCAATAGCTATTGAACCAAGCATGCCATGAATATAAAGATGGTATATTCTGAATCAGGGGTGGATGGAGAACAATCCACAACTTTTGTTTTGTTGAAAAAAATATATATACTGTATATATGTTTTTGGATTTCAATCTTCAATAGCTCTTACACATAGCGTGACATGACTATGATAATGATATATTCTGAATCAGGGGAGGATGCACAGAAATCCACAGCTTTGTTTTTTTTTGGGGGGGGGGGATTTATTTTATTATTATTTGTTTAGCTTTCAGTCTTCAATAACTCTTAGACAAAGCATGCCATGGCAATGCAAATTATATACTTTGAGTCAGGGGAGGATCGACAAAAATTCACAGCTTTTTATTTTTATTTTTTATTTGTATATATTTTTTGCTTTCAATCTTCAATAGCTCTTACACAATGCGTACTATGAAAATGATATATTCTGAATTGGGAAAGGATGGACAAAAATCCACAGCTTTTTTTTGTTGACATTTAGATTATATATTTTTTTATGGCGTTCAATCTTCAATAGTTTTTACACAAAACGTGCCATGACTATGAAAAATATATACTTCAAATTTCAACAACAACAAAAACATTTTTGTCCATCCTCCCTTTATTCAGAATATACAATTTTCCTAGTCATGGCACGCTTTGTGTAAGAGCTATTGAAGACTGATGTTAGGATAGGTTAGCTAGCTAGCTACCTACTTAGCTAGCAGAGCAGCATGCTAAATCATCCAGCAGAACTTCTGTATCAACATTTTATCTTGTGACCAATGTTTCTTCCGCACAATCTCTTCCATCTGGCCTTTGCACACAGTTTGAAAACGGTGCTTCTCTTAGCCACCATCCTGATTCTTCACGACGGGTAGAAGGGATCCAGCTTTTGTCAAATTAACATAAAAATATATATTTTTTGCATTTAGCTAAAACTAACCCTAACCCTTTTCCTAACCTGCTGCGTAAGTTCTCCTAACCTGCTACGAAATGTTACATTTGCTGGATCACTTCTAGCCATGACCCTGTCACATCACATCAGTGTCAACACAAAATGAAAGACACGTTCCAGGTCGTCTTTATTTCATGCGCGTTTCACATATCGGCAGATCTCACAAAGTCTGTGGAATTTCTCAGAACCCACCGAACAGCAACAATAATATGTCTTGAGATCTTGAGATGAGGCCTTAATTCCTAGAATATATAAGTGTACCAATGCATCATCAAGGTTTCATACGTGTGGCAAGACGCATCATGGGAGTTCACCATTGGTCTGATAACCAACCATTTCTGTTCCTGCGTCAGAGCAACAATTTATAACATAATTATAAACTCTTTATAAACCCTTTACAAATGGAACCTTATTGTAAAGTGTTACCGACATCCAGCTAGTAAATAACACATGACTGTAGTAGGCCACTAAGCTTAACAAGCAATAAAGCCAGGATAAATTAGTAAAGAGTTTCTCTCTTGCCTCCACTGAATACTTTTTTTTTTTTTTTTTTTTCACATTGTGTCCAAGTGTTATAAGTGTTATTCCCATATGTGCCGTGGAGATGTCAAGACATCGTTAGATCGTTAAAGGTGTTGATGAGCCCAGTCACCCCAATTAGGCCCGCCAGCACAGAGCAATCTATTTGTTCGCTGGGCAATGTTTTTGTTGTTGAAATGATGATAAGACTCACGTGCACAATTATAGTGAAATGCCTTTCTTGCAAGCTCTAAACCCAACAATGCAATAATCAATATCAATGTAGTGCTAAAAATAACATAAGCTAGAACAAAAACACACAATAAATTAAAATAAGAAATAAGAAGAACACGAGAAAGTAAGTAAGCTATACACAGGGTCAGTTCCATATTTACAATGTGCAGGTATACTGGAGTGATAGAGGTAGATAGGTATAGGGGTAAGGTGACTAGGATATATGGATATATGATAAACAGAGTGATGAATGATGATTGTATGTGAGTGTGTGAGTGTGTGTGGAGTCAATATAAATGTGTGTGCATGTTATGTGTGTGTGAGCTAATGAAGTGAGTGTGTGTGTGTGTGTGTGTGTGTGTGTGATAGAGAGTGTCAGTGTGCGTGAGTGTGTGGAGTCCTGTGAGTGTGCATAGAGACAATGCAAAAATAGGTTCAACTCAGATAGTCCGTGTAGCCATTTTGTTAGCTATTTAGCAGTCTTATGGCTTGGGGATAGAAGCTGTTCAGTAGCCTGTTGGTGTCAGACTTGATGCACCGGTACCGCTTGCTGTGCGGAAGCAGAGAGAACAGTCTATGGTTTGGGTGGCTGGAGTCTTTAACGATTTTACGGGCCTTCCTTTCACACTGCCTGATATAGAGGTCCTAGATAGCATTGAGCTTCACCCTCTGTAGCGCCATGCGCCTCTAGAAGGGGAAGTGTTGCTGTCGCCCCTTCTTCACAACTGTGCGAGCATTTGTGGACCATTATAAGTCCTTCGTGATTTGGATACAGAGGAACTCGACCCGCTCCACTTCAGCCCCGCCCAAGGGCACGTCAACAGATCTCCCACCAAGTCAAAATGGGGACCCGAACCAGCGACCTTTCAGCCACTGGCTCCCAGCCGCCATGGCCACCAACCATCCAAGATCCCCCCACAGTTCCCTGAGAGCTGCCCCTCAACCAGCCGAGACCCCCCCCCAACAACAGAAAACAACAGAAAACAACAATGCAAAAACTAAATACATTAAGGACAACACAAATCTAAACAGAAAGGTCAACTGTATACTTTTGAGTGCATGTGTGGCACTATTTACGTGTGTGTGTGTTTGAATGCGAGTGTGTGTATATGCATGTGTACACGTGTACAAGCACCTGCGCGGCATCAGCCTCAGGCAAACAGGCATTGGATGTAACAGTGTTGCCCCTCAGTGTCATTCAAACATACTTTTTTTTGTTTATTTTGACTTTATTTTTGACTTTTATCTTTGACCGTCATTCTATTCACCGCCCAGCAACTCCACTCCCACTTGTCTCCAGTTCCACATCCCAAACCTCAGTTTCCCTCAGCCCATCCCACCTATCTCTGCTGGCCACCCTTATCAGATTTCTACACACCATATATCTTTCAACTATGTGATGTTTAACATACAATTTGAATCTCTCTAATTGGATAGAATCCACAGATTGCGAGTTGAAGATAAATACTTTTACTAAGAATATTAGTATATTAGTAATTGACTGACCAGGTCTCTCCAGATCTCTCAACAATGCTATTTCTAGGGTACATTTTAGATTAATGTTATGCTTTTTCAGCTGTTCCTGAACTTGAGACCAGAAACAGGGTACCTAAGGGCAATACCAGAACAAATGGTCTATTGATTCTGTTTCCTCACAACAAATTCTGCAGAGCTGCGATGATTGTATGCCCCAAATATTCAACATTTGGTTGGTAGCAAAAATTCTGTACAACAATGTTAGCTGAAAAGCACGAAGTCTTGAATCTTGCGTCGTTTTATATAACTCATAAACCCTGTGCCATGGAATCGGTACATAAAAAATCTCTTCCCAGCTATTTTGCAATCTGTATGGCACAGCTGTCAACATCCTGGTCCACAAATGAAACTGGTATACTTTCCTATTTATGCTATTTTTCTTCCTCTGCCAGTTTTGATCCTTTATATTGGGCAGACAGACCAGTTCCCTACCTCCTCCCGCTGCCACCTGCCTCCTCTATTTTTGGTGTAATGCTGTAATCAATTGATTGTAATCTTGGATTGAGCAGACCTTCCCATACAATTCTGATAACTCCATGAAGGACATAACTCTACCATTCCAATTTACAATATAATTTAAAAACAAAATACCCTTTTCAAACATATTTTCCATAAATGCAGGTCTTTTATCAACCAGCACATTTGAGTTCAACCATAATATTTGTTTTATCTTTTCTGGGGGATGACATTGAAATTGTAACCAACTCTGCAATGCTTGTTTGAAAAAGAGAGATACTTCGAACAAGGTTTCATTTTCAATTAATCGAAAATGAGACATGGCAATCTGCACAAAGGCAAAAAGGCAATTTTTAAACAATTGATGAGCTTTTCTTAGTAATCTACTTGACAACCATTTTGGCTTCAAGTAAAACTTTTGTATAAGTGAAGCTTTTAGAGAGAGGTTTAGCACTTTTATATTTAATAATCTCAACCCATATTCATTATATAGATAGGCATGCTTTATCTTGTCTGGTTTAGCATCCCAAATAAAGCGAAATGTTTTTGCTCATGATTTGAAAAACGAATCATCAGGAGTAGGCAGCGCCATAAGTAAATGAGTAAACTGAGATATGACTAAGGAGTTAATCAGTGTAATTTTTCCATAAATAGACAGGTATTTACATTTGCATGGTTGCAGTATCTTGTCTATTTTGACTAGTTTTCTATTGAAATTCATTGTGGAGAGCTCATTTGTATTTGTTTTTATATGTATACCAAGTATGTCTACTTCACCGTCAGACCATTTTATAGGTAAACTGCAGGGTAATGTAAAAGATCCAATACGTAATATGGTACACTTATCATAATTCGGTTTTAGTCCAGAGAGGCCAGAAAAGTTATCTAGATCTTCAATGAGATATTGCAGGGATCTAGCTTTCGGACTTAATACAAAACTTGAGTCATCGGCATACATGGACTCCTTTGTTTTAAAGCTTTGGATTTCTAATACTCTAATGTTGTAATTTGATCTGATTTTAATAGCTAGCATGTCGATGGCCATAACAAATAGATATGGTGACAGCGGACACCCTTGTTTAACTCCTCTTGACAGTTCAAAACGCTCAGAGAAGTAGCTGCTATTTACTATTTTACACCTGGGGTTGCTGTACATTACTTTTACCCATTGAATAAGAGACTCGCCCAAATTGAAAAAATCCAGGCATTTACGGTATATACAAAATCGAGTCTTAATTTATCAAAGACCTTTTCAAAATGTCGTCAGCAAACTTGATAATGGTGTTGGAGTCGTGTGTGGGTGAACAGGGAGTAGAGGAGGGGACTAATCCCACACCCCTGTGGGGCACCCATGTTGAGGGTGAGCGTGGCGGAGGTGATGTTGCCTACCCTCACCACCTGGGGTCGGTCAGGAAGTCCAGTATCCAGTTGCAGAGGGAGGTGTTCAGTCCCAGGGTCCTAAGCTTGGAGGGGACAATGGTGTTGAATGCTGAGCTGTAGTCAATGAACAACATTTTCACATACAGTAGATATTCCTTTTATGTAGGTGGGTGAGGGCAGTGTGGAGTGCAAATGAGATTGCGTTGTCTATGGATCTGTTGGGGCGGTATGTAAATTGGATGGGTCTAGGGTATCTGGGATGATGGAGTTGATATGTGACATAATCCGCCTTTCTACAGGGCAGTAGTCCTTGTGGCATGAAGTTTTAGAGTTCTTGAGAACTGGAATGATGGGGGTCAGTTTAAGACGTGGGTGATTACAGACTGGAAAAAGGAGAGGTTGAAATGACCGTGAATATGCCTGCCAGCTGTTCTGTGCATGCCCTGGAATACCGTCCAGCCCCGTGGAGTTGTGGGTGTTGACCTGATTTAAGACCTTACTCACGTCGGCCTTGGAGAGCGAGATCACCCAGTCCTCTGGGTCGGTGGGGGCCATCACGTATGGCATGGTGTTGTTAATGTCGAAGCGTGCATAAAATGCATTGAATTTGTCTGGTAGAGAGGCATCATTGGGCAGATCATGGCTGCGTCTTCCTTTGTAATCCGTAATGGACTGTAGCCTCTGCTACATGCAGCGGAAGTCGGAGCCTGTGCAATATGATTTCTCCTTATTCCTACTGTATATTGTCCTTTTGCTCATTTGATGCCTGTGGAGGCCGTGGCGGGACTTCTTGTTGTCCTGTGTAGCTCAGTTGGTAGAGCATGACTCTTGCAACGCCAGGGTTGTGGGTTTGATTCCCCCAGGGGACTAGTATGGAAAATGTATGTATGTATGTATGTATGTATGTATGTAAGTAGCTCTGGATAACAGCGTCTGCTAAATGACATAAAAGTAAATGTTGTTTTTGTCCTCAGCTGTAGCTTCAGGGTTGTCTGCAATAGCCCTGTCCTTTAGTTTAGCACAACCTCGGTGTTAATCCAGGGCTTTTGATTGGGGAAGCAGTGAACCTTCACTATGGGGAGACCGTTGCTGATGCATTTCCTAATGAAGCCGGTGACAGTGGTGGTTAGCTCTATTCAGGGGAAAACCCATTGAGACCATGGTCTCATTCCCAAGGGTGCCCTGATCACAACCAATACAATGTAAAACAAAACGGCAATATATACAAAACACAAAAATTAATGAAAAACTGTTACAGTCCTCAGCTACTAGGTCCTCAATTAGCACCCTAAACTGCCCAAGCGGCACCAGAACATCTAATTGTAATGAGTTGTTCCAGCAGTGAGGCCCATTAAAATTCGGTGGAGAACCGAGGAACCTCACCCATTCACAGGGTTGCTGGCATCTAGTGGATTTTTTGCTATTTTTGCTCTGTTGCCCCCAGCTATGTTTGGACTGTTTTGGTCCATGTTTGCTGTGCTCTAATGTACTATAGAATGGATGGCTCTCCTGTTCTTAACACTTTGCCCGGTCATGTTCAAGGTTAGAACTACCTTTCTGGGTGTTCTGATGCTTCTATTTTTGATAACATATCTACAGTATTTCACTTTTTAATGGGTATAGTATTGCTTACTAGGTGTTGTCCAATGAATTCTGTAACCACTCCCTCTTCTAATCAGGGTTGATTGGAAAAATCTGTTCAAAAGAGGACATTGTATTATCATATCTTTGTACTCCCTGACGAAGGTCATGCAGCCGAAACGCGTCATAGTTTTTAAAACTTTGTTTCCATTGAACATGTCATACAAATAAAGGCATTTTAGTTAATTATATGAAGAGTGCCTTGGTCCTCCTTTCTTTTTGATGACCATTCACAAGGTTGGTAGACTCATGTTTTTATTGTTCAACAATGAAGTTAGGTATGTCGAAAGCTTATGCAGTAGAGCTTTGTAAACATAAAGGGAATAGTGAAGTGATCTACGGGATATTTAATGAGGACCAGTTAACCTTTTGATGCAGTGATGAGTATTAAAACTGTCACCTGTGATAAAGCGAAGGGCACTATGGTAGACTGCATCCAAAGGTTTAAGAGTAGTGGCTGCTACATTCTGGTAAATTGTGTCACCATAGTCAAGAACTTGCCGGAAAGTTGACTGTACAATCTGCTTCCTGCTGTTTAGGGAGAGGCACGATCTATTTCTAAAAAAGAAGCCCACTTTAACTAGCTCATCAGTATGTTTTTTTAAACGTTAAATCAAGATATTTATAGGCGGGAACCTGATCGATGTGAGAACCATTCAATGAATACATATGTAGTCCATCTGAAACATTTTTGTGAGAATTAGAGAACAATATATATTTAGTCTTGCCCACATTAAGTACAAGATTAAAACCAACCAGGGCATTTTGTAAGGCAACAAAGTCAGATTGCAGCTCTAACAACACCTGGTCAACAGTTGGGACAATGGCATACATAACAGTATTGTCTGCATACAGATGAATATTACAAGTTAACAGACCAATATTATTTATATAAATAGTAAAGAGAACAGGTCCCAATACCGACCCCTGTGGTACAACTTTCAGAAATCATACATTGTGTCCTGTCTGACACATAATTCTCAAACCACTTGCAAGAAGCCTGACTCAGGCCTATTTCAGTCAACCTTTGAATGATAATGTGATGGTCAACAATGTCAAAGGCCTTGGAAAGGTCTGTAAATAAGGCAGCACAATGATTTTTATGATCTAAGCAATTTAACACAGATCTTAGAAACAATTGTCCAATTAAAGATATAGGTCAATACTTTTGCAGTAAGTGATGCAGAGAGCTGCAGTAAGAAGGGATTAAGTGAATCATTTACAGTAGTACATCATAGACATCAAATAGTTGAAATGAAAATAAAGTCTGGTAGTCAATTAGTGCATCATTCTCTACTATCTGTTCTGAGGTGAATAGAGGACTCCCTCTAATGGAATGCGATGAATTTTCAGAGACTATCCTTTTAAACAGGTGACCAGCTGAAGCAAAATGGTCAATAGAATGGAGGAACAAAGTGACCGGTTTTCCCTTTGCCTTAATCTCGCCAGGACTCCCCCTATCTTGCCTCTGTAACGCTGGGGTTTCCTCTTGGATACCCCATAAATTGGGTCGGAATTATAGAAAGAGCCCAGGGCAGATGAGTCAAAGTTGAAGGCAGAATTGAGGTTGCCGATCTGATGTTCAAAAGTTATTGTCGGTTGCAAGAAATTATACTGGATACATTTCGTTACAATAAAGTACAAATAAACGGCAAAGGAATCACAAAATAGCCAAGTTGGTTCGGTGCTCGCAAAACGGCGCTCATACAGTACAGCGCCATCTTGCTGTGTTGTTGGGAGTTTTTACCTCTTTACCTTTGGCCAAAGAGGTATCCATAAACCATAATCGGATGTGTATACATATATTCCTCTATTTCTCTGGAGTGATGCCCTTGCATTTCATCTTTCTCCTTGGCCTCCACAAAGTATGAAAAACAGGAGCGGGCCAGATGGGGGCTGACAGTATTAGGTTTCAGTTATGGATGTGAGCAAAGCGAGAGGGTTTTTCCTTTTGGCCTTGACTAGAGGTCTCCAATGATGATGAACTCTGAGAAATTACCTGAAGAGGCATTTGCCGTATGCACTGGAAATTAATTAGATAGTTATTTATCCTGGACTTCTGCCACAGCGTGTCTGAGAGCGTAATTTTAATTTCTCCTGACCTCCAGTCTGGAAAGGATAACAAACAGTCGGTTTTGCATTCAGAACTCTTTGCACCATCATATTTCAGGCACACAAATACACACTTTAATGAGACACAGAACAGGTTGGAACATGGACAAGAGGGGAGAAGGGAACCACACGGGAAGTACCCAGTCTGCTCAGAAATATGGCCCTGATACAGAACTCCTCTGTATGCGCATGTATAAGTACATAGGACCATATCTACAAAGTGCATACTGTAGCTTTATATCCATAGATCTATACTACATCCATAAAATTGTCCACAATACAAAATCACATTTTCAAACCCATTTTCAATCAGTTTATTTTTGGTTTGGGACTGTTGTGACAGTGTGTGCACTTAAGCAAATCATGCCAATGTTTCTGAATGGGGATAGGTGAACTGCACAGCGTTTAGTAAATACTTTCACACTTGTGGATATGCACTAAGAAGTAGTCAACTGTACTTATCCTCAGAAAACCTCCACTGTGAATATTCCATCTATGTGTGAATGACCAAGCCATCACGCTGCTAGCCTAAACAGCACTTGTCCCCCTACATTCAGGCCAAGCCACCATGCTGCTCCTACTGAATGATACAAAACACACACTTTGGAAAACACCTCAGGTGTCACCACTCTGTCGCCTCTTCTCTAGGTGATTTTAACTCGTATTTTAGGTCTGCCTTGACTGAATAATGCAAGACCTTTATGTAGGTGAATGCAGTGTGAGGAGGAAGTTGAGGAGGTGTGAATGTGTGTGTGCATGCGAGTGAGTGCGAATGTATATACACTACATGACCAAAAGTATGTGGACACCTGCTCGTCGAACATCTAATTCCAAAGTCATGGGCATGAATATGGAGTTGGTCCCCCCTTTGCTGCTATAACAGGGTTGGGGTCAGGTTTCTGTGCAGGGCAGTCAAGTTCTTCCACACCGATCTCAAAAAACAATTTCTGTATGGACCTCACTTTCTGCACGGGGGCATTGTCATACTGAAACAGGAAAGGGCCTTCCCCAAACTGTTGCCACAAAGTTGAAAGCACAGAATCGTCTAGAATGTCATTGTATGCTGTAGCGCTAAGATTTCACTGGAACTAAGGGGCCAAGCCCGAACCATTATTCCTCCTGCACCAAACTTTACAGTTGGCACTATGCACTCGGGCATGTAGCGTTCTTCTGGCATCCACCAAACCCAGATTTGTCGGACTGCCAGATGGCGAAGCTTAATTCATCAATCCAGAGAACGCATTTCCCCCGCTCTAGAGTCCAATGGCGGCGAGCTTTACACCACTCCAGCTGACACTTGGCATTGTGCATGGTGATCTTAGGCTTGTGTGCAGCTGCTCAGCCATGGAAACCCATTTCATGAAGCTCCCGACGAACAGTTCTTGTACTTCCAGAGGCAGTTTGGAACTCGGTAGTGAGTGTTGCAACCGAGGACAGACGATTTTTACTCACTTCAGCACTCACCGGTCCTGTTCTGTGAGCCTGTGTGGCCTATCACTTTGCGGCTGAGCTTTGTTGCTCCTAGACGTTTCCCCTTCACAATAACAGTACTTACAGTTGTCCGGGGCAGCTCTAGCAGGGCAGAAATTTGACAAACTGACTTGTTGGAAATGTGGCATCCTATGACGGTGCCACGTTGAAAGTTACTGAGCTCTTCAGTAAGGCCATTCTACTGCCAATGTTTGTCTATGGAGATTGCATGGCTGTGTGCTCGATTGTATACACCTGTCAGCAACAGGTGTGGCTGAAATAGGCGAATCCACTCATTTGTATATATAGTGTATGTGTGTGCGTGCGTGCGTTCGTGCACATCTGTGTGTGTGCGTATGTGTATGCTTCGGTACTAGAACTTTTGTAACTTTCAGTACTTCTGTCAAATATATCTCAGATCTTCTACTGATTGAGAGAGGATCAAGTCTGTTTATCAGCGCAGCCGATGTCCCCTTAATAGCACGAGAGTGCCGTTCCTGCTCCACTTACTCATTGCTAGCTCTAGCCCAGGGTTTTTCAATTCCGGTCCTGGAGGGCCGAAACACTTCAGTTTTTTATTTCTACCTGGTAGTTAATTGCACTCACCTGGTGTCCCAGGTCTGAATTAGCCCCTGATTAGAAGGAGAGGATGAAAAATAGAGGTGTTTCGGCCCTCCAGGACCGGAATTGAAGAACCCTGCTCTAGCCTGTCCTGAGGATCCACTGAACTCACTGGGATTCTGGGCTGCATCACCACTTTTGCTGCACAGAAGTTAACACGTGAATAATGCAAAACGACATGTAGACATTTTTAAACTGTTAATTGCTGTTCGCAAAACAATGTCCATTACAGGCTAGAACACTTTATCAATCAATCAAATGTATTTATAAAGCCCTTTTTACATCAGCAGATGTCACAAAGTGCTTACACAAAACCCCAGCCTAAAACCCCAAAGAGCAAGCAATGCAGATGTTGAAGCATGGTGGCTAGGAAAAACTCCCTAGAAAGGCAGGAACCTACGAAGAAACCTAGAGAGGAACCAGGCTCTGAGAGGTAGCCAGTCCTTTTCTGGCTGTGCCAGGTGGAGATTATAAGAGTACATGGCCATTAAGGCCAGATCGTTCTTCAAGATGTTCAAACATTCATAGATGACCAGCAGGGTCAAATATTAATCACAGTGGTTGTCGAGGGCGCAACAGGTCAGCACCTCATGCAAGAAGATACCAGTAGCTTCCAACTTTGTAGGCTAACTTTCCTTGCTAGCTTACGGCTGAAGCTATCATCAATTAACTACCCTAGTACCTTGTTTGTGTTAATATGCTGATTTCAAAGCTGATTGTCACCAAAAACGTTATTAATTAACTTTGTCTCCCTACCTCACATCTCTCCCAGTCAAGATCATCTTTGCTGAGCCTGGAACTGACTGTGTATGTGAATGACATCATGGTTCTTAAAGAGACAACGCACACTTTTAGAAAAGAAGAGATTGCTTCTTCTATGCAAATGTTGTTGATCAATACAATGAAATAACTCCCAAATGGAAGGGAAACATGATTGTATAATTGATTCATTAATGCATACATTCAAAATTCGAACACTTCCAATTTAATGATATTGAACTCAAAAGATCTGTCTGGATCAAGTGCCATTCTGTGTCTTTGGCTAATACACCTTCTTTTTTGCCGTGGTATCGTTTTGGTATCAACTATCGTGATGGTATCGAGTATTGTAGTACTAAACCTGGTATCAGTATCAAAGTCAAAATTCTGATATTGTGACAACACTAGTGTGTGCATGCCTATGCATGTGTATGTGCACTCACTCTAGTTGAGTGTTTGTGAATGCAGGTGCACCGGATGTATTATTGATGGGCTGGTAGCACTCTGTGGGAGCTGTGCAGTCTCATCACAGTTTGCCTTGGGATTAACTGAGTCTAAAACACAAACCTGGGAAGATGCTGGAGGAATGCAGGCCCGGTACACTTTCCCAATCCCAATGCTTTCCCTCTGCACAGAAGTGCCATCTCCTTTTAAAGGAAAAGGAAAGGTGGGAGAAATGGGGGAGAAAGAGGGAGAAATGGAAGATAAAGGTGAGAGAAATGCAGGATAAAAGAAGACACATTTTTATAATCTGTAACATCTGGTTGGGTCAAAGTTGTGGACCTATGGATTGAGTTAGGTTTTATATTGCACTAACAGTCTGTTGTAGTGAGATGCATTTCACATTAAGTCAGATATCAGTGTTGACATATGCCTGCAAATATTTATCATGGGCACAGACGTTCAGTTAACAAATACTTAATACACTATATAGAGACTAAAAACACACACTCGAGCACAACACACACACACACACACACACAAACGTAGGATGATCTATAGGTCCAGGCAGTGCCTGTGAAGGCTGAGGGCCCCCCTCCGTCCGCTGTCATCCTCCATTATGGTTTCATTAGGCCAGTGAGATGCTCTGTCTGGTCTGCTCTAGGATGGATGGGGTGAGAGTCATCCTTTCTTTCCAGCCTACTGCTCAGAGCCAGGGAAAGCAATGGAAAGAGTCATTCATCCCCCTCTATTTTCTCTTTCTCTCAGTGCATTTCGTTCTCATTTCTATTGTTCATTTCTGTTTTTATAAGAAAATAATTAATTGATTAATTTCAAATTAATTAAGTTCCAGTATGAGCTGATTGTATATTGGTGTGTTTTTCTCTATTTGAATGTTCTCCCTGTAAGCACTCAGGTACTACCTGTAATTGAAAAATATAATTTCCATTCAAGGTAACTGGATGAGTTGGAAATGTATGCACACTTGAAATAACCTTGACAGAGCATTAGTATGACCAAAAATATGTGGACATCTTATGTCGAACATCTCATTCCAAAATCATGGGCATTAATATGGAGATGGTCCCCCCTTTGCTGCTATAACAGCCTCCACTCTTCTGGGAAGGCTTTCCACTAGATGTTGGAACATTGCTATGGGGACTTGCTTCCATTCAGCCACAAGAGCATTAGTGAGGTCAGGCACTGATGTTGGGGGATTAGGCCTGGCTCGCAGTTGGTGTTCCAATTCATCCCAAAGGTGTTCGATGGGGTTAAGGTCAGGGCTCTGTGCAGGCCAGTCAAGTTCTTCCAAACCGATCTCAACAAACCATTTCTGTATGGACCTCGTTTTGTGCAAGGGGGCATTGTCATGCTGAAACAGGGAAGGGCCTTCCCCAAACTGTTGCCACAAAGTTGGAAGCACAGAATTGTCTAGAATGTCATTGTATGCTGTAGCATTAAGATTTCCCTTCGCTGGAACTAAGGGGCCAAGCCCGAACCATGAAAAACAGCCCTAGACCAAACTTTACTATTGGCACTGTGCATTCAGGCAGGTAGCGTTCTCCTGGCATCTGCCAAACCCAGATTCATCTGTCGGACTACCAGATGGTGAAGCGTGATTCATCACTCCAGAGAATGCATTTCCACTGCTCCAGAGTCCAATGGCGGCGAGCTTTAAACCACTCCAGCCAATGCTTGGCATTGCGCATGGTGATCTTAGGCTTGTGTGCGGCTACTCGGCCATGGAAACCCATTTCATTAAGCTCCCGACGAACAGTTATTGTGCTGACGTTGCTTCCAGAGGCAGTTTGGAACTCAGTAGTGAGTGTTGCGACCGAGGACAGGCGATTTTTACACGCTACTTCCTTTAGCACCCGGCGGTCCCGTTCTGTGAGCTTGTGTGGCCTACCACTTTGCGACTAAGCTGTTGTTGATCCTAGAAGTTTACAATTCACAATAACAGCATTTACAGTTGAATGGGGCAGCTCTAGCAGGGCAGAAATTTGACAAACTGACTTGTTGGAAAGGTGGCATCCTATGAAGGTGCCACATTGAAAGTCACTGAGCAATGTTTCTATGGAGATTGCATGGCTGTATGCTCGATTTTATACACTTGTCAGCAATGGATGTGGCTGAAATAGCCGAATCCACTAATTTGAAGGGGTGTCCTCATACTTTTGTAGATATAGTGTATCTCTGCCTGATGAAGAGATTGTGGTTGAGAGCAGGAGAGATTGTGTAGACTCAACCGCTTGACTGGTATTAATAATTATCTTATCACTGGCATATTTACAGTGAGGGAAAAAATATTTTATCCCCTGCTGATTTTGTACGTTTGCCCACTGACAAAGAAATTATCAGTCTATAATTTTAATGGTAGGTTTATTTGAACAGTGAGAGACAGAATAACAACAAAAAAATCCAGAAAAACGCATGTAACAAATGTTATAAGTTGATTTGCATTTTAATGAGGGAAATAAGTATTTGACCCACTCTCAATCAGAAAGATTTCTAGCTCCCAGGTGTCTTTTATACAGGTAACGAGCTGAGATTAGGAGCACACTCTTAAAGGGAGTGCTCCTAATCTCAGCTTGTTACCTGTATAAAAGACACCTGTCCACAGAAGCAATCAATCAATCAGATTCCAAACTCTCCAACATGGCCAAGACCAAAGAGCTCTCCAAGGATGTCAGGGACAAGATTGTAGACCTACACAAGGCTGGAATGGGCTACAAGACCATCGCCAAGCAGCTTGGTGAGAAGGTGACAACAGTTGGTGCGATTATTCGCAAATGGAAGAAACACAAAATAACTGTCAATCTCCCTCGGCCTGGGGCTCCATGCAAGATCTCACCTTGTGGAGTTGCAATGATCATGAGAACGGTGAGGAATCAGCCCAGAACAACACGGGAGGATCTTGTCAATGATCTCAAGGCAGCTGGGACCATAGTCACCAAGAAAATGATTGGTAACACACTACGTCGTGAAGGACTGAAATCCTGCAGCGCCCGCAAGGTCCCCCTGCTCAAGAAAGCACATATACAAGTTTGCCAATGAACATCTGAATGATTCAGAGGAGAACTGAGTGAAAGTGTTGTGGTCAGATGAGACCAAAATCGAACTCTTTGGCATCAACTCAACTCGCCGTGTTTGGAGGAGGAGGAATCCTGCCTATGACTTTGATGATTTTTGTGTTGTTATTCTGTCTCTCACTGTTCAAATAAACCTACCATTAAAAGTATAGACTGATCATGTCTTTGTCAGTGGGCAAACATACAAAATCAGCAGGGGATCAAATACTTTTTTCCCTCTCTGTATATGTGTGCAGCGTGTGTGTGTATCTGTGTGTGTGTGTATCCGTGTGTATCTGTATGTGCGTGTGGTGCTCTGAGATGGCCCACACAGCAGAATAAATACGTTCAACAGAGGGGCACTTTCAAAAGCATGAATACGAGTCAGACCGCTTCTCACCCACCCGCCAACCCCAGCCAGGGAAAGAAAGAACGAGAGAGAGAGAGAGTCCGAGAGAGACTTCAGCGGGAGGGATCTTCATTCCTCGCCCCATTAGCCCACACTGCAAACTCACATAAAAGATTGACGAGTTTGGCCAGCTCCGGCCTTGAAGATCAAATATGCCAGTGCTAATCAGCCCTAGGTCACACACTGGGAAGGGAGACGGTCTCGGCCATCCCAATGTTTAATTATTGACATTCCAATTGCTGGAAATGTATTTAGTCAACTCAGCAGGTGAAACACTTTGGTTTGACTTAACACCATCAATTCCAGCAACGGCACTATCCAGTATGGGTATGGTAATGATTTGCTGGAGGTGAAAGAAGCCTGCAGTCCCTGGCCAGCTCAAGTGTAATTTCCTATAGATCACACTCCCACACATGAGAGAGAGTGTCTAATAGCAGCTTTGTAGTGCTAAATCACACCAATAACCCAAAGGGAACACTGAAATGCTGTGTAAAGCTGCAATATACACTTTTCACAATTAGCTTTATTCGTCATTGTTCTTTGGGTCAACTTGCTAATGTTCTTATGTTGTTTTAGAGGAATTATGAATTTAGCTTTCGAGATACAGTAGGGAACCTCATGTTAAGCATTGATCATCATTGGAAAAACCAAATTAGGGAGAGAGGTTCCCTGTACGGTGTGACTCTAAGACTGTTCTGATATGGACACCGAATTACTGTAGTAGCATATGATGATCATAATGCATTGCTTCACTAAATCTACTGTAACCACCATTTTGATATGTCATTTTGAATTAGGGTTGTCATCAATTATACACATCAATTATATGATAAATACAAAATACCCTCTCAGACACAGCAGTTGGATAAACCATTATCTCTCAGCATGGTGAGAACCCTCAACAAGGAATCTCATTGGGAATATTTTGAAGGAAGACTTCAAAGTATCTTGGTGCGACGACAGCCCTCAGAGTTTTAAAAAGTTACTCACAGACAGGGTCTGTCTGGCAGCTGTCTTTTTGTGGACAAATACCCCCCAAAAAGAAATAAAAGAAAACAACCTGGTCATTAAACATCATTATTAAGAGGAGCAGCTGGTCTTTACTTTAAAATATACTCTTCCTCTAAAGAAAGGCATGTTGTTTGCTTCGTGCTGATGCAAGACTTTTGTTTGGAGGACTCGTTGCCCCCTGTCTGTGTTCACTTACGAAGGTACTTTTTCGTAACTTTTTTGTGTGTTTAGAATCATGTTGTTTGTGTGTCTGGTCGCATTCCTTATTCATTCTGCTTGTTGTGCTCATCAAAGCACACCAAGCATCCAACATTCATATGTTGAACGCATGTAAAAGACCACCAAGGTAGCATTTGTAAACATGTTTTATTCGCCATGTTTCCGTTGGTTGTGGCTAAGACCACAGTGCTTGAAAGTCAACTAAAATTAAACAGCATATCTACATCTACAGCGGTTAAGATTCAAAGTAATGTTATTCAAGGGCAAATGCAGCTTTTAGTCATTATGCAATGGAATGTCGTTAGGATGTCAGTCTTTGAATGCAATGGCAGCTGAAAGGAATTCAACAAGTAAATAGCTTGGGAGGTGTGTCACCTATAACATGCTTTAGGGTAACAGAGACTTTAGAAAGGTGGCGTTTTGACCCACTATTGGGGCAAAATGCCCCCCTCTATGGGGAAAAATGTTTAGGTATACTTTTAATTAAATAAATCAAATATCTTGGCCTCCTGAGTGGCGCAGCGGTCTAAGGCACTGCATCGCAGTGCTTGAGGCGTCACTACAGACCCGGGTTTGATCCCGGGCTGTGTCGCAGCTGGCCGTGACCAGGGGACCCACGTTCCCAAGGTTGTCCGGGTTAGGGGAGGGTTTGGCCAGCAAGGATGTCCTCTAGCGACTCCTGTGGCGGGCCAGGCGCTGACAAGGTCGCCAGTTGTGTGGCGTTTCCTCCGACACATTGGTGTGGCTGGCTTCTGGGTTAAGCGAGCAGTGTGTCAAGAAGCAGTGCGGCTTGGCAGGTTTGTGTTTCGGAGGACACATGGCTCTCGACCTTCGCCTCTCCCGAGTCCGTATGGGAGTTGCAGCGATGGGACAAGACTGTAACTACCAATTGGATATCATGAAAATGGGGGTATGAAACTGCACATCTCACAATGTATTTTTTTATTTTTTTCTCACTATTAATATCCTCTCTTTATATTTTCGCACTTCATATCCAAATCATCCTAAGGTATGTCAAAATTGATTGTTTAACTCAATAAAGTTACTTATAGAAGATTTGGACATGCCATGGGGGGCATTTTGCCCCACTGGAGGGAGAGGGGTGCGTTTTGCCCCAAACATACTCACTTACAATTTTACTACATTATAAAAAAAAATGTTTAAAAAATGTATCTCTAACCAAGTGGATTATTTATCTTCAGGCTCCCCTAATGGTATATATACAAAAGTTTATAGATCTAACTTCATTCGATTATATATAAATGATGTTTTCTAAATTACAAATTATTAGATCAATGTACCTCAAAACAGTTGATATTTTAATTGAGCAAGACTAGTGGCATCCAGGGAAAATTGGTGACATAAAGTGGTTTCTGTGAGAATTACAGGAGGGGGGCGTTTAACCCTGGGGGATGTTTAACCCCAAGTTACCCTTCACCTCCAATACAACCTAAACATCCTGAGGGAAATGTAGTCCCCTGTAGCTCAGTGTAGTCCCCTGTAGCTCAGTGTAGTCCCCTGTAGCTCAGTGTAGTCCCCTGTAGCTCAGTGTAATCCCCTGTAGCTCAGTGTAGTCCCCTGTAGCTCAGTGTAGTCCCCTGTAGCTCAGTGTAGTCCCCTGTAGCTCAGTGTAGTCCCCTGTAGCTCAATGTAGTCCCCTGTAGCTCAGTGTAGTCCCCTGTAGCTCAGTGTAGTCCCCTGTAGCTCAGTGTAGTACCCTGTAGCTCAGTGTAGTACCCTGTAGCTCAGTGTAGTCCCCTGTAGCTCAGTATAGTCCCCTGTAGCTCAGTATAGTCCCCTGTAGCTCAGTGTAGTACCCTGTAGCTCAGTGTAGTACCCTGTAGCTCAGTGTAGTCCCCTGTAGCTCAGTATAGTCCCCTGTAGCTCAGTGTAGTCCCCTGTAGCTCAGTGTAGTCCCCTGTAGCTCAGTGTAGTCCCCTGTAGCTCAGTGTAGTACCCTGTAGCTCAGTGTAGTACCCTGTAGCTCAGTGTAGTCCCCTGTAGCTCAGTATAGTCCCCTGTAGCTCAGTATAGTCCCCTGTAGCTCAGTGTAGTACCCTGTAGCTCAGTGTAGTCCCCTGTAGCTCAGTGTAGTCCCCTGTAGCTCAGTGTAGTCCCCTGTAGCTCAGTTGGTAGAGCATGGCGCTTGCAACGCCAGGGTTGTGGGTTCGTTTCCCACGGGGGGCCAGTATGAAAATGTATGCACTCACTAACTGTAAATCGCTCTGGATAAGAGCACCTGCTAAATGACTAAAATGTAACACTGGACATTATTAAATCCAATGTTTGAGAAATGTTACTTTTTTCAACTAATACTACATTTTAAACTTCCCTGATCTTCAATTCTAATAAAACTACTTAATTTCCCCCCAAAATGTCCTCAAACTGTCAGTGTGACCTCCATCGACTCCAACTGTTAGTCCTGCCACAGTGTAACCTTGTCAGGAGAGTAGATCTTATTACATACATTACATTATCTCTGCTTTATCTTTGCATACAGATAGAGGGCCGCTCTTCTAAACCCACTCATGCATAACTAATCGCTGTCAGAGATCGGTCCCGGATTCTGACACATAACTCTGAAAGTGACTTGTGTGTATGATTATGTGCATAAATATAACAACTTTGTGTGCATGATGCAACTATATCACTGTGCCTCTCTTAAATGAACTCTGTACAATGTGTTATGATCTCTCTTTACCACCACTCACCAAACACTTGTTATGTGAACAGTATTAACAACAGTGCAGTGCTTTTCCTCAAATGTTCCTCTACTTTATGAGAGAAAAGTTGAAAATGAAGTCAAGTCTCTGTTGTGTTCTCTACAGCACAAGCAGTTGTTAGCCTCCTTACTAAACACCAACCCCTTGCTGTAATGACCAGTCCTGATCAGCCTGACAATTCTATCCAGTCCTGTCTAAATGTACTGAACGAAGCTGGCATTGACTTTCAACGAGACGTTAGTCGCTGCAAAGAGAGGGTGGAAAAACGCCCCATGTCTTCATCTTTCTCAGCATACCGGGAGGGCAGCTCATAGGAAATCTATAAAAGGCATACTCTGGAGAAACTGGATTAGGTTTGGAGTCTGGGCACTGGAATCAAAATAAATTTACATTTTAGTCATTTAGCAGACGCTCTTATCAGAGCCACTTACAGTTAGTGGATGCATACATGTAATATATATTTTTTTCATACTGGCCCCCTGTGGGAAACGAACCCACATCCCTGCCGGCCAAACCCTCCCCTACCTTGGACAACGCTGGACCAATTGTGCGCCGCCCCCCCATGGGTCTCCCGGTCGCGGCCGGCTGCGACAGAGCCTGGACTCAAACCAGGATCTCTAGGGCCATTACCTGAGGCAGGACTCATTGAGTTAGGGAGATGCACCTTTGTATTCATTGTGTGTCACACAAACACCAGAGGCAGTGGAGTGTTTCGAAATAATAAGCCAGTTTGTGGCCTAAAAGAGAGGTCGCTGTTGTGCTCTAGTTATTCTCTCTTTATCTCTGTAGCTTTCGAGAAAAAGTCACAGACTTTCCTTACACTGAACTAGATCTTCTGATCAGAGGTTTAAGCCTCTTTATTCAATCATCAATGAATCTATTTATTTAATTTTCAATTCTGATTGAGCAAAAATAGTTTTGTTTTTTAAGAGACCTGATTAAGTCAGTTGAACTGATCATACTAACCCATACTGACAACTAAACCTGAAAATGCAACAGCTTACTGTCCCCAAGGCTTATCTTTGGAGAGGAACAGCTTGCCTTTGGAAGTAAGAGGTTCCTCTCTACAAAAGAACAGCTTGTGTTTATACTTCTAAATAAGCCCACAGTCAAATATTTCCTCTTTGCAACAGTCACTGGAAACTTTATCCCTTTATAGTCCAACGTATTGACAATACTGTGATCTCCAATAATATTTCCATGCTTTAACTTTTCTTGCTGGCTCACGTTGAGTTAGATAGCTGCCGTGCTTCACTTCGTTGTCATTTCTGTTAGATATCATCAGTTCTGATATGAGAGGTGGGTAGGTGTTCAGATTAGATTCCCAGCCTTGAACTTAAGCCCAGTAAGCCAGCCTTTATACCAAATATTCATGATTTTCAAAAATCTATCTGCTTGAGTCTTCTCGCTGGACTAAAATCTAGTTATTGATGGATGAGAGATATCCAAGGTTGTAATGTAAGGGCTATTCTGCACCTTGGCAATGCTCTCTAACATTTTTCATAAATACATTTTAGAACAGTTCAGAATGCCTTCGGATTTGTTGAGCACTACAGTCCTATAATCACAGGTTTGAATGTTGCTATCTACAATGCCTTCAAAAAGTATTCACAACCCTTGACTTTTTCCACATTTTGTTGTGTTACAGCCTGAATTTAAAATGGATTAAATTGAGATTTTGTGTCACTGGCCTACACACAATACCCCATAATGTCAAAGTGGAATTATATTTTTGAAAATGTTTACAAATTAATTAAAAATAAAAGCTGTCTTGAGTCAATAAGTATTAAACCCCTTTGTTATGGCAAGCCTAAATAAGTTCAGGAATAAAAATGTGCTTAACAAATCACATAGTAAGTTGCATGGACTGCAATAACAGTATTTAACGTGATTTTTTAATGACTGCCTCATCTCTGTACTCCACACATACAATTATCTGTATGGTCCCTCAGTCAAGCAGTGAATTTCAAACACAGATTCAACATCAAAGACCAGGGAGGTCTTCCAAAGCCTTGCAAAGAAGGACACCTATTGGTAGATGGGTAAAACGTTTAAAAAGCAGACAATGGATATCCCTTTGAGCATGGTGAAGATATGAATTATACTTTGGATGGTGTATGAATACACCCAGTCACTACAAAGATACAGGCGTCCTTCCTCACTCAGTTGCCAGAGAGGAAGGAAAACGCTCAGGGATTTCACCATGAGGCCAATGGTGACTTTAAAACAGTTACAGAGTTTAATGGCTGTGATAGGAGAAGACTGAGGATGGATCAACATTATTGTACTTACTCCACAATACTAACCTAAATGACAGAGTGAAAAGAAGGAAGCCTGTACAGAAAAAAATATTCCAAAACATCCATCCTGTTTGCAATAAGGCACTAAAGTAAAACTGCAAAAAATGTGGCAAAGAAATTAACTTTACAAAGCATTATGTTTGGGGCAAATCCAACACAACACATCACTGAGTACCACTCTTCATATTTTAATGTTATGGGTATGCTTGTCATCGGCAAGGACAAGGGAGTAAAACAAAAAATTAACAAACAGAATCGAGCTAAGCACAGGAAAAATCCTAGAGGAAAACCTGGTTCAGTCAGCTTTCCAACAGACGCTGGGAGACAAATTCACCTTTCAGCAGGACAATGACCTAAAACACAAGGCCAAATATACACTGGAATTGCTTACCAAAACGATATTGAATGTTCCTGAGTGGCCTAGTTAAAGTTTTGACTTAAATCGGCTTGAAAATCTATGGCAAGAATTGAAAATGATCAACAACCAACTTAACAGAGCTTGATTAATTTTAAAAATAATAATGTGCAAATATTGTACAATCCAGATGCGCAAAGCTCTTAGACTTACCCAGAAAGACTCATAGCTGTAATCGCTGCCAAAGGTGATTCTAACATGTATTGACTCAGGGGTGTGAATACTTATGTAAATTAGATATTTCTGTACTGTCTAAAAACATGTTTTCACTTTGTCATTATGGGGTATTGTGTGTGGATGGGTGAGAAATTCATTTTGAATTCAGGCTGTAACACAACAAAATGTGAAATAAGTGAAGGAGTATGAATACTTTCTGAAGGCACTCTGCTTTTTAATTGACAATAACATTCATTTCATTTTGAATTTGATTATGGAAAGACGTCTGCATGTGTCAACACTAAATTAAATCAAAATCAAATCAATTTATATTGGTTGCGTACACATGCACTACATGACCAAAAGTATGTGGCCACCTGCTCGTCGAACATCTCATTCCAAAATCATGGGCATTAATATGGAGTTGGTCCCTCCTTTGCTGCTATAACAGCCTCCACTCTTCTGGGAATGCTTTCCACAAGACACTTTACACCACCCAGCCAACGCTTGGCATTGCACGTGGTGATCTTAGGCTTGTGTGCGGCTGCTCGGCCATGGATATCCATTTCATGAAGGTCTCGACGAACAGTTATTGTGCTGACGTTGCTTCCAGAGTCAGTTTGGAACTCGGCAGTGAGGGTTGCAACCGAAGACAGACGATTTTTACGCACTACTTCCTTTAGCACTCGGTGGTCCCGTTCTGTGAGCTTGTGTGGCCTACCACTTTGTGGTTGAGCCGTTGTTGCTCCTAGACGTTTCCACTTCCCAATAACAGCACTTACAGTTGAGTGGGGCAGCTCTAGCAGGGCAGAAATTTGACGAACTGACTTGTTGGAAAGGTGGCATCCTATGACGGTGCCATGTTGAAAGTCACTGAGCTCTTCAGTATGGCCATTCTACTGCCAATGTTTGTCTATGGAGATTGCATGGCTGTGTGCACAATTTTATACACCTGTCAGCAACAGGTGTGGCTGAAATAGCCGAATCCACTAATTTGAAGGGCTGTCCACATACTTTTGTATATATAGTGTATTTTGCAGATGTTATCGCAGGTGCAGCAAAATGCTTATGTTTCTAGCTCCAACCGTGCAGTAATACCTAACAATACAAAACGATACACACAAATCCCAAAAGGAAAAAGAAAATAATTAAGAAATATCAGAACAAGCAATGTCAGTCTGGAATATAAATATATATGCATATGATGGTGTGTATAGACAGTACGGACAGTATATGAATAGAAAAGGTGTGTACAGCAGTAGTTATTTAGGATGAGCCTTGACTAGAATACAGTATGTACATATGAAGTGGGTAAAACAGTATGTAAACATTATTATAGTGACCAGTGTTCAATGACTATGCACATAGGGCAGCAGTCTCTAAGGTGTAAGGTAGGAACAGCTAGTAACAGTGACTAAGTTCAGGACAGGGTACTGGGAGGAGACTTTGCTAGTGGTGACTATTTAACCACTATCCGTGGTTACGCCTTGCATTAACATGTGCATTAAGAAGATGATCCGATTACTATCTGATCAAGATTTGTTGCGTCTACACATGGTAATAAAATGTGTATCTTATCTGCCCACTGCATCCATATTGTTACAGATTCCCTGGTCTCTCCCTGTATGCAAATTAATCCAACCTGCCTTTGACCACCCTTATGACACACGCTGTATAAATCGACAGAAAACAGCACACTTTTGTAGTCAATAGTTTACATCATTACAGCCTATATTTGTTATCCAACAATTTAAGACTGGGTGTAATATCCTCGACCTGTCCACAGCCATACAAATACATATTATTTCCTGTATCCTCCTGTTTTAAAATTGTAAAACAGCTTTTTAGGCCTACATGTATTGGTTGTGTTTAGGCAGGTCTTAAGAAGAATTAGCATACCAAAAGTTTGTATTTTGAAGAACCTCTAATATGATAACCTATAGCAAGACGTGTGGTCCAATTATGATAAAAAGTGCAAAAGAGAACACATGTAAAGCAAATACTAGGGCTTTATAAAGGAATAAAGTGTAAATCTAAAAGTAGCCTAAAGAGTCCTTCGTATTGTAGCCATATTGGACATTGGCCTCTCTCATTCTTACAGAAAGCTATGTGCCTTTACGCTTCAGTTTGGACATATTCAGCACTTTATTGCTAACAACTTTATTGTTTGTCTGGAAAAAGCTCAAGGATTCACAGAATATAAATAATAAAATCGAAAAGGATTGGATTATATTCCAGGAGTCATATTCTTATTTAGTGTAGGTCTAAACAGTACCTAAGGCAAAAAAAATGACAACCATGGTTTAGTTTCCTCCAAATCATTGATTAGTGATAATTCAGTAACAGAGTCTCTTTCACTAATCGACGGTTGATAGACCGATATACTAGCATTACAGAATTTAAACTGAACTACAAATGTATTGGGGATGCATGGGACGGACTATGATGGAGTTGCAGCAGAAGAGCGCAGTGCATTACAAGTGTATGGCAAGGTATAATGTGTAGGCCTAATATTCCCACTGTACCTTTAGATCCAGCCAGAGTGGACTTTTATAACATTTCCATAGACAAGCCACTATTATAATACCACTGTATTATTTTATATCTGATATAGCAACTGAAATAGACTATTCACATTACAAAAAACGTTTATAAAACGCTCAGCAGCTTTCCCTCAATATTGTCACAGCTCTGTCCAGAAGGAACAGTGGGCGGGTGATTGGATTGTCACCCAATACCCCGTCCAGCTCTGAATAAAATGGGCATTTGGTTCTCCAACTCCCACTCCTTCTATTACAGTCCTTGGCCTTTCATTACGATGTTATTCCAAATATTATATTTTGCACTGGTATTGGACTTGGGAACGGAGGGAACCCTTTTTCTCTCATTACATAAATAGCTTTATTTCTATTTGCATTATCTAATTTCGATTGGACTGTGGCATCGATTGGACTTGGTTTCTAATAAAGACCATGATCTTAATTCTGGAGGAACTTTAGAGGTATCATTGTCCATAATTACTACCTCAACTAACCAGTGTGATTGATGGGATGGGACAACAGTGACGTTGGCCAAATTTATACTCTTTCGTTGTCAGGATTCGTTTACACGTCAAGTATATCAGTAGAAGATGCGTCTTCGACTACCTCCGGAAGTGGTCAGGAAGATCTAATCACAATCAGATCGCAATGCGTCTTTTGATTGTCTACACCTGTCGACAAATGTGGGCACAATCAGTATGTGGACAAGATCAGGGCAACAGACGCATGTTAGAACCAGGTATAAACGGGGCTGCTGACAACGACTAAATGCGGCATCCATATTAGGAAGTTGTGTTGTCTGACCACTGACAACTTCCTAATATGGATGCCATAACAAAATATCCACCTATTCCGAAACTAACTGCAACTCTTTGTTAAGTGTTGCAGTTATTTCAGTTGCTGTAGTAGCTGACGTGTATAGTGTTGAGTAATCTGCATACATAGACACGCTGGCTTTACTCAAAGCCAGTGGCATGTCATTAGTAAAGATGGAAAAATACACGGAATACATTAAACAGAGTGCTACACACCAAAACAAAGACTACAGGTTTTGATAATTTTTTTGATGACCTGAAGCGGTGTTTTCCAAATCTCTTAGAGAGATGCAGCACATCAAAGGCAGTACACAGAAACACTTTAAAATCCTCATTACGATGATCAGTCATTGTGTAGGGAGAGTCTCTGTTTGAATGAGTGAGGGGGAAAGCAATTGAGTCATATGGGACACACAAAGGCGTAGATAAGTGGGTTGGAGTGGAGGGAGCCCTATTTATTTCAATGTTACTTCAAAGCAATGTGCTCTTTTTTGAGCTGTTGTTTCTGAGAAATCTACCTACCATTCAGTTTAGAGAGAGAGTGAGAGTGGAAGGGAAACAGGGAGGGATAGAACTAGAGACGAGGAGGGAGAGAGAATGAATGAAAGGGGAATCTGGGAGAGATTGAACGAGAGAGGCAGCAAGAGAGCGAGATGGAGAGCGGGAGAAAAAAAATGAAGGAGGGAAACGGGGAGACTTAAAACAGGAGAGAGCGAGTTAGAGAGAGAAAAGGTGAGGGAGAGATAGAGTCAGAAAGGTTGTAGGAGAAAGGGAGGAATCGCAGAAAGCTAATGAGCATACCAAGGGGCACATTAGGTATTTATTTCCCAAGCTTGTTTTGTTAAGAGAAGGGCACAGCAATTAGCTTTGAGGAGTTGACATCCCTGTATGCCCTTGTGCTTTCGCTGCAAGGCAACACGAGCGCCCTGTCTGAAATGCTAAACAACCTGTAGCAGGGGCCTTGCGCGAGGGGGACGAAAAAGAGCGCACGTGGGGGAAGAGAACAGCGTAGGCACATGACCTAGAGAGACATCTCTAAAGCAGAGGGGCCAGCTGGGCTTCCATTATGCAGAATAGAGGAGAGGAGAGAGGCTGGCTTCTAATTCAGATATGACAGAGAGAAAAGGCCATGTGGACTAGGAGGCTTTACGAGAGGTAGCCACGCATATGCAATAGGAACTAACGTTGTTTTTCACTTATTCTGACTTTTTATTTCTTTGTTCCCTTTCCTCCTAGGACCTAACATACAACCTCTAGATAGGGGTCGGGGTCGACGGGCGGTGTTCTGTTTTTCAGACGAGAGTGGTTTTGGATTTTCTAAGAAAAATATGGAGGAAGGTGAATAGGAAAATGCTATTTTGGAAGTGTTGTTGGGGATTTTGAGGGGGATCATATCTTTAGAAGGAGAATGAGTCCATTTGCATGCACACACACACCTCCATCCACCCACACACACTCACAGTGCACATACCCACTGACTCTCACATATCTATGAAACAGATCAAAGCAAACACCCCTAATATCCTGATATCTAAACAAGCAGTTCCTATTTCCCTATTCTCACACTTAGTGAAATGATCCCTTCTGCTCCAACCAAACAAGAGAGTAGTCAGTCTCCGCTGAAATGTCAACCCGCCACCATGCTAATTGGACCCGAGTCCTTCCAATCAGGGGAACAAAAAAGAGATGCCTATGGAGGTGGGCGGGAATGAGATGGGCTTTTGTATGTGGTGAAGAGAGGCTGATTGAAATTATACACCAGCGACAGGCCATGCGATAAACACACTGATGCAAACTGTAATATGCACATTGCCCTCTAAGAACCTTACCGTTGACTCTGATACAGAGATGGAAATGTACTGTGTATATTGTGTATGTACTGTATACGAATTGGAAAATCATAGTGGAAATATGGTAGTGACTTCCAGTAATACAAGCTTGTTCAGTGCAGGGTACTGAATATGTGTTGAAAACAACAAACAATGTCATGCTGTGTTTGCTTTTTCGTGTGTGTGTGTGCTACGTGCTTGCATGCGTGTGTCGGTGTCTGTCTGTGTCAGTGTGTTTGTGCTTGACATGTGTATGCATTCATGCACAATATACAGGTGCACCAGACAGATAAACAGATCAGAAAGTTCCACACATCTGTCCATGCCCTGTTTGTCAGCCATATAATCCTGCCTATAATAGACTGCAGACAACAGAGATGCATTCTTATTGGCTTTATCAGTGACTGGGATGGCTGTATCAGGCTGCCACAGACTGTTCCGCACATAACCTCAATCTGCTTTGTACCGTGTGTGTCTGTGTGCACCTACATGGTTGTGTGTGTATGTATCGTGTGTGTGCGCATGTGTGTCTACGCTATCACAGCCATCACACACAGTACCATTTCCATTCCTCAGGTGAAGCCGAGTTGTTTTATCTCAGCCAAAGGCATGCAGCCCTGTTCCCTGTATGGCAGCGATTGTCTACACTCCTTCACAGCATACATTTGCTACCAGGTAACGACAGAGAATGCTCTGAATGTCTACATATGAGCTGTACACAGATACGATTGAGGCATTAAGAATTATTGGTAAACTGTAGTGTAATTGCATTGTATAGTGCATTGTTGACAGTGTGCTAATAACTCATATGTACACCATTGCACGCCATTAATTTCCTATGCATCATCCCGAGTTGTCTATAGGGCGAGGGCTGTAATTGATGTCATTTACTACAGCATAAAACAATGTGAAGGGCAGGGAGGTCAGGAGAGAGACAGGATTGAACCACCGCGTTGGTCCCTCTTGTCATAATTACCTCAGCAGGTTAAAAGGAGAGGGAGAGAGGGATGGAGAGGGAGTGAGATAGAGGGATGGAGAGGGAGGGAGGTAGAGGGAGAGAGGGATGGAGAGGGAGGGAGATAGAGGGGGAGAGAGAGGGATGGAGAGGGAGGGAGATAGAGGGGGAGAGAGAGGGATGGAGAGGGAGGGAGGTAGAGGGAGAGAGAGGGATGGAAAGGGAGGGAGATAGAGGGAGAGAGAGGGATGGAGAGGGAGGGAGGTAGAGGGAGAGAGAGGGGGATGGAAAGGGAGGGAGATAGAGGGGGAGAGAGAGGGATGGAGAGGGAGGGAGGTAGAGGGAGAGAGAGAGGGATGGAAAGGGAGGGAGATAGAGGGAGAGAGAGGGATGGAAAGGGAGGGAGATAGAGGGAGAGAGAGGGGGATGGAAAGGGAGGGAGATAGAGGGGGAGAGAGAGGGATGGAGAGGGAGGGAGGTAGAGGGAGAGAGAGGGGGATGGAAAGGGAGTGAGATAGAGGGATGGAGAGGGAGGGATGGAGAGGGAATGGCAGAGGATGGAGAGTGAGGAAAGAGAGAGAGGAGAGGGAGGACACCCAGCAGAGGAGTGACAACCCTCACCTGCTCCCCACTCCTCCTCCTGTTGAGCTCATGTCTAATGGCTGGCGGTTACAGGTCCCGGTCCTCACGGGCGTCCTTTTCTCTGCCTGATTGTTTTCCCCTTTTGTTCAGCGATGCCTGGGACGACAGATTTACCGCTCACCTCAGCTCAACACACACCCCAAGGGGTACGGAGGGAACGATAGAGGGAGGAGGGGAGGAGGAGGGGTGGAAGAGGCCTATGGCATTTGCATTTAACCCACTTTAAATGCAAATGCCATAGGCCTGACTCAGGGAGAGAGAGTGAAAGAGAGAGAGAGAGAGAGGGGGGGGGGGGGGGTGATGTGTTAAGCGGGCGTTTTATCACCTTGGGCCTCCTGTAGCTGCTGGGAACAAATTAAAATGACTGAAAAGAATATCCTCGCTCCTCCGGTTATTGTTTGCTTGAATGGCGCCCAGGACGTGTGTTCTGAGTGTGTGTGTGTGTGTGTGTGTGTGTGTGTGTGTGTGTGTGGAGACTGACAACGAAAGCGGCTCCCATGATGTCTCTCAATTGCCTCCATGTCCGCCTGGATGTGCTTTTGTATTTCATTTTCCATCGAAATGTGCTTTCAGAGTAATCATTGGCAGGGAGGAATAATTACAGTTACTCCAAAACAGAGGGATAGGGAGAGGAGTGTGTATTTTTCTACAGGACGCAAACGTGTGTCCTAATAGCATAATGCTTTTCATAGGAAGTTGCATACAGTTTTTTTTTTTTGCCTGGCTACCCAGACTCCTTGCTCCTGCCAAACGCTACGCCACGCCCACGGACGTTAATTTCTTCTCCGCAATGAGTCTGGATCTGAGTACCTCCCCGACCCTTCACCGAACGCGAACACATTCGGGGACGTCTGATTGGTCCAGAAACCAATGGGTTGGGCCAGAGCCAGAACACACGTGGGTAAAGTGGAGGTTTGGAAATTCGTCATTGGCTTTGATATGATCCAATCGATGATGACTTTGTTTTGTACAACGCCCCTCTTCACCACAATCGACTTCATACAGTAGCGAACGACAGAGCAGCGGAATAATTTAGTGTGAGTCGTCAGGCTAGGGGTGTTTGGCTATATGGGAACTGTCATCAAGCATACAGTACCCATTGCTCTCCTATCATCTAACTTCTTTGCATGTTAAAAACATTCTGGCAGTATTTTAAAAGGACTCTATTATGTGACTAGTGCAAGGGCTCCTGTGGCAATTGAATGCAGTTACAGTTGGAAGACAAAATTAGTCTATTAAGATTGGGGTTGCAAAGGCAGGTTATATTACTGGAAACTTTCTAAGTTTAATAGAATGCCAGAATTTTGGTCACTTTCAAGGATTTTATGTAATTTATCACAAGACATCTAGTGGCCTTTTTGGGTACTTCAGATTATCACAGGTGTTTGTAATTATCTCTGGCCCTCTGTGTGGCTGTGACGAGTACTGATATACGAAGAGGCAGGACGCAGATGCAGGAATTAACAAGGTCAAGGTTTACTTAATAATGAGAAAGAGAATAACCAAGAGAGAGTAAACGACACAACGCTTACAATTACACACAACAATGAACGAACAGTCCAGGGCTATATAGTGGTTGTGATGAGATGAGGTGCAGGTGCGCTGGAGGTGATTAGGGTGCGTTGTGTTTCCATTCCTGTGTTTGCCGAGGTGGTGCACTCAGACAGGTGGCTCAGTAGACCGGCGAATCAGAGCGCCGGAGGGGAGCAATGGGAGGAGACGTGACAGTGGCCTTATCACATGTAAAATAAGATGATTTTAAAATAAAAAAAATAGAATGACAAAGCTGCAAAACATTATCCTAAATATAAACCATCAACTTAGTGAATACCATTGGCGTTTAATATGAGTGTTTCAGCATGAAATATCATATGTATTTTTACACACTTCTATTTATGTTACTATGTCAACATGTCTTTGTTGTAAATGTTTTGGCGCCAAACTGGTGGCAGTTGTGAAAAAAGTCAATAGTTGGAAGAGTTGCAGAGTGAATTAAAAACAATGCCATTGTTGATTAGATGCTTTTTTTCATTAATTAGGCTATTTTCTCTTGAACCAAATGGTCTTTCCACTAGAAACTCAGGGACAATATGGACACAGACACTATATATATAGATATATTTTACTATATATGAATACATTTTTTAAAAGTTATTCAAGTATAAACTACCAAAGTTACCATAGATTGCCATATATTACCTGTTAATTACCAAAATTACAGAAGATGGTTTGCAACCATCAATTTCTGCCGTTTGCATGACATGACTGAGATTAAAATGGTAATTTCTCCTGAAAATAATTGTCCTCAAACCATCCTCTTATCGCGAAAAACTAATTATTATCCTCTATGTGAATCAATTACACACAAAGATTTTGGCAAATATACACAGTGGTGCATTAACTGACATGAGCTAGGCCACATAGCAGCTCTATTTACCGCTATAAAAGTTTACCCTTTACTGTTTACCCTCCAAAATACGTACATTACTGGTTCTCTCGCTCTTTCTGTCCCTTGCTGTCTCTCTCTCGTTCTCACTTTCTTTCTCTCCCTGTCCACCCTGTCCTCTCTCTCTTTCTCTTTCTTTCGCTCTCTCTCTCTCCATCTGAAATGCTTTATTACCGGAGCATTACAAAGCCATTTGCCACAGTGTGTACATTTTCATTAAGCTGGTCGGTCTTCCCTCGTCAGAATGCATGGATGGCTCTAATTTAAGTGAAGAGGCACTGAACTGCTACAAATCTTTAATTTCAGTTTTTTGATGATGCCGCCCCCAACCCCCTACTTCTGTTTCCCCCCATAACATGCTAAACTCCCCAGGGATAGAGTGAGGTTGGAGAAAGAAAAAGTGAAAGAGAGCAAGAGAGAGAGAGAGATAGAATAGAGGATAATTCAAAGCAAGACCCCACCAACCCCTGAAAAGCTCACGCAAACCCCAGCTACAGAGCATGAGGGTAAAAATGCTTACATTTGTATAAATTATCCCCCCAAAAAAGGGAAGGTCAATAAGTGGTTACCGTTCATGTTGAGTGAATTAAAACTCAAGGTAGGGTTTAGCTCAGTATGGAAATGAAGATCTGATCTTTTTTAAAGTGGGGAATATATTATACAGTTTCGGCACATTGTCAAAAAGTCAACCCTCCCTGTCCCCCACTCTCTCGTCCTTTAAAAAAGCTAGACCTGTCAGAAATATGTTAAATTACCTTGCTTCTGTCATTATTAATTTAATATCCAGCACTGATATCACTCTTATGCATTGTAGATGTAAAATAGTGTTTCAGGCATTTTGGGAGATATTTTAAAGACTGTCTGCTGGTCTGCAGTGAGATGGTCCCCAAACCAACCAATTATTATAGTGGTCTGTGATGCTCTTATCTCTGCTTCCCCCAGCATTCCCATGGGTTTCCCTCAATCAACCAGAATTAGACATGTATTGAGCATTTCTCAGACATATTGCAAGGTAACATGCCATTTATCATAGTGTGCTGTAGCCATGTGTCGCAACAGCCAAAACATCTCTCCATTGTCAACAATCCAGAGTTGGACCACTGTTATATCTATGGTAGGACACCAGAATTGTTGTTCAGCAGTTTGGGAATGAGTTTGGGAATGAGCGATCGTCAGAACATGTTCCAGCTATAGAACAGGACACCAGGTTTTTCCAGGTTTTCTAAGGATTGGGCCAATGTTGTAAAATGACTCCTTGATCAAGATTAGGAAAGTTGAACCTCTGGCATCACACATATCCATTTTATCAGCACTCATGGGGGGACTGTTTCAAAATGTATTTAATCAGCATAAAATGCACAAGCTGACACATTTCAACCTCATGTCTCAGTCAAAGCACATGCACTGTCTCTCTCTCTCTGCCCATGCTGTCTCTGTCCCCCACTTGACCCGGATCAGTATTTTGGAATGTGCAGTCATAACATGTTATGTCCCAATCATAACACCAGTGGACAGAAGCATATGGGAAAGCTCACATTATGAGCACTGATGACAAGCCTGACAACCCAAAGCCTTGGTCTCGAGACACAAGAGCCTCAATAGAGCCATAATCTACAGCTCGTGATTTTTATATCCCTCATCTCAGCCTGGTCAGCTGGCGCTGGCGTTTTAGGGGTTTGGGGTTTTGATTTCGCCCTCGTAAAGCGCTCGTCGGTCGTAGAGGCCCGGCAGCTGTTCCGCGGTCGCCTTTTGTATTTGGACAAGGTCGTGTGGGAACTAAATGACAGGGGTGGGAACCCGACTCTCACTTTAACGCCATCTTGGCTCTTAAAAGGAGGTGAGGAGGACACACAATGGAGAGGGGTGGAGAGTTTGTTCTCTCGGTCTCAATGGAGGAGGAAGATTTTATAGTCCATTCAGCCAACCTTGGTCTCCATTGTTTCATCTCACAGATATACTGTGGATGTATAGAAGGAGTGTATGCTTATACACCTATACAATAACATGACAGCATTGCCATTTTAGTCCGTTTTTTTGCTACAACTGCAGTAGCTGTCTCAGGTTTTGCATTGATTTTATCGTACTGTTCACACAGTCAAAAATGTTTCTTCCTGTCTTTCCCACAGTGTGACACCAATTAAGTGCTATACTCCCCAATCCTACCACTTTGTTTGGTCTCATTCCACTAGAGCTCTGAATAATCAACATGTTTTGCTGCTAGATGCTCGATGGACACGGTCCAGTGAAAACGGGGTGGTCCTACCCGTCTGGAGACGGTAATGTTACATTTAAACACAGATTAATCACACATAACATCCCAATTCATCATCACCATGACATCTGCAAAAACATCCCACTTACGTCCCAATCCTCCTCCATCCCCGCCGATCCCCTCGAGCTTTTACATTTCCTAGAAAACCAGAAAAGCCTGACTTCTTTAAAAATCCCCAAGCATGGATATAGAATATGTATGGGGAAGTGGACATTCATATGGTAATAGCGCTTGCGGCTAGGAGTGAGGAGTTAACCAAGCTTGACGGGGGCCCATGTGACCGCCCTGAGGTGTCAGAGGGCCAGGAAAAAACATCTATCATGTGACATGGCCCAGTTGAAGCTTGCGCAGGCCCTGACTTAAGATGGATGCCTCTTCACCCTCACTTATAAATCTCTAGGACGGTTTGAAAATATTTAAATTATAGCTGAATTATAACAAATAACTTCTCCACCCACATGTCTGGAAGGGTGTTTGTGTGGATTCTATTTGCTGTGTGTTTATACATTCCTTTCTCTCTCGCTCTCTCTCTCTGTTTCTCTCACCCTTCACTCTAATGTGTGTGCACATAATCTAGGTGCCACATTCTCCTTCAGGTTCACCCATTCTCTCACACCTTGACGTTCAGACAGTCCTGGAGTGCAGGTGGCATGACATTTACTGTTATTCTCAACTCAAGGTACGACCTCACATGAACCCTGGGGTGTGAGTGTGTGTGCATGCTCGCATGCGTCTGGCCCCCGACCTTAGGCTACCTGTGACCTTAACTTGCACTACCAAAATAGGTCCAGCAGTCACGTAGGTTTGGTCAGGTGTTGGCACTTTACTGGTGTTAAGGAGTGAAGTGTAGATGCAAACAGAATTGAGACTGACATTTGGAGACACTTTCAAATTCTCCTTTTTCAGAGTTCAGTAATGTTAGTCATTGCTCTTAACCTCTACTAAAGTACCTAACAGATACAGTATATCACAGTTGCACCTATAAGCTTTGACATTACCTACTCCCTTCTTCCACAAGTTTATTTTGCAATGTGAAAATGTCAAGCCAAACCACCGTACTGCCAAGGACTCATGAAACGAGTGTTGAAGAAGACTAATGCAATAGTGGGAAAGATCACCTCTAGTGGTAGAACATGTAACCACAGCACTGGATCACTGCATTAGATCTCATGTTCTTCTTCTTCTTCTTCTTCTTCTTCTCATTATAAAAGGCTATACTTTCTGATGATACTAAACACCTGCATATCCCTCTTATCAGTAGAACAGTGGACATTGAGCTTTTTATTATGTATATCTACTGCACTGTAAAAAATATATGTTGATTCAACGTACAATTGTAAGGCAACCAGCTCCAATAGGATTGTGAGTTTGCTCAACATTTGGGCATATAGCTGAACCAACATACATTCTCATGTTGAATTGTATGTTCACTCAACTTTAAATTTTAGTTTGAGTGAACATACAATACAGTGTTGCCTTCCAAAGGCAAACATTAATTTGTAATTTTACTCAACAAGCTTTTTCAAGCTTTTTCAAATTCAGCTCACTTCGAGCAGAGTTTGATGGGTGAACAAACTTTAACACATGAGCTAAAATGATTGTTTTATTTGAAGTCCACCCATATAGACATTTATCCTTTGGTTTGAGTCCCAGAGATGTGAAGAGTAGCCACTAATTTTGATTAGGGCTTTTCACATAGTTTTGCTATAACCACAGCTGCAGCCATATTACAATGAGGGTGATCTATAATCTGTTCAAGAAGTATAGCACTGTTATAATGCTGTGTGTGTTTGTGCACGCGTGCATGTGTGTGTGTGTGTGTACAAAACATTCCATGACATACAGTGCATTCGGAAAGTATTCAGACCCCTTCACTTTTTCCACATTTTGTTAAGTTACAGCCTTATTATAAAAATGGATTAAATCTTCACACAATACCCCATAATGACAAAGCAAAAACTGTTTTTTATAAATTTTAGCAAATTTATAAAATATAAAAAATGGAAATATCACATTTACATACATTTTAGTATTTTATTAGACACACTTATCCAGAGCAACTTCGGTTAAGTGCCTTGCTCAAGGGAACAAACTGATTTTTTTAGTTGGCTTCGGGAATTGAACCAGCAATTGCGGTTACTGGCCCAAGGCTCTTAACCACTAGGCTACCTGCCATCCATTTACGTAAGTTATCAGACCCTTTGCTCAGTACTTTGTTGAAGCACCTTTGGCAGCGATTACAGCCTCGAGTCTTCTTGCGTATGACAAGCTAGGAACACCTGTATTTGGGAAGTTTCTCCCATTCTTCTTTGCAGATCCTCTCAAGCTCAGTCAGGTTGGATGGGGAGCTTCGCTGCACAGCTATTTTCAGATGTTCGATCAGGTTCAAGTCCAGGCTCTGGCTGGGCCACTCAACGACATTCAGAGACTTGTCCCAAGGCCACTCCTGTGTTGTCTTTGTTGTGTGCTTAGGGTTGTTGTCCTGTTGGAAGGTGAACCTTCGTCCCAGTCTGAGGTCCTGAGCGCTCTGGAGCAGGTTTTCATCAAGGATCTCTCTGTACTTTGCTCCATTCATCTTTCCCTCGATCCTGACTAGTCACCCAGTCCCTGCTGCTGAAAAACATCCCCACAGCATGATGCTGCCACCACCATGCTTCACCGTAGGGATGGTATTGGCCAGGTGATGAGCAGTGCCTGGTTTCCTCCAGACGTGATGCTTGGCATTCAGGCCAAACAGTTCAATCTTAGTTTCATCAGACCAGAGATTCTTGTTTCTCATGGTCTGAGAGTCCTTTAGGTGCCTTTTGCCAAACTCCAAGCGGGCTGTCATGTGCCTTTTACTGAGGAGTGGCTTCCGTCTGGCCACTCTACCATAAAGGCCTGATTGGTGGAGTGCTGTGGAGATGGTTGTCCTTCTGGAAGGTTCTCCCATCTCCACAGAGGAACTCTGGAGCTCCCTGAGTGACCATCAGGTTCTTGGTCACCTCCCTGACCAAGGCCCTTCTCCCCCGATTGCTCAGTTTGGTCTGGTGGCCAGCTCTAGGAAGAATCTTGATGGTTCCAAACTTCTTCCATTTAAGAATGATGGAGTCCACTGTGTTCTTGGGCACCTTCAATGCTGCAGACATTTTTTGGTACCCTTCCCCAGATATGTGCCTCGATACAATCCTGTCTCGGAGCTCTACTGACAATTCCTTGGTTTTTGCTCTGACATTCACTGTCAACTGTGCAACCTTATATAGACAGGTGTGTGCCTTTTCAAATCATGTCCAATCAATTGAATTTAACACAGGTGGACTCCAATCAAGTTGTAGAAACATCTCAAAGGATGATCGATGGAAACAGGATGCACCTGAGCTCAATTTCGAGTCTCATAGCAAAGGGTCTGAATACTTATGTAAATAAGGTATTTCTAAAAACCTGTTTTCGCTTTGTCATTATGGGGTATTGTGTGTAGATTGATGAGGAAAGCAATTAATTTAATCCATTTTAGAATGAGGCTGTAAAGTAACAAAATGTGGAAAAAGTAAAGGGTTCTAAACACTTTCCGAATGTACTGTAGACTGACCAGGTGAATCCAGGTGAATGCTAAGATCCCTTATTGATGTCACTTGTTAAATCCACTTCAATCAGTGTAGATGAAGGGGAGGATGCAAGTTAAAGATGCATTTTTAAGCCTGTGTGCCATTCAGAGGGTGAATGAGCAAGACAAAATATTTAACTGCCTTTGAACAGGGTATGGTAGTAGGTGCCAGGCGCACCGGTTTGAGTGTGTCAAGAACTGCAACACTGCTGGGTTTTTCACGCTCAACAGTTTCCCAACAGTGTATCAAGAATGGTCCACCACTCAAAGGACATCCAGCCAAGCATTGGAGTCAACATGTGCCAGCATCTCTGTGGAACGCTTTCGACACCTTGTAGAGTCCATGCCCTGACGAATTGAGGCTGTTCTGAGGGCAAAAGAGGGTGCAACTAAATATTAGGATGGCGTTCCTAATGTTTGTACACTAAATTCATGTGGAACATCAGCAGAATACAGATCCCCTAGCTCACCCATAATGACAGTCATATGTGGTGGAGATGCATGAGCTTCCCAGCAATGCTGCTCTTCTTTAACGCCACACACAGCCCACTGTACTGTATGTATATGATGTGTGTGTGCTTGTGCTTGTGTCGCTTCAGATGATAGAAAGAACTGCCATTTTCTGAAAACTAAATTATGCCCCGAAAACAAATCGATGTTGCTGTTCCCTACGCCTGTTTGCAGCAGCAGCAGTGGGGACATAATCCGGATATTGCTGCCCAACTCCAAACATTTCTCCACTTTAATCATAGCACAGAAAATGACAACAATTTATTTCCTGGATGCATGCTTTTACTACAGAGTAATCTCTAGTCCCCTGCCATTTCAACTTTAGAACTAAGGGACAGCGGCAGGTATAGTTTGGTACTTTGGTTTCTTGTGGTCTGTTTATGTATGTCTGTGTGTGTCTCTCTCTCTCTCTGCCTCGTTCTCTCGCTCTCTCTCTGCCTTGAGGTCATTCCCTACACTGTCAAATAAATCCTGTTGTTTTTAAGGTAACTTACTGGCAGCCAGATACCTGTACAGTAAGTTACTGTAAAAAAAAAAAAGGTAAATCAAATGAAATAAAGGTTTATTGTTCGCTTACACACATTTACAGATGTTATCGCAGGTGCAGCAAAATGTTTATGTGCAGTAATATCTAGCAATACAATAAATAGTGTGTATAGACAATATGGACAGTATATGAATAGAAAAGGTGTGTACAGCAGTAGTTATATAGGATGAGCCATGACTAGAATACAGTATATACATATAAAGTAGGTAAAACAGTATAAACATTATTAAAGTGACCAGTGTTCAATGACTCTATATACATAGGGCAGCAGTCTCTAAAGTACAGGGTAGAGTAACAGGTGGTAGCCGGCTACTAACAGTGACTAAGGTTCAGTGCAGGGTACTGGGCGGAGGCCGGCTAGTGTTGACTGTTGGCCTAGAGATAGAAGCTGGTCCCAGCTTTGATGCAACTGTACTGTCTCCGCCTTAGATGGTAACTGGGTGAACAGGCTGTGGCTCGGGTGGCTGAGGTCCTTGATGATCTTCTTGGCCTTCCGTTGACACCGGGTGCTGTAGATGTCCTGGAGGGCAGGCAGTGTGCCCGCGGTGATGCGTTGGGCTGACCGCATCACTCTCTGGAGAGCCCTGCGGTTGTGTGTGGTGCAGTTGCCGTACGGTGCAGTTTGAGTCCCTGCCACAAATGCGTCTCGTGTCTGAGCCGTTGAATTGCTACTCCACTTTGTCCCTGTTCTGTCGTTTTGCCTCTTTGATTGCCTAATGGAGGTCATAGCTGTTCCCATTCACATTGCCGTTGTTCAATGCGGTGATTATCGCTTTCAGTTTTGCGTGAATGCTGCCATATATCCACAGTTTTTGGTTTAGGTACAGGATGTAACCATAAATTCCAAAGAAACTTTGGTTTAACAGTACATTACTGTAAATATGACATTATTTATTTGGAATTTACAGTAACATACTGTCATTTTTTTACAGTAACTTACAGGTAGCTCACTGCCAGTAAGTTACCATATATTTTTTATACAGTGTAGGCATACAATACCTACTTAGCCTCTTCGTATAGTGCAGTGGTTCCCAAACTGTGGGAACTCAGTCCGGCTTTCAACTTACTCTTGAATGTTGTGATAGTAGAATGCATAAGGTGCAATTTCAAAATTGGGTAGTGCATCATCAGTTTTCCTCTTGTCATGTCAGTCATTGCATACCTTAGAGAGCTATTTATAACTTGTCAGAAATGTCAAGATCAACCAGCCCATGTCAGCTAACATTTATTAGCTAGGTTTTTTTGTCCATAGATTTTGTTGTAATGTTTGAGTCACTCAAATATCACATGAATACACATTAGACATGGCAAAATGTATAGAATTGCAAGAAAAATAGCTTTAAAATGGCAAAATTGTCTCTGCCTCCCCATGTCAAAATGTGTAGAATTGCAGGAAATAAGCTTTAAACCTGCAAAATGTTCTCTCCGCCAACAAGAGTGGTGTGAACATCATGCCCATAGAAATAGACATGGCACACACAGGGGAGGTGCGGGATGTTCCCCAATGTTGGAAAAAGTTTGGGAACCTCTGGCATAGTACACAAATTCATATGACTCATCACCTACACGTATACTAATGACTCGTTACCTGAACATATTTTGATGGCTCAGCATTTATGAGGTATTTTAATAAACTTCTGCGACTTTGCTGGAAATGAGCATTGACTCAAACTGAGCACAAACTCCTGTGTGTTATTAAAATAAAGAGAGAGCAAGAGAAAGAGGGAGAGTAAGAGAGAGATGTGTTTCAGCACATCAGCACTTTCCTCTTCCTTGAACCAGATGCAGCCTCTTCAAAAATCAATGCTCTCACCTTGGGCAAAATGTACACTTTAATTGTGACACCCTTCTTCCTAGAGGCAAATATGACCAAGCCGACAGCTTGAGTTTACTCTGCTCTGAACCCCAGTACAAGGGTCACCTCTGAAAAGGCTTCACATCTAAAAAGGTCCACTACTATTACATTTGCTACATGTTTGTTTACCATTCATACCTTTTACATTTTGATCTTAATAGAAAAATGTTAGGCGGGTTAGGTAAATAAATGGTAGAGGAAACTCTAAAGCCTTTCTTCTATCTCTTTATCATGACATTCTTTCATATCACTTACAAAAAGGCCATTATTGAATCACAGTAGTTTGAGTATAGAGCTGGAGTAGACTAACACTGTACAACATCTACTGACCATTCACAACAGCCTATGACACGTAAACACGCATACACAGCATTTAGCCATGCAACAAAGACCCGGCCTCCAAAACAGTCCAATGAGAGTCGTTCATGGGCTACCTATCGTCACAGGTGTGCGCCTGTGGTAATTGATGGGAAGGAAGCATGTGAAGCCCCTGTTTTAGCACCCTGCATCTCTCTGCCACTGCCTGCTCAGTATTTATTGAGACACCCCAAAGCAATCTGGGATGGCAGGCACAGGTGGCTTCCCTAATCCAGGCAAATTGTCTTTGAACCGCTCCGAGTAAACAGACTAGCCATTTTCCTCCTGAAGTTTGGCCCCTCAGTGTCATGAAAAGAGAGAGATGGAGAGAGAGGAGAGGAAGAGAGAAATATAGGAAAAGAGGACTGTTCAAATTCCGAAAACTGCTTTACTTCATATGTCATCAATCAGAATGTTTCTGTGCATATTTCTGTGCATAGGCATTACAGAGTAGCCTGGGTACCAGTCTGTTTCAACTAACATTCCATTCCTTGTACTCCGTGTCATATGCCAAACAAAACTTAGACATTTTGTTGTTGGAATTGCAGTATGTATTTAGTTTGATTAAAAATGGTTGCTTAGCAACCAGACACCAACACCATCTGTAGAGAAAAAAGTGATAGAGTGACAAATATTTGCATAACCCTTGTGATTGGAGGGGAGCTGTGAGGGTAATCGAATCAGGATCAAATCCTCTGTTCTCCTCAAGGTCATTAATGATAGAATGTTCATATTTGAAGATTGCAGAAAGGCCAGTCAGCTTGGTATATGACACGGAGTACAAGTAGTGGAATAATAGTTAAACCGATTGGTACCAGGCTAATTTTCAGAGGACAACTGTGCATAATTATTTGAGAAAATAAAGAAACTCCCCTCCCTATCCTCTTCCCAAATATGCATCATCATGGCAAATGCTGACAAGAAACATGGAAAAACCCTGCATGTGTAAAAGACAAATACTGTAGATACAAACAAACAATATGGTAGAGCCTATTCTGATGGATCTCCCTCTTTCTCTTAATAGAAAACATATACTAGATCAGAGGTTATGTTTGAAGATGACAAGCGTATATATGAATCATAAAACACATTCAAATAAATATTCACACACATGGACCCATACCATCTATTTGGTAACTCTGTATCAGAATCCCTGACGAAGGCAGCTCGCTGCTGTAATGTTGATTTGCTATAAACTATTTGTCTTTTCAAGATTATTCCTGTAAGTCAACAGTGTATGTGGGCAGAGTTCATGTTTAAAGATGTCTGCCCAGTTGGCTTGCCTGGTGTGTATGGTAACATTAACTTGCGGCTGCAGAGATGAGTGGTTCAGTGATAAATGGTTGCCGTCACCGCATGGCTATAATCACGCCTACGCATGGCTTCCTGCATAATTAATTTTTAATCCTCTAATGGAAAGTAAATCACACAAGCAAAGCCGGTTTTAGCACTGCCCCGGGGAGGGGGTGGGGGGGGGGGGGAGAGAAGGGAGAGAGGGAGTAATGTAAATAAAGAGGAGTGAGAGAGAAAAAGAGCAGAGAGAGAACTACCAAAGATAATTTCTCATGAAAATGTTGTGACTTGCTTCAGCTGTTCAAAAGTGTTTTTATGATAGTAAAATGTGTTTATATAGTAACATGTGTTTATATGTTAAAATTGCTAGTGTTGAGAAATTGAGGCTAGTAGTAGTAGTGACTATCACAAATAGAAGTGGGATTGTGGCCTTTATTGGGATAGAAACACTAAAGTCGTTACTGCAGTACAGTGGTGGAAATATTGACTGTAGAAGTAGTAGTAGTTGTAGCAGCAGCAGCAGTCGTCGTCGTCGTCGTCGTCATAGTAGTAGTAGTAGTAGTAGTAGTCATAGTAGTAGTAGTAGTCATAGTAGTAGTAACAGTAGTAGTAACAGTAGTAGTAGTAACAGTAGTAGTAACAGTAGTAGTAGTAGTAACAGTAGTAGTAGTAACAGTAGTAGTAACAGGAGTAGTAGTAGTAGTTGCAGTAGTAGTAGTAGTTGCAGTAGTAGTAACAGTAGTAGCAGTAGTAGTAGTAACAGTAGTAGTAGCAGTAGTAGTAACAGTAGTAGTAGTGGTAGTAGTAGTAACAGTAGTAGTAACAGGAGTAGTAGTAACAGGAGTAGTAGTAGTAGTAGTAGCAGTAGTAGTAGCAGTAGTAGTAGCAGTAGTAGTAGTAGCAGTAGTTGCAGTAGTAGTAGCAGTAGTAGTAGCAGTAGTAGTAGTAGTAGCAGCAGTAGTAGTAGCAGTAGTACAGGTAGTGAGTGAGTGTGGTAGTAGTTGGCCTGATAGTCGTAGGCCTAAAAAATCTAGACTGTGACTGCTGAAGCAAGTTACCCAAGAAATACTATTTAACATGTATGATGAATTTGAAACACTACTAAACATTTGGAATACTCAAAAATAGTTTATTGGAGGATCACATCGGACTCATCAACCACACAATATTGCTATGAATTCTGATCATAATTTATCCACTAACTTTATCAATAATCTATCATGAATCAGGAAACTAAGGTGTTGCTCTGTACCAAACTACTGTATTATTGTTTTTTTCAGTGTTTAAAAGTTCATCATTGATGGATGGACGGATTGATTGATTGATTGATGGATGTAATGTTAGTGATGATGTCAAAGGTAATGGTTGATTCCATAAGGAGACTGGTAAGGATCCTCAGTGGACTATTCAGGTAGCTAATTTGCCCAAAGGTTTGGCTAAAGCACTAAGGGCTTCCACTGTTGTGGGATAAAAATAAATACATACATATTAAAGTATGACTGCTCAAGAAAGTCACACTAAAAAGTCAGGAAGAAGTGCAATATCTAGAATGTGACAGCTGACTGATGAAGAGGGAGAGAGAGAAAGGCACAGACTGGGACAACAAAATTGGGGAACGAAGAAGGGTTTGAGGGAGAATACAGGTTTGGCTGAATAGTTCATCATCCCGCCACTGAAATAACTTACCCACTTAATAACCTATCTGGCACAAAATGGCTGCTGTGCCATGTCTTCCTGAGCTACTTCCTAGATTTGGAGGAAGTAAAATACCTGGCCATGATATGGCATGATATTACCCAAAACCAACTAAATGGTCAGATTGATGCATTACTGTCAAGTTTCAGTTGAGGGGATATTGTTTAAAGAGATTCTCCGGTACTTTTGTATACTTTTTAGCCAGTAGTTCTGAAAGTAGTGCTCACGAGCCAAAAGTGCTTCAGATATGTGCAGATATGTACACCACATCATTGCTCTCTCTCTCGCTCTGCTGTATGTGCATCTTGCTAGCTGTCACTCAAATGGCAAGGGGCTGAAGCTCATTGGCTAGAACTCAAATTGCTAGGGGGCTGGCCCACGTGGAATTGTTTTAAGATGGTCATACTATGGATAATTTAGCTACCCCTTTAGGTATTAAAAAATATTTTTTTAAATGATTTGATAAAATATTGATTTTGGCCTTTACTACCAAAGCCCATAGAAACGCATTGAATAACACATTCATACATGGCAAAAAGGACAGTAAAAAAATGTATCATAAGAAACAAGGTTTTGAAGTGTCTGTCCTAAATCTAGGAGATACTGTATAAAAAACTCAGAAAATATATACAGTACCAGTATACTAAAGGACACCAATAATAAGAAGAGACTTGCTTGGGCCAAGAAACACGAGCAATGGACATTAGACCAGTGGAAATATATATATCATTTATATAGAGTACCAGTCAAAAGTTTGGACACACCTACTCATTCCAGGGTTTTTCTTTATTTTTACTATTTTCTACATTGTAGAATAATAGTGCAGACATCAAAACTATGAAATAACACATATGGAATCAGGGAGTAACCAAAAAAGTGTTAAACAAATCAAAATATGTTTTATATTTGAGATTCTTCAAAGTAGCCACCCTTTGCCTTGATGAAAGCGTTGCACACTTTTGGCATTCTCTCAGGTAGTCACCTGGAATGCATTTCAATTAACAGGTGTGCCTTGTTAAAAGTTAATTTGTGAAATTTCTTTCCTTAATGCATCTGAGCCAATCAGTTGTGTTGTGACAAGGTAGTGGGGTATACAGAAGATAGCCCTATTTGGTCCATATTATGGCAAGAACAGCTCAAATAAGCAAAGCGAAACGACAGTCCATCATTACTTTAAGACATGAAGGTCAGTCAATACGGAATATTTCAAGAACTTTGAAAGTTTCTTCAAGTGTAGTTGCAAAAACCATCAAGCGCTATGATGAAACTGGCTCTCATGAGGACCGCCACAGGAAAGGCAGACCCAGAGTTACCTCTGCTGCAGAGGTTAAGTTCATTAGCAGCCTCAGAAATTGCAGCCCAAATAAATGCTTCACAGAGTTCAAGTAACAGACACATCTCAACATCAACTGTTCAGAGGAGACTGTGTGAATCAGGCCTTCATTTGTATTTCATCTTTATTTAACTAGGCAAGTCAGTTAAGAAGAAATTCTTATTTACAATGACGGCTTACCCCATGGTCAAATTGGTGCAAAGAAATCACTACTGAAGGACACCAGTAATAAGAAGAGACTTGCTTGGGCCAAGAAATACGAGCAATGGACATCTGTCCTTTGGTCTGATGAAACCAAATGTGAGATTTTTATTCCGACCGCTGTATCTTTGTGAAACTCAGAGTAGGTGAACGGATGATATCCACATGTGTGGTTCCTACCGTGAAGCATGCTGGAGGAGGTGTGATGGTGCTTTGCAGGTGACACTGTCTGTGATTTATTTAGAATTCAAGGCACACTTAACCAGCATGGCTACTACAGCATTCTTCAGCGATACGCCATCCCATCTGGTTTGCGCTTAGTGGGACTATTGTTTGTTTTTCAACAGGACAATGGCCCAACACACCTCCAGGCTGTGTAAGGGCTATTTAACCAAGAAGGAGAGTGATAAAGTGCTGCATCAGATGACCTGGCCTCCACAATCACCCGACCTCAACCCAATTGAGATGGTTTGGGATGAGTTGGACCGCAGAGTGAAGGAAAAGCAGCCAACAAGTGTTCAGAATATGTGGGAACTCCTTCAAGACTGATGGAAAAGCATTCCAGGTGAAGCTGGTTGAGAGAATGCCAAGAGTGTGCAAAGCTGTCATCAAGGCAAAGGGTGGCTGACACTTGTGGGGGTCGAAGAGCAAAAATCGTGTTCATGAGAATCCCTTTCCACAGTGGGGTCCCGTTAGTTTGTAGGTCAAACCGTTTGGATGGTACAGACGTTGACGTGAGAAGACCGATTTTCTGGATTTCTCATCGTCTGACAAACACCACTCTAGCTCTGCCACCTATCACCGCAGATGCAGAAGTGCGACACTGGCGGATGCACTGGATTGAGACACATCCAATTCAAAAAACTGATATACCTAGCTTAAACTGATAGATTTTTATGGGGATTTTTTTGTTATGAAATTTAGATTGGACTCCAGGGGGTTGAATAGTGAAATTAAATATAGATTCATCCCTGTCCTGTCAACAGATACAAGTGCAGATTCCTTCTGTCATTTAGGTAAACATTGACAGACCACTGCTGGACAGCTAAAGTGCCAGGGTGCCAAATACCTGTCACTCACATTCAGGAGGAGAAGGGAAAGACATACAGTGAGTAAATACAGGTAATCTGAGAGGATTTGTCGTCTATATTATCTGGAAAAGATGGCACCGATGCAGAAGGTCGACATTTTATGAGTTCTAACCGACTTTTCTATTTAGTGACTTTTTACGTGTTTATCTTTACTGTTTTTGTACACAAAGTTCATACAATTATCACATATGACTGCTAAGCACTTCTGGACATCAGATCGACAGTTACTATCCTCGATTTCGACTTCAAATCCGACTTCAACTCTGATCCCTTGTTCATGCTGGACCCCATTTAGGGCTGGGCGATATGGCCTAAAACTCATATCTCCATTGTTGTATGTTTTCTCTAAATAAGCTTTGTTGTACAATTAAAGATCAAATACACTGCATTTAAAATAGTCAACAATAATCTAATGAATTCAGAACTTGTGAAATTATACCTAGGCTGAATATATGCCTTCAACAACCATGAGACCCACTAAAAATGTTATTATTTTATCAAAATAGTTTTTTTGCAATAATCACTGATCTGGCTTTCAGGTCTGTCTATAAAAATGCCTTTTTGTTACAAATTGAACCAGAACCATGCATAATGCACATCCACTAATAATGTGGCAGGCATTATAGAAAATTAACACGGGTCTCATAAACAATCTCTCCAGTAAAAGCCCACGTGCTAGTGAGTAGCCAGCCAATATTTATATTTCAAGTTTAGCCAACTTAGATCTAGTTATATTTTCACAAGCTCTGAATTCAGCTAAAAAGGCAAAACAGTTGAATTGTTATAAACACAACCCTCTGTCCATCTCCAACTGTTTGAACAGCATGCTAGCCTGTCCACTTTGTTCAGATGTTGAAATCAAGTGGCCTACCTTATTTCTCAGAATGAGAATGAGTTGCCAATTCTTTACATAATTATTTTATGCTTATTGCACATTTATAAAACAGACTAAACAGCTAGTATAGCAACCTTTATTTGACTAAAATACTGCTAGCAGTATGTGGTACTGTAATGCACGCGCGACAAACTGCTCGAAATTTGAGGAGATGAAACAGTTTCGAAAGGTTAACTTCTATTCTATTACAGTAAAATAATGTGTGTTTCGGTGTCCATATGACTGATTCTGTTGGACCAAACCTCAAATGCAAATAGCTAGTTGACACTGCTTATCAGAGAGGAAGAAGTGACCTCTCATCTTTGTTGTTGTGAGTGGTAGGGGGAGGGGCTTGGGAGAAAGAGGCGACGCAAAAGGTTCCAAAATCCATCCAAAATAAGCCCAATGCGTTTCTATGCGTTTATGTTGAACCTTGTCGCCTGCCTTCCCGCATTTGGGACAACAACTCCCATTGTTAGGGCGGAGACATGAGCATCTCATCATTATATACAGATCTCTGGTGTAAATGGGAAGGTGAACAGCACAGTAGGAGCGAACGAGTCAAGACCAAAAAGACAACATGAGAACACGCGACATAAACGCTCATGAAAACAAAAAATACAAAAAATCTTGATTCTGCGATACAGGCATTTGGAATATCGCGCATAAACATAAATTCAAATCGCCGAGCCCTAACCCCATTCCTTTGTTTCCTGGGCTACCAAAACAGCCGTTGGCGCGGCAGAGAAGCCGGCATCCTGAGACTGAGATGAAGAGAGTGTCGACCGGCACTCCCCTCCATTCTATTGGCAAATGTCTAGTCACTCGAGAATAAGATGGATGAGCTTCATTCGAGAGTCTCCTACCAGAGAGACTTGAAAAGCTGCAATATTATATGCCTTGCAGAGACGTGGATGGATGACTCTATGTATGTAGAAGTGGTTTCTCCATGTAACTGCATGATCGGATGAAGGCGACCTCAGGCAAGTCCAAGGGGGGAGGGGTGTGCCTCTTCATAAACAACAACTGGTGCGCTGCTTCCAGTGTGAAGGAAATCTCAAGCTTTCACTCACCTGATATAGAATGCCTCATGGTAAGATGCAGACCTTTTCATCTACCAAGAGAGTTCTCATTCATAATTATCACGGCTGTCTACATCCCACCACAAGCCAACATCCCTTTGGCACTCAACAAACTGTATGGGGCCATAAACAAATCTCACTTTTACCAACACATCAAGGGGGTGCTAAAACGCTAGAACACTTTCATTCTACCAACAGAAACACATAAAAGGCCCTCCCTCCCCCATCGGCAAATCTGACCACGACTCTATTCTCCTGCTTCCTGTTTACAATCAAAAGCTCAAACAGGAAGTACCAGTGACATGCTCAATATGGAAGTCGTCCGATGAAGCTGACGGAAGGCTACAAGACTGTTTTGCTAGTACAGACTGGGATATGTTCCGGGATTCATCCGATATCATTGAGGAGTTTAACAGATCAGTCACAGGCTTCCTCAATAAGTGCATGGACGACGTTGCCGCCACAGTGACTATACGAACATTTTCAAATGAAAGATCATGGATTACAGGCAATATCCATGCTGGGCTAAAGCATAGAGCTACCGCTTACAAGGAACGGGACACGGACACATACAAGAAAGCCAGCTACGACCTCTGACGAGACATCAAACATGCAAAAGGTCAATATAAGAGGAAGGTGACCACCATTGTCCCTGTTCCCAAGAACTTCAAGGTAACCTGCCTAAATGACTATCGCCCTGTAGCACTCATATCTGTAATTATGAAGTGCTTTGAAAGGCTGGTCCTGACACACATCAAGACCATCATCCTAGACACCCTGGACCCACTCCATTTCGCATACCACCCCAACAGATCCACAGATGACGCAATCTCAATTGCACTTCACACTGCCCTCTCCCACCTGGACAAGAGGGGAAATAACTATGTGAAAATGCTGTTCATAAACTACAGCTCAGCATTCAACACCATAGTTCCCTCCAAGCTCATTACCAAGCTGGGGACACTGGGATTGAACACCTCCCTCTGAACTGGATCCTGGACTTCCTGACGGGCTGGCCCCAGGTGGTGAGGGTAGGCAATAACACCTCCGCCACGCTGACCCTCAACACGGGGCCCCCTCAGGTGTGTGCTTAGTCCCCTCCTGTACTCCCTGTTCACCCACAACTGTGATTCAGTTCTAGATTCATTCTCTGATCCTTTGATCGGGTGGACAACATGTCAGTTCATGCTGCAAGAGCTCCGATAGGTATGAAGACGTCCTCCGCAAGTTGTCATAATTACTGTGTAAGTCTATGGAAGGAGAGAGAACCATTAGCCTCCTAGGTTTTGTGTTGAAGTCAATGTACCCAGAGGAGGACGGAAGCTAGCTGTCCTCTGGCTACACCCTGGTGCTACCATAGAGAGTACTGTTGAGGCTACTGTAGACCTTCAAAACAGTGTGTTTTAATCAATTATTTGAATATATTTAGTATAGTTTTATCTAAAAAGGATACGTTTTTAAATGTTTTACTTTTTTTTTTTTTATCACTGAGGATGGTCCTCCCCTTCCTCCTCTGAGGAGCCTCTACTGACACGCACACACACATACACACATACACTACATGACCAAAAGTGTGTGGACACCTGCTTATCTAACATCTCATTCCAAAATTATGGGCATTAATATGGAGTTGGTCCCCCCTTTGCTGCTATAACCACCTCCACTCTTTTGGGAAGGCTATCCACGAGATGTTGGAACATTGCTGCGGACACTTGCTTCCATTCAGCAACAAGAGCATTAGTGAGGATGGGCACTTATGTTGGGCAATTAGGCCTGGCTCGCAGTCTGCATTCCAATTCATCGAAAGGGTGTTCAATGGGGTTGAAGTCAGGGCTCTGTGCAGGCCAGTCAAGTTCTTCCACACCCATCTCGACAAACCATTTTTGTATGGACCTCGCTTTGTGCACGTGGGCATTGTCATGCTGAAACAGGATTGGGCCTTCCCAAAACTGTTGCCACAAAGTTGGTGTAATGATGTCATGTCATAGTATTGTGAGGACAGAGGTAGAGTTACGAGATAATTGGTTTGGGGCCATGAAGTCTACATTCCTTATGTCAATGTAGATTAGTGATGTTTAGGGTAGTGTGATTGATGGACAGGATGTAATGACCTGGGGCAAAGGGTAATAATAACAGAGAAAGGGAGTGCCTATGATGGTTTCCAGATGTATGTGAAAGGAGGAGAACCAAGGGTATATAATGGAGAGTGAATCTTTGTTCGATAGTTGGAAATAGCAAACGGCAAAGCTCTGTCCATTGTTGTCTCTAACCCGGTACCGATTAATACAACTTTGCATTAACTTTCTACAAAGTGTCTAACTATATTCTTGCATCCTTGATTACTTGAACACCCGAGAAACTCATCATAACAGATTGGTGTCTTCATGAACAGTTTACAGTCTACAGCTCAACTAACAGGTAAGCAGACTTTCATTCTATTATTATGTTAAAATCTGCTTATCTGTGGTAAAGCTGAACTGTATAAAACATTTAAAATTCTATATTTTAAAGGGGAATGATGAGTGGTGTTGAGTTATGTAAGGGATGTAAGGAGAATATCAAATTGGACTATGATATGGTGTTATGATTCAAAAATAGTGTGTTTAAAGTACTGAGTAAAGGCAATAAGTGGACAAACGTATAGGTGCAGTGCACCTATGGTGTTAATTACATCATGAAGACAGAGTGGATAAATCCATTAATGTAAAACAGTACATTATAAAATGAAAGGGCTCAGGTCAACCCTTAATGTTAGAGACGTCATAAAGAGTGGGCAAGGAACCCTTGATGTGGGCTAGGATACATCATAAAATGGAATAGAGTGGGTTTTTAGTCCCGTAGTGTGTAAGACATTATAAAAGAATAGGTTACGGACCTTTAGATGTGAAAGCGTCATAAAATTAAATAAGATACTGAAATACTCAAAACGGCCAGGAGAGGGAGCCGATGACATGTAACTTTTGAATCATGACACCAAACACTAAATAAGGTAACGTAATTTTTATAAGATCGAGGTAAAAATTTGATGCTAAACATTTAATTACTAATATTGTATAAACTAATATATACGAGGATGGGGAGTCAATTTAGTATACCGGATACGGGCAAGACAGTGACAATAAAGAATAAATCAGAGCTAGATTTACCCAGAAGGGAAAGGAAGGCTATGACAAAATTGTTACAGACGAATCCGCATCTCAAACATATCTCTTTTAAAAATATAGAGAATCAAACACCGCGTGATTGGATGTTAATTAAATTAGTTTTTTTTTAATGTGGAACCATATCTTAGTGATTTATCAGCATGGACAGATAATGACTATCCTCTTGATGGTAGTTTTAAAAGGGATAAATTACAAGTAGCACGGAAATATATAGTTGATAATACAGCGATAATCAACCCGAAATGGGATTTAGATTACATGAAAGAAGTATGTACAGCATGGGATTTAATGAGTGCACAAGGGCCGGTAAATATAATGAGGAAGGAGGAAAAATCTGTAAGGAAGTTATGTAATTTGGCAATGGAGCAACATCATTTAACTTATGAAAAGGCTCAGTCCATAGAGGTTATTAAAGGGTCTGAAAGTATTAAAGGAATTTATCCACATTTAGCGACCTCTATTAAGCCTCCAGCGTATAGTATTAACGTAGAAGAGGATAGCGATATATATGATTGGTTATTCATAGAATCTTATGAAAGTCAGGATAAGAAAATATGTATTCCTAAAATTAGGTCAATATATATGTTTCCCATAGTCAAAAGAGATAATTTTGAAATCAAACGGTGGCGAGAGGAATGCAGAGAGTTGTGGTTAAAACGATTTGGTAAAGCTTGTGAAACAGCAGAAAGGTTTAAAGGTCAGACAGGACGAATAAACATAGAAAAAAATAGATATACTAGAGAGTGTGTAGAAAGTGAATATAAAATGATATTTAAAATACTCAAAACAAAAGTGTGAGGTTGATTGCAGCGATAATTTAACAAATACAATTATGGAAATTCCTCATTGAAGAAATAGAACGTTACCAAATAGAGAAAAAAAATACACTTAACCCAAAATCAGCTGTACAACCAAAAGATATTAAAGGAGTTTTGTCTTGTATTTTAGAAAGAGAGATGGGAAATATTTGTCAAAGGGTTGAATTGAGAGTGGATGATTTGGCAAGTAGAGATAGGTATAGACAGGAAGAAGAGGATAATAGGGTTATGTTATCTGGTATTTCTTTTGTAAAAGATTTATAGATAGAAGTTAAACCATTGATTAATATAGATAAGGAAAATGTAGCTCAGCTGGTAGAGCACGGCGCTTGTAACGCCAAGGTAGTGGGTTCGATCCCTGGGACCACCCATACACCAAAAAAATTTATGCACACATGACTGTAAGTCGCTTTGGATAAAAGTGTCTGCTAAATGGCATATTATTATTTTAACTTTATGTCCTCCATGCATGTTAAGTGGGGTACCATCTTCGTTATGGGCTTTACATGCTAATCATGTGGGGTTAATTGATGTTCCGCCTTATGAGGCAACGATTGATCCAAATAAGTATCCAGTCTTTATTAAACAATATCCTTTATCTAAGGAAAAATAAGAGGGTATTAGTCCAATCATTGACAGTTTGTTAAAATAAGGGGTGGTTTACAAAGGCATGTCACCGAATAATGCGTAGCAATGATAGGAGAGACCATGTGAGGATATGACAGAGCCAAGTGACTTGGTGTATACAGAGAATAGGAGAGGGCCTAGAACTGAGCCCTGGGGGACACCAGTGGTGAGAGCACGTGGTGCGGAGACAGATTCTCGCCACACCACCTGGTAGGAGCGACCTGTCAGGTAGGATGCAATCCAAGAGTGAGCAGCGCCGGAGATGCCCAACTCAGAGAGGGTGGAGAGGAGGATCTGATGGTTCACCGTATCAAAGGCAGCGGATAGGTCTAGAAGGATAAGAGCAGAGGAGAGAGAGTTAGCTTTAGCAGTGCGGAGAGCCTCCGTGACACAGAGAAGAGCAGTCTCAGTTGAATGACCAGTCTTGAAACATGACTGGTTTGGATCAAGAAGGTCATTCTGAGAGAGATAGCAGAAGAGTTGGCTAGAGACGGCACGCTCAATAGTTTTGGAGAGAAAAGAAAGAAGGGATACTGGTCTGTAGTTGTTGACATCGGAGGGATCGAGTGTAGGTTTTTTGAGGAGGGGTGCAACTCTCGCTCTCTTGAAGACGGAAGGGACATGGCCAGCGGTCAAGGATGAGTTGATGAGCGAGGTGAGGTAAGGGAGAATGTCTCCGTATATGGTCTGGAGAAGAGAGGAGGGGATAGGGTCAAGCGGGCAGGTTGTTGGGCGGCCGGCCGTCACAAGTCGCAAGATTTCATCTGCAGAGAGAGGGGAGAAAGAAGTCAAAGCATAGGGTAGGGCAGTGTGAGCAGGACCAGCGGTGTCATTTGACTTAATAAATGAGGATCGGATGTCGTCAACCTTCTTTTCAAAATGGTTGACGAAGTCATCCACAGAGAGGGAGGAGGGAGGGGGAGGAGGAGGAGGATTCAGCAGGGAGGAGAAGGTGGCAAAGAGCTTCCTAGGGTTAGAGGCAGAGGCTTGAAATTTAGAGTGGTAGAAAGTGGCTTTAGCAGCGGAAACAGATGAAGATAATGTAGAGAGGAGGTAGTGAAAAGATGACAGGTCCGCAGGGAGTCTAGTTTTCCTCCATTTCCATTCGGCTGCCCGAAGCCCTCTTCTGTGAGCTCGCAATGAGTCGTCAAGCCACGGAGCAGGAGGGGAGGACCGAGCCGGCCGGGAGGATAGGGGACATAGAGAGTCAAAAGATGCAGAAAGGGAGGAGAGGAGGGTTGAGGAGGCAGAATCAGGAGATCGGAGGGAAAAGGATTTAGCAGAGGGAAGAGATGATAGGATGGAAGAGGCGAGAGTAGCGGGAGAGAGAGAGCGAAGGTTGCGACGGCACATTACCATCTGAGTAGGGGCAGAGTGAGTAGTGTTGGAGGAGAGCGAGAGAGAAAATGATACAAAGTAGTGGTCGGAGACTTGGAGGTAGTTGCAGTGAGATTAGTAGAAGAACAGCATCTATTTAAGATGAGGTCAAGCGTATTGCCTGCCTTGTGAGTAGGGTGGGGGGGATGGTGAGAGGGTGAGGTCAAAAGTGGAAAGGAGGCAGAGAGAAATGAGTCAAAGGCAGACGTAGGGAGGTTAAAGTCACCCAGAACTGTGAGGGGTGAGCCATACTCAGGAAAGGAACTTATCAAGGTGTCAAGCTCATTGATGAACTCTCCAAGGGAACCTTGAGGGCGATAAATGACAAGGATGTTAAGCTTGAATGGGCTAGTGACTGTGACAGCATGGAATTCAAATGAGGAGATAGACAGATGGGTCAGGTGAGAAAGAGAGAATGTCCACTTGGGAGAGATGAGGATTCCTGTGCCACCGCCACGCTGACCAGATGCTCTAGGGGTATGCGAGAACACATGGTTAGACGAGGAAAGAGCAGTAGGAGTAGCAGTGTTTTCTGTGGTAATCCATGTTTCCGTCAGCGCCAAGAAGTGTCGTAGAAATATTTGACTCAAAAGTAGTCAACTCAAAAATATCTCTCAAGAAACTGGAGCTTGTGAATCCAAAAATTAGACCTTATTATTGTGTAACAAAGCCGAGCTTGCTCCATGGAACAAACTGCTTGCCCTGACCCAGAGCTCTCCTTTTATACAGACACAAATGCATAGTCATGCTTACATAGAATATACAGTTACCCCCTTAAGGCAAATGATTAACTTCTTTCAGTGCCACATGTTGTTTTACTCACGAGGGCTACTTGCGCTTCTCTAAATGGGGCCTCTGTATCTTATTAGTGGCGTGACTCAAAAAATTATGTACATACGTACGTTAATGAACAATCACACTCTGTATTGACTATATTCATCATCCAGACATGCATCTGGAGTACAAAGTATCAATCATGTTCATTCTGTTTTACCCTTAAACTTTCATAACACATTATAAAACATATCAATTAATACTTAAACATGGTTTAAACATGTCATGGCCATAACCCATTCTCAACCACATACATTTAAGCCAATCCCAAAAAGCATCCTCCCAGGACCCTTGAAATGATGTGCATGTGGCTATGTGTCAGGTCATAAGCACAAACAAATGATAACACTAGCTCCATTGTTACTCCAATCTCTACACAGCCACCACGAGGAGTTGTATCTCCATCACATGTCATTGACATACCCAGACCAGCTGCAGGGAGTTATCAAAAGCACAGCGTTTGCACTAAAGAAATGTCTCTGCTCTGTTTTAACCCTTCAACTGGTTCTCAATCCATAAGCATTTAAGGTATATAGGTGTTTCATTCTACAACATATGTACTAGAAAATCATCCATATATTCCCCCCTTTTGGGACTTTCTAAGTCCCAACCAATAAAACAAAAGTTAACATATAATTAAGTGTAAGCATGTGCATATACTTATTCTTAGCCTTGCCATCTGAGGTTACCGATGTCGCAGACTCTCAATCTATCGACATCGGTCTGCGAAGTGTCCTTCTACCAGCCTACACATAGGGAAGCTCGGAGTTACTGCTGCAAAGACACACAAGCACAGACAACCACAAAAGACAACAATGCTACCCAATGGCGGGCCGTCTTCCTCTCCTGGGGTTGGAACACTCCTATAGTGGGAAACATGGATCTAAGTATCGGTCTCTCCCACTTTTACCATCATTGAGGTAGCCAACAACACCTGGTATGGGGCCCTCCACATAGGGTCTTTCCAGCTCTTTCTTCTGTAGTCTTTTGCCATCACATAGTCTCCAGGGCGCAGAAAATACTCAGATTCTCCTACTCAGTTGGGCAGAGTTATCTTCACCCATGAAAATGAAATCTTAAGAACATTGTTAGGTTGGTGAGACACAGTATGCTACTTATTTCCTCTCATCCGTCAAGAGAAGCCTTGAGATTATGAAGCGCACTTCCTTCCAGCTTGTTGTAGTCCACTCATTTCATAGACAGACCTTCTCTACACCCTGCCTCCTATCACAAAAACAAAAAAAGATTTAACCTAACCCATAACACATTATTACTACTGCTCATGTCCTTAATAAACCTTGCATATTTCCCCACAAAACCACTATAAAACATTAAAACCTCTGTAAGCCCAACTTCCCCCCTTGGACACATGCATCACATCGTGATTCATGTGTTCCAAAAACAAAACAACAACAATATTGCCTGTCAAACCAAAAATAATAACTAAATTTAAAATGACAACCTTTGAGCATATCTTTACTTAACTGTATCCCATAACACTATTCAAGGAATACCTCTCCTTCAGGACTAACTCTCTCACTTCATCCTTGTCCTGTTTGGACTAATACAGTGGGGGGAAAAAGTATTTAGTCAGCCACCAATTGTGCAAGTTCTCCCACTTAAAAAGATGAGAGAGGCCTGTAATTTTCATCATAGGTACACGTCAACTATGACAGACCAACTGAGAAGAAAAAATCCAGAAAATCACATTGTAGGAATTTTAATGAATTTATTTGCAAATTATGGTGGAAAATAAGTATTTGGTCACCTACAAACAAGCAAGATTTCTGACTCTCACAGACCTGTAACTTCTTCTTTAAGAGGCTCCTCTGTCCTCCACTCGTTACCTGTATTAATGGCACCTGTTTGAACTTGTTATCAGTACAAAAGACACCTGTCCACAACCTCAAACAGTCACACTCCTAACTCCACTATGGCCAAAACCAAAGAGCTGTCAAAGGACACCAGAAACAAAATTGTAGACCTGCACCAGGCTGGGAAGACTGAATCTGCAATAGGTAAGCAGCTTGGTTTGAAGAAATCAACTGTGGGAGCAATTATTAGGAAATGGAAGACATACAAGACCACTGATAATCTCCCTCGATCTGGGGCTCCACGCAAGATCTCACCCCGTGGGGTCAAAATGATCACAAGAACGGTGAGCAAAAATCCCAGAACCACACGGGGGGACCTAGTGAATGACCTGCAGAGAGCTGAGACCAAAGTAACAAAGCCTACCATCAGTAACACACTACGCAGTGCCAGACGTGTCCCCCTGCTTAAGCCAGTACATGTCCAGGCCCGTCTGAAGTTTGCTAGAGTGCATTTGGATGATCCAGAAGAGGATTGGGAGAATGTCATATGGTCAGATGAAACCAAAATAGAACTTTTTGGTAAAAACTTAACTCGTCGTCCTGGTCCCTTTGCTGAGTTGCATCCAAAGAACACCATACCTACTGTGAAGCATGGGGGTGGAAACATCATGCTTTGGAGCTGTTTTTCTGCAAAGGGACCAGGACGACTGATCCGTGTAAAGGAAAGAATGAATGGGGCCATGTATCGTGAGATTTTGAGTGAAAACCTCCTTCCATCAGCAAGGGCATTGAAGATGAAACGTGGCTGGGTCTTTCAGCATGACAATGATCCCAAACACACCGCCCGGGCAACGAAGGAGTGGCTTCGTAAGAAGCATTTCAAGGTCCTGGAGTGGCCTAGCCAGTCTCCAGATCTCAACCCCATAGAAAATATTTGGAGGGAGTTGAAAGTCTGTGTTGCCCAGCGACAGCCCCAAAACATCACTGCTCTAGAGGAGATCTGCATGGAGGAATGGGCCAAAATACCAGCAACAGTGTGTGAAAACCTTGTGAAGACTTACAGAAAACGTTTGACCTGTGTCATTGTCAACAAAGGGTATATAACAAAGTATTGAGAAACTTTTGTTATTGACCAAATACTTATTTTCCACCATAATTTGCAAATAAATTCATAAAAAATCCTACAATGTGATTTTCTGGATTTTTTTTTCTCATTTTGTCTGTCATAGTTGACGTGTACCTATGATGAAAATTACAGGCCTCTCTCATCTTTTTAAGTGGGAGAACTTGCACAATTGGTGGCTGACTAAATACTTTTTTCCCCCACTGTATATAGGATTTTTTCCAAATAATAAACTTCTTCACAATTATCCTTATTATATCTAACCCCCTATTCAACATGCCTCTAGGATTTACAGTGCGGGTGATCAGGTCACACTATAAAACCAGGACAGATTGCAGAGGTCATTGAAATCATTCAATGAATTGTTCCATCCAATAGTATACTACTCATTAACAACCATCAAAACATTTCATAAATGTTGTATTCCGAGTGTACAGTAAGTCCTTAGTACAGCTCTTTTCAAAATAAATCACATGTATTTACTTATCCCTCAGTAAATAAAAGCCCAAATTACATGTGTTTGCCCCTTTAAGATATTTCACTTCTATCCCGTGAAAAAAACTACAATACAAATACAAATCCTATACAGCTAACATTTCATACTAAGTGGGTTGTTTGTGGTTATTTAAACACCATATAGTAAAACAATAAACAAACAAAAAATGACCAGGCCCTATTTATATTCTCGGAAAGTATTTCAAAGAAAATAGAAAATCACTCCCCCCTTTTTCCTGAATGAAAAAGTACACATTTAGTTAATTTACATTTTGATACCTCCTAACCAGTCCAAACAATCTTAAATTCGAAATTCTCACTCTCTATTCCCACATCTCCTAATTCTCCTACTCAGAAAACCCTCAACAACATCACTTGTGACTGCTCCCTTCCCGATGAATTCCACAATCCAGAGCACATAAAAAGACAAAGTACCAATAGATTTCAACCCCCGAGGCTTTTCCGTAACCTCAAATACAGTCAATTTCTCAGTGTAAGGAATCAGTGATATTTGATCCCAAGTATCTATTAAAATGTTGTTTGAGACGTGGGTCTCCTACATTTCCTTCATCATTCATTCTGTAGGGGATTTCCATCAATCCCAGAAAAGACTCCCAACCAAGACAAATCAGACATTCATCATGTTTCATTAAGTGGAATATACACCTATAACATAACAAACCCATAACCACTTTCCAGTAATCTAATAATTTCAACCTGTTGCATTGTTTTTAGTAAAAATATAAATTGTTGTGTAACCAATCCAGAACCCACAATAAGTTAGTGCTGTCTCCTGTCCCCTAGTCCAAAATAAATGCTTCTCTAGCTATCCTGATTTGGTCCTTCCCACAAGTTCTAAGACTGCTGCCATTCAGCCAAGCTGGGCCCATTCTCTTGCCAATTACCCTGTTGTGGTTGCCTAGGCCACCACGGCTTGGTAGGACAATCCCTTATTGTATGTCCTGATTGACTGCACCCCCAGCAGACCCCTGGTCTTCTTGGTGGTGGTGTAATTAAGCCAGCCTTTTCTGGTTCACTCTCCCTCTTGTTATCCTTCTAGCTTTGTATCATTACTGGATTAATGACATATGTAATAACTTTCCCATTAGATTGTGCCTTTTTCTGATAATGTTGTAATTGTAGCCTATTGCATTATTTTAGTTTAAAATACAAACTTGTTGTTGAACAAATCTAGAACCTACATGAAGTCGGTACTATTCCATCAGCATAATAGTTAAAACTACCTACACTCCACTGGTCCACGTAGCAAAAACAAATTATCGTTTTAGAATTCATTAACTATTTGCATACATCACTATAGAATAAAGTAATAACAATTAGAATTTGTCAAATAAATGTTTTCCATCCAACTATTCAGACGGGCTTCAAATATCTCTTTCAGCTGGATACAGTCAAGCAAGTACGACTCTCTTTTACCCGAGAACTAAACCATGGCATTAGTAAAGTCTATTCACAACCCAACAATAACTAATAGTATATTTGTATTCATATTATTAAAAGACGTTACTTTCATTCCAGTCTACCTAAACAATTCAAATTATGGCCACAACTCTATCGCAATTGTCAGTCCGCTATTCAAATGTATGTAACTATCCTTTCTGATTAGACTATAGTCACTCCTCCCTCTTTCCCGTTGAATAAGTAAGTCCTTCAGTCTGAAAAGACGCAGGCTGCTAAATCGTCCAGTCTTATCCTGACTGTTCCGTCAATCTAAACAACCCACAACCATAGTTGAACTATACTTAGAAAACCTAGATTCTAATCAGCGATGTAGAATCTATGCTTTATTGAAATGACAAGTAAATCCTCCTTTATTCCAATGATAATGGTCAGTAGTTTTTGTTATGTGGGCAGCTTGTCTCTCCCTTTTCTGTTTCCCTGCCTCCTTGTTTTGTCCCCTCTTTGTCTGTTTTATCTGTATGTGTGTTTGTCCCCATTATGTTGGTGCGTCTGCCGGTGTGTGTCTGGAGTGGATCGGGGGGCGTGCTCAGGATCTGCCTCTCCTGTGCAGCTGCGGGTTGTTTCCAGTGATTCCTGCTTACGCAGCTGCATCCTATTCTCTCATCAACCTGCACTACTAATTCCTGGGCATGGCTCTCCACCGGCGCCAGATCGTTGTTCTTACTAGAGCGGTAACTTGGCTCACCAGTAGAGTTAAATTGTCTTTGTCTTCAGCCTGGCTCTTTACTCTCCTTAACCTGTCGTTTGTTTTGTCTTCAGTTCAGACATACCTCCCAACCTGCCTGCCTGCCTGCCTTCCTGCCTGCCTGCCTGCCTGTCTGCCTGCCTGCCTGCCTGCCTCAGCCTCTCCTTCCTCCGGAGCCGACTAGCCCACTCTGTTCCTTTTCTTCAGTTGTTTTTGGACTAAGACAAATTGAACTTTTATTAAAATAATTTTTGTTTCTTCCACTCCCTTAGTCGTGTTTTGTTTCTCTGAGTGCTGGGTTTAACCATAGCTTAACAGTTTTAGTATTTGGCACATACCACACTTGATCAGAAAATAGCTTTACAGGACTAAGATTTCACAAGATAGAAGCTTTAGCAGTCAACAAGTCAAATCTACATTCATTAATTTGGAAACAGATCTAACGAATTCAATAAAATGGATTATGTTCTTTCCCCCTGTTACACTAAAATTCCTTTACTATCTCACCTCTGCTTCAAAATGATAGATAGTTATCATAATGCCTACTCTTATTTCTATAAAATGATCTATGTACTTTCTCCCACCCCTCACGTACGTCTACATTTTTGGGTGTGCAAGTCAGCCCCTATTATTTTATCCAATCCCTCGTAATAAATTACACTCACATGAAATTCATTCTATTCTAATATATTCACATCTACCAAACCATTCATGTTTCTAATGATTCTTTATTGCCACAAATCAGTTAATCACAATCTAGTCTCAGCGGAACGAACAACAAATTACCCAAATCCTTCCCCTCAGTCTAAGAATCCTCCCAGAATCGTAAAGGCTGGTCACTATTCACTGATCTTACAAAATTCTATGACAGGCATTGTTGTACGAAACTCCAAGATATCATTTACATGAAAAGCTTATTATTCAAACGTATATATAATTATCATACACACCTCTACATCTCATCATTCAAACTTCAGAGTGCGACTCATTTACACTATTATACCACTCTCATTCCACTTTCATACAATGTTGTTCTCAAATGCGCTTAATTACTATTTGTATATTTGTATAATATTTTATTCTATCAAAGGGCCCAAATTTGGAATGTTAACCCTATTCCAGTTATTATTTAACTGTAGTCAATTTATCACAATCCAACATCACCTCTAAAGTTTCAAAATATAATGTCAGAAACACACCCTGAAAGATTGACCAAAATTGTCACGCCCTGACTCATGGAACTCTTATATGTTGAGTCAGGGTGTGGATATTCTATGTTAGTATTTCTATGTTGCATTCTAGGTTGTGTAGGCTTGTTTTGTGTTTAGCCTTAGGACTTCACGTTTCGTTGGTTTGTTGTTTTTGTTAGTGTGTTTATCGTTGTAATAAACATGTGTGCATTTCACGCTGCGCCTTTGTCTGACCCGTCCTTAAACAAACGTGACAGAAGATCCCGCCAAAAATGGACCAAGCAGCGTGCCCAGGAGCAGACATCCTGAACATGGGAGGAGATCCTGGACGGAAAGGGATCCTGGACATGGGAGGAGATTCAGGCTGGAATGGATCGCCGTCCTTGGGAGGAGACAGTGGAGGCCCGGTTTAGAAAGGAGCAACGGCAACGCCCGAGACACATCCCCAATAAAAAATTTTGGGGGGGCTAAAAGGGTGGTCGGGGATTGATGGAGAAGAGCCCCGACCACTGCACTCGTGGGGGCTCAGGGAGGAGTCCTCACGGGAGGAGGACTGGGCGTGGAGAGTGAAAGACCGGTACAGTCGGAGATCTCTAACGTCAGTTCCCAGTCCGGTACGGCCCGTGCCTGCTCCCCGCACCAAGCCTGTGGTGCGTGTCGCTAGCCCGGTACGGCCCGTGCCTGCTCCCCGCACCAAGCCAGTGGTGCGTGTTCCCAGTCTGGCCTGGCCCGTTCCTGCTCCTCACACCAGAATAGTGGTGCGTGTTCCCAGTCCGGCTCGTCCCGTTCCTGTTCCCCGCACCAAGCCAGTGGTGCGTGTTCCCAGTCCAGCCCGGCCCGTTCCTGCTTCTCGCACCAGACTAGTGCTGTGTGTTCCCAGTCTGGCCCGTTCCTGTTCCCCGCACCAAGCCAGTGGTGCGTGTTCCCAGTCCGGCCCGGCCCGTTCCTGCTCCTCGCACCAGACTAGTGGTGCGTGTTCCCAGTCCGGCCCGGTCCGTTCCTGTTCCTCACACCAGGCCAGTGGTGCGTGTTCCCAGTCCGGCCCGGCTCGTTCCTGCTCCTCGCACCAAGCCAATGGTGCGTATCGCCAGCCCGGTATGCCCCGTACCTGCTCCCCGCACCAAGCCAGTGGTGCGTGTTCCCAGTCCGGCCCGGCCCGTTCCTGCTCCCCGCACCAAGCCAGTGGTGCGTGTTCCCAGTCCGGCCCGTTCCTGTTCCTCGCACCAAGCCAGTGGTGCGTGTCGCCAGTCCGGCCCGGCCCGTTCCTGTTCCTCGCATCAAGCCAGTGGTGCGTGTCAGCCAGTCCGGCCCGGCCCGTTCCTGTTCCTCGCACCAAGCCAGTAGTGCGTGTCGCTAGCCCGGTACGCCCCGTACCTGCTCCCCACACCAAGCCAGTGGTGCGTGTTCCTAGTCCGGTACGCCCCGTACCTGCTCCCCGCACCAAGCCAGTGGTGCGTGTTCCCAGTCCGGCCCGGCCCGTTCCTGCTCCCCACACCAAGTCAGTGGTGCATGTTCCCAGTCCGGCCCGGCCCGTTCCTGCTCCCCGCACCAAGCCAGTGGTGCGTGTTCCCTTTCCAGCCCGGCCCGTTCCTGTTCCTCGCACCAAGCCAGTGGTGCGTGTCGCCAGTTTGGCCCGGCCCATTCCTGATCCTCGCACCAAGCCAGTGGTGCATGTCGCCAGTCCGGCCCGGCCCGTGCCTGCTCCTCGCACCATACCAGTGGTGCGTGTGTCCAGTACGGCACGGCCCATGCCCATTTCACCGATGCCTGGTCCGGCACCAGTCAGCTGCTCCACTCCGGAGCCAGAGCAGTCCGCTCCACCGGGGTCCAGTCCAGCTCCGGTCAGCTGCTCCACTCCGGAGCCAGAGCAGTCCGCTCCACCGGGGTCCAGTCCAGCTCCGGTCAGCTGCTCCACTCCGGAGCCAGAGCAGTCCGCTCCACCGGTGCCCAGTCCAGCTCCGGTCAGCGGCTCCACTCCGGAGCCAGAGCAGTCCGCTCCACCGGTACCAAGTCCAGCTCCGGTCAGCAGCTCTACTCCGGAGCCAGAGCAGTCAGCTCCACCGGTGCCCAGTCCAGCTCCGGTCAGCGGATCCACTCTGGAACCAGAGCAGTCCGCTCCACCATGGTCAGTCCAGCTCCGGTCAGCAGCTCCAGTCCGGAGCCAGAGCAGTCCGCTCCACCGGTGCCTAGTCCAGCTCCGGTAGGCGGCTCCAGTCCAGACCCACACGTCAGCCCCTCTCCAGGTTCGGGTCTCCCACACCAGGATCCTGACAGGGCTTGGTACATCATGGGAGGAAGGAGAGGGGAAGCAGCGCGCCGAGGTCCAGACCTGACCAGGGGCGCAACAGGGAGGTTGAGAGTATGTGGTCGTCACGCCTGGAGCCGGATCCGCGTAATGCCCACCCGGACACTACCCTGTTATGTAAGTTTTGTGCGGTCGGAGTCCGCACCTTTGGGGGGGGGGGGTACTGTCACGCCCTGACTCATGGGACTCTTGTATGTTGAGTCAGGGTGTGGATATTCTATGTTAGTATTTCTATGTTGCATTCTAGGTTGTGTAGTTCTATGTTTGGCCGGGTGTGATTCCCAATCAGATGCAGCTGTCGCTCATTGTCTCTGATTGGGGATCATACTTAGGCAGCCTATTGGCAATCATGGGTTGTGGGATCTTGTTCCGTGTGGAGGCTTGTTTTGTGCTTAGCCTTAGGACTTCACGTTTCGTTGGTTTGTTGTTTTTGTTAGTGTGTTTATCATTGTAATAACATGTATGCATTTCACATTGCGCCTTGGTCTGACCCATCCTTAAACGAGTGTGACAAAAATACAATGCATAGATGTCATATGATCACACCGGTACACGTGACCTGTTCCTCCAACAGGATTTCTCATACCCCTCGTAGTAATGTGAATTTTCCACTCAGTTGGTAAATGTATATCCACATAACATTAATTCTTCTCTTTCCTAATGCGAGATTGGGCATGCCCTTTCTCCACCTGGCAGAAGCTTCAAACGACCTCAAATTTCCTTACAGAAAAGGCTATTACTTGAAGGATTTCTTATTATTCTCACTCACACAGATGAGCAGCCACTTGTGCCCAAATGAATCAGACAGTTGAATGACCCACAGTAGCCCAAGCAAACCACTCATCCACATGAGATGATCAGACCTACTCTATCTAACACTTTCTCTATATTTTGAAGCCTTAGTGGCTGTTTAACCCGTTCAGCTACTCAGGATGACCGGTGTTAACTCCAATTTATGTCTCCTACTCCGGATGACCTATCTTTTTACCTGATCGACCCTTTCTGATTCACTTCCCTGACACAAGAAAGACGATTTTATACAGGATTTCTATCTACCTATATAGCCCTCTAGGTGATTCACTTCCTCGACACACCCTTACTGGACTTCTATCTTACGCTTTCCTAAGCGACCTGTAAATTCAGCCCTTATTTCTGATACACTTCCTCGACACAGAAAAAAGCGGTATTGCACAGGATTTCTGCCTACCTAAGCAGCCCTCTAAACGATACACTTCCTCGACACGTTTAGAGCGGTATCTGTAGGGCTTTTTACCAGTTTATACTCTGATCGTTCAAACACATGGACAGCCGCCCGTGCCAAAGCAACCCAGACAAAGCGATCAGCAGGATGAATCAAATGAATTGAACAGACGGTTCAGACGAACAACAGAGTGACATCGACATGTATTCTTAAATCCAAAAGCTCCCAGTCTCTAATTTTCTGGTTCTTAAATTTGGAGAGACCTACTTGGTATTCTGCAGCTGAGGCCGGGCCCCGGATCGAACCACACACACTTTATACTATATAAGAAAGAACTTGGCTTACCTTTTTTTTAAAGCGGCCACTTTGTTTGTATGGTCCGTCCAAGCCGTTTCACAGCCGCAGATGTCCACCGTCTCTGGTCCCTGTTTCCAACTCCTGGCAACGCTCGCCATTTATGTCGTAGAAATATTTGACTCAAAAGTAGTAAACTCAAATATATCTCTCAAGAAACTGGAGCTTGTGAATCCAAAAATTAGACCTTATTATTACGTAACAAAGCCGAGCTTGCTCCATGGAACAAACTGCTTACCCTGACCCAGAGCTCTCCTTTTATACAGACACAAATGCATAGTCTTGCTTACATAGAATATACAGTTACCCCCTTAAGGGCTACTTGCGCTTCTCTAAATGGGGGCTCTGTATCTTATTAGTGGCGTGACTCAAATAATTATGTACATACGTACGTTAAAGAACAATCACACTCTGTATTGACTATATTCACTATCCAGACATGCATCTGGAGTACAAAGTATCAATCATGTTCATTCTGTTTTACTCTTAAACTTTCATAACACATTATAAAACATATCAATTAATACTTAAACATGGTTTAAACATGTCATGGCCATAACCCATTCTCAACCACATACATTTAAGCCAATCCCAAAAAGCATCCTCCCAGGACCCTTGAAATGATGTGCATGTGGCTATGTGTCAGGTCATAAACACAAACAAATGATAACACTAGCTCCATTGTTACTCCAATCTCTACACAGCCACCACGAGGAGTTGTATCTCCATCACATGTCATTGACATACCCAGACCAGCTGCAGGGAGTTATCAAAAGCACAGCGTTTGCACTAAAGAAATGTCTCTGCTCTGTTTTAACCCTTCAACTGGTTCTCAATCCATAAGCATTTAAGGTATATAGGTGTTTCATTCTACAACATATGTACTAGAAAATCATCCATATAAGTCAAGGGACTGGAGGGTAGCATAGGCTGAGATGAACTCTGCCTTGTTGGCCGCAGAAAGTCAGTTCCAGAGGCTGCCAGAGACCTGGAACTCCACGTGGGTCGTGCGCACATGGACCACCAGATTAGAGTGACAACAGCCACGTGGTGTGAAGCGTTTGTATGGCCTGTGCAGAGAGGAGAGAACAGGGATAGACAGACACATAGTTGACAGGCTACAGAAAAAGTCTACAATAATGCAAAGGAGATCGGAATGAAATGAACTAAACATCTGGGAAAGGGAGAGAGCGGGGACTCCCTCACTTACGTGTCACTGAAACACTCAAATATAACTCCCAACTTCCACTTTAGAAATTATAATTGTTGTAAACTACAGCGGTTCAATGTTTCTAGGAATAGACTAACTTAGTTTATTCAGCTAGCTAACTTGGTACAGTATTCTTCCGTGAAAACCGTCCAGGGCACCGAATCCTTTGACGCCAAAGCCAACTAGCATGCCAGCCTCCAATAACATGGTTTAGCACCAATACTCGGTTACAACAAACCACCAGTGTGTTAACACGCCAAGCAGATCATTCGTGTCCGTGTCTAACGTAATCAGGTAATCGATTCTCTTCTCTCACCAGGGGAGAAACCGATACACAATTTTCAACCAGGAGATTATGTTCTGGTACAAAGTTTAAAACCTGTGGTTATACAAGGAGAGCCACGTTATGGATGTCCAACACAGGTTCTTCTGATGACACGTACAGCGGTTAAGGTTAAAGGTCAACCGCAGTGGATACATGCGTCCAGGCTTAAAGGGGCACCTAGGACACAGACACCAACTTCGGAGGAGTTGGGGAAGGACTGAATTTAAGGGGACATTTGTATAGACTTCGATTATTATTATAGTGTTGTATTATTCTTATATTCATTATTATTTCTTTGTTTTTGTGTATTTGTTTTTCTTTTATCAAACCTAGGTGGTGGTGGACAGAAAAGTGGGAGTTTCTGGAGGGATCATGGAGAAAACCATGACGAGATGCAAACTCCTTGGAAGGATGAATGGAGATATTGCATCAGTGACATTTATCATAGTCCTTATAACTCTGACATAAGTTATATCTGGGGGCTAGTGATTGACAATTCTAAGATGAGGGAGAAGATGGTAATTGACAATACCGACTTGAGCAAATCTGACAATGAGAATGTTAAATCATGACTATATGAACAATAATATAAACATGAGACTTAGCGACAAGGAACAGCACCATAAGCGTACACAGAGACAGGTTAGTCAGACTGACGTCTACATAGAAATAGAGGTGATGGAACACGTTCCTGTATCTGAGAATGACATGCATTGTTTATATTATCCTCTCAGAGCTACAGGAAGTAAGCCTTTTTATGTTAATACTGTTATTTTTGTGGTTTTAAGTGAGGAATTGACAAGGGTTAAGGTTGAATATGAATCGGTTGAAGGAGAGGAAGTCTTAATACTTATAATGTCATTAGCGGCAACAGGTGCTAGCACACCAACCGTATAATATTGTAATGAGTTATGGAAAGGGTGGACACCAACATTTTTGGTTCAGAGATTTGATAGTTTATGAAAGTATGCAACCAGTAGCAATCAGGACTAAGCAGAAAGTTGTACCTCTAACCTGTGTGACTTCTATAGCTAGTCATACAATTCTATATAAAATGGGGATTACACAGGGATGTCCAGATAAGAAGATTCTTTTGGATACTAATTTGCCCTGGCCAGCAACTGATTACATGGTATGGTATTGTGGGGATCATTTATATACCTATCTTCCACAATATTGGCAAGTGGTTTGTGCTCCTTATTGGATACCAAGGAAAGTGGTATTTGGGGTATAAATGCTCCAATCACATGGCCAGCGACTTTACCTGAGGATAAGAATGCTGAATTGGTGGAGAATGAGGAAATCATTATTTATGAGAATATGGATTCACAAGTGAATTCTATGCACCCCATATCGTCTAATTTGTGATACAAAACACTTAAGCAGAAAGTTAGAAAGTTGACTCAAAAGTCATGTTATGTGTGTTCACTGATTCCAAAATCGACGGAGGATTTATTTCCTTATTGGGCGGTTCCTCTGCAAGGGTCAGAAGGATTACCAACATTATCCATTATTGCTTATCAATATGTATTGAACACTCATTCTGAGATGGGATCACAATCAGTCAGACCGATAATTTTGCCGAATAACATTTACATTGGTAAAACAAATAACATGATCATCAAGGATGATGGGATTCTTCACAAGATGTCTCAATATGTTATTTATACTAATATATCTGTAAGACAGGAGAATGGTAGGGATTTGAATAAGGTTCAGTCAACCATTTTTGCGATTCAGGAACACTTGCCATCCGTTACTAGATGTCCGATTTTTTATGATAAGCATATAATTCAAGTTCCTAGTGATTTATCAATTGTACTCACTAAAGTCTCAGCTATGGTAAATGCGTCTTCTGTATTTGATGTGTGCGTAAAAGGAAGACAGAGAGGATATAATTGTTGTGTATGGATGATGTCATTATGTTAACAATTTATTTCTATGTATTTTTTTGGGGGGTTGCATGTATCAGAAAATGGGGTCATTTTTAAATGTGGGATGTCTATGTGGGATTTTTTCCTAATATATATAAAAATAAGGTTTTGACTACATAGATTATTAGCATGTCACGTTCGTTGAAGGACGGACCAAGGCGCAGCGTGATATGCATACATGTTTATTTTAACTTAATAAACACTCTACAAAACAATAAACAAAACGAAACGTGAAGTCCAAGGTAGCACACACAACATACCTTACACAGAACAAGATCCCACAACCCACTAGTGCCAATAGGCTGCCTAAGTATGGTCCCCAATCAGAGACAACGAGCGACAGCTGCCTCTGATTGGGAACCACACCGGCCGACATAGAACCATACATACTAGATCGTACAACATAAAACATACACAACAAAGAATATACACACCCTGACTCAACATATAAGTGTCCCCTGAGTCAGGGCGTGACATAGCATGAATATATAGTAGTTAATTATGTGTTCATCTTTTACTCAGACTGAGTTTATAGAGGTTTGAGAGGTTTGATATCGCATAAAATAGATGACTGAGAATTTATACCTTGGCTGATTACATATATGGAGAATCAAGTTGGATTCAGGTATGAAAGGTTGAAGGGGTCAATTCTCAGTTATCTAGCATAGTTTAGTATCTAGTCAGAGATATATATACTACTGATTGTAGAATATTGTATTATATATGAAGTTATATGTGAATTGTTGGGGTTAGTCACTTACCAGAAAAAAATAATGGATTGTAATGATGTCATGTCATAGTATTGTGAGGACAGAGGTAGAGTTACGAGATAATTGGTTTGGGGCCATGAAGTCTACATTCCTTATGTCAAAGTAGGTTAGTGATGTTTAGGGTAGTATGATTGATGGACAGGATGTAATGACCTGGGGCAAAGGGTAATAATAACAGAGAAAGAGAGTGCCTATGATGGTTTCCAGATGTATGTGAAAGGAGGAGAACCAAGGGTATATAATGGAGAGTGAATCTTTGTTCGATAGTTGGAAACAGCAAACGGCAAAGCTCTGTCCATTGTTGTCTCTAACCCGGTACCCATTAATAAAACTTTGCATTAACTTCCTACAAAGTGTCTAACTATATTATTGCATCCTTGATTACTTGAACACCCGGGAAACTCATCATAACAGTTGGAAGCACAGAATTGTCTAGAATGTCATTGTATGCTGTAGTGTTAACATTTCCCTTCACTGGAACTACGGGGCTTAGCCCGAACCATGAAAAACAGCCCCAGGCCATTATTCCACCTCCACCAATCTTTACAGTTAGCACTATGCATTGGAGCAGGTAGCGTTCTCCTGGCATCCGCCAAACCCAGATATGTCCGTCGTACTACCAGATTGTGAGCGTGATTCATCATCCAGAGAACACGTTTCAACTGCTCCAGAGTCCAATGGTGGCGAGCTTTACACCACTCCAGCTGACGCTTGGCATTGTGCATGATGATCTTAGGCTTGTGTGCGGCTGCTCAGCCATGGAAACCCATTTCATGAAGCTCCCGACAAACAGTTCTTGTGCTGACGATGCTTCCAGAGGCAGTTTGGAACTCGGTAGTGAGTGTTGCAACAGAGGACAGATGATTTTTACGTGCTACTCGCTTCGGCACTCGGCGGTCCTGTTCTGTGAGCTTGTGTGGCCTACCACTTCACGGCTGAGCCATTGTTTCTCCTAGATGTTTCCACCTCACAATAACAGCACTTACAGTTGACCGGGGCAGCTTTAGCAGGGCAGAAGTTTTATGAACTGACTTGCTGGAAAGGTGGCATCCTATGACGGTGCCATGTTGAAAGTCACTGAGCTCTTCAGTAAGGCCATTCTACTGCCAGTGTTTGTCTATGGAGATTGCATGGCTGTGTGCTCGATGTTATAGACCTGTCAGCAACAGGTGTGGCTGAAATAGCCGAATCCACTAATTTGAAGGGGTGTCCACATACTTTTGTATATATAGTGTATTTTGCAGATGTTATCGCAGGTGCTGTGAAATGCTTATGTTTCTAGCTCCAACATGGCAGTAATACCTAACAATACAAAACAATACACACAAATCCCAAAAAGAAAAAGTAAATAATTAAGAAATATCAGAACAAGCAATGTCAGAGTCTGGAATATAAATGTATATGCATATGATGGTGTGTATAGACAGTATGGACAGTATATGAATAGAAAAGGTGTGTGCAGCAGTAGTTATTTATGATGAGCCTTGTGTAGAATACAGTATATACATATGAAGTGGGTAAAACAGTATGTAAACATTATTATAGTGACCAGTGTTCAATGACTATGCACATAGGGCAGCAGTCTCTAAGGTGTTAGGTAGGAACAGCTAGTAACAGTGGCGAAGTTCAGGACGGGGTACTGGGCGGAGGCTTTGCTAGTGGTGACTATTTTACCACAATCCGTGGTTACACCTACTTTTGTATATATTGTGTATGTAGTGAGGTAATATTTGATATGTGTATATTATATATACAGTGGGGAGAACAAGTATTTGATACACTGCCGATTTTGCAGGTTTTCCTACTTACAAAGCATGTAGAGGTCTGTAATTTTTTATCATAGGTACACTTCAACTGTGAGAGACGGAATCTAAAACAAAAATCCAGAAAATCACATTGTATGATTTTTAAGTAATTAATTTGCATTTTATACATGGCATAAGTATTTGATCACCTACCAACCAGTAAGAATTCCGTCTCTCACAGACATGTTAGTTTTTCTTTAAGAAGCCCTCCTGTTCTCCACTCATTACCTGTATTAACTGCACCTGTTTGAACTCGTTACCTGTATTAAAGACACCTGTCCACACACTCAATCAAACAGACTCCAACCACTCCACAATGGCCAAGACCAGAGAGCTGTGTAAGGACATCAGGGATAAAATTGTAGACCTGCACAAGGCTGGGATGGGCTACAGGACAATAGGCAAGCAGCTTGGTGAGAAGGCAACAACTGTTGGCACAATTATTAGAAAATGGAAGAAGTTCAAGATGACGGTCAATCACCCTCGGTCTGGGGCTCCATGCAAGATCTCACCTCGTGGTGCATCAATGATCATGAGGAAGGTGAGGGATCAGCCCAGAACTACACGGCAGGACCTGGTCAATGACCTGAAGAGAGCTGGGACCACAGTCTCAAAGAAAACCATTAGTAACACACTACGCCGTCATAGATTAAAATCCTGCAGCGCACGCAAGGTCCCCCTGCTCAAGCCAGCGCATGTCCAGGCCCGTCTGAAGTTTGCCAATGACCACCTGGATGATCCAGAGGAGGAATGGGAGAAGGTCATGTGGTCTGATGAGACAAAAATATAGCTTTTTGGTCTAAACTCCACTCGCCGTGTTTGGAGGAAGACGAAGGATGAGTACAACCCCAAGAACACTATCCCAACCGTGAAGCATGGAGGTGGAAACATCATTCTTTGGGGATGCTTTTCTGCAAAGGGGACAGGACGACTGCACCGTATTGAGGGGAGGATGGATGGGGCCATGTATCGCGAGATCTTGGCCAACAACCTCCTTCCCTCAGTAAGAGCATTGAAGATGGGTCGTGGCTGGGTCTTCCAGCATGACAACGACCCGAAACACACAGCCAGGGCAACTAAGGAGTGGCTCCGTAAGAAGCATCTCAAGGTCCTGGAGTGGCCTAGCCAGTCTCCAGACCTGAACCCAATAGAAAATCTTTGGAGGGAGCTGAAAGTCCGTATTGCCCAGCGACAGCCCCGAAACCTGAAGGATCTGGAGAAGGTCTGTATAGAGGAGTGGGCCAAAATCCCTGCTGCAGTGTGTGCAAACCTGGTCAAGACCTACAGGAAACGTATATTCTGTACCAAATATTAAGTTCTGCTTTTCTGATATATCAAATACTTATGTAATGCAATAAAATGCAAATTAATTACTTAATGTGATTTTCTGGATCACAGTTGAAGTGTACCTATGATAAAAATTACAGACCTCTACATGCTTTGTAAGTAGGAAAACCTGCAGAATCGGCAGTGTATCAAATACTTGTTCTCCCCACTGTATGTAGATCTGACTACATACAATATTACAGTTAAACCATGTGCAATCAAGTATTATGCATTTTAGCTGACTAAGATCAAGTAATGGTCATGAGAAGCGAATATCAAAGCAAGTATTATTTAATAACTTTGTAAAATGAACGGATTCAAATACAAGTCATCAAACTTAAGTTACAAGGCAATACTGACATTAACAAAGCATTATTCTTGTCATGAGCCTCTCACTCCACCGGGTTACCACCTTTATTTTCTTCCACTCTGCTCACCACTCTCTCTACTCAGCCTAACTAGCTCCACCTGTCCCTGCTCTGCTCTGCTCTAATTACTCTGCCAGCTGCGCTGCATTACCCACTACCTCTCCCAGTATTTAAGGCCCTGTCTTTCAGCTCTCCGGTGTCAGATCGTCTGCAAAGCTCACACCCGGAACCTGTTTGCTCGCGCTTCTGGCTCACCCTGGTTTTGTGACCCCGGACCTGCCTGATTTTTGGATACTCTTCTGCCCCAGGAGATCCAGACCTGCTTCTGCCATAACGACTCCTGACTACTCTTCCATCCCGGTAACTCTGACCAGCCTTCTGCCTTGCTACTACGTATTTTGGATTTCCCTTGAACTGTACTGCTGCCTTGTTTCATTCCGCCCTGTTGTGTCTGTGTCTCCCCCCCCCCAGGACTTCTGGACCACCCACCACCGGCTTCATAGGACGCATCGCTGCCACTGGGGGGGGCACAGATCCAGCACATTGGACGGGACCCCTGTTACCCCTGGAGCCTTCATTCACTCCCTACTTCCCTTTTCCCTTAAGTTTTAATAAACTTTCTGGTGTGACGCAATTGTGGTCCTCTGGTCGTCTGTCTGAACCGTGACAGTACGATCTGACCATTATGGACTCAGCGCACACTTTCCCCGACATGGAAATCGATGAGCATGAGCAGCAGTTCCAGCAGCAGCAACAACAACTCGCCATGATCATTCAACTCCTCACCAACCTTACCCCAGCCAGTCTGCCCACCAGCCCTGCCCCCGAGTTACCTGCCCCGGTCATTGCAGCCGCTGCTCCGGAACCCAAGATTGGAAACCCCGAGCGGTTCAACGGCGACTCAACCCAGGTCCGGCCATTCCTGACTAGCTGCCGACTTCAGTTCTCCTTGCAGCCAAGGACCTTCGCCACGGAGGGGGCTAAAGTTGGGTATGCCATCACTCACCTGACGGGCCGAGCTCGACTCTGGGGAACAGCAGAGTTCGAACGTCAAACCCCCGCATGTGCTACCTTCGACCTGTTTGCTGAGGAGATGCTGAAGGTGTTTGACCTGGATTCACCAACCGCAGAGGCGTCTCGTGAACTGTTCAGTATTCGACAAGGCAGACGTACAGTCGCAGACCATTCCATCGACTTCCGAACCCTGGCTAGACGAAGTTCTTGGAACACACCATCGTTGGTGGACGCGTTCTTCCATAGTTTGGCTGACTATATCAAGGACGAGTTGGTCTCCCATGAACTGCCTTCCACTCTTGATGAAGCCATCGCACTGACTGTCAGGATCGACAGAAGGATACAGACCCGTCGTCGTGAGAGGGGGCGCCAAGGTCCACCTACTACCGGCATTCGGAGAGATCCGACTGGGCTCCTGTCATCTACTGCCACTCACCCAGGTCAGTTTGATCAGTCTGAGCCTATGGAGATTGGGCGAGCCTCTCTCACTCCTGCAGAGCGCCAGCGCCGCTTCACCTCAAACCTCTGCCTCTATTGTGGAGGTGATGGACATCGTGTGGTAACCTGCCCTTTAAAGGGCCGAAGCTCACCGGGCATAGGGGGAGTCCGGTTGAGTTCAATGACCATCCAGTCCTCCGACCGCAAACCCCTGCTGCAAGTTCACCTCCGCCTCTCTGACTCAACTCACACCCTGGCTGCTCTGGTGGATTCTGGCGCCGAAGCCAACATAATGGACATCAAGCTGGCACGCCAACTGGGACTGGAGAACCTCCGTTTGACACCTCCTATTCCTGCCCGGGCACTGGACGGACACTTACTCGGATCGGTCACTCATGTCACGGCCCCGGTCTCGATGGGTCTGTCCGGAAACCATCAAGAAACTATCCAGTTTCACCTGCTCCCCTCTCCAGGCCAACCCCTCATCCTGGGTTACCCATGGCTCCGCCGGCACAACCCTCAGCTCGACTGGGTGACCGGGGTGATCAGGGAGTGGGGAGAGGACTGCCACCGAACCTGCCTGCTTGCTGCCGCACTACCCCCTCGGCCAGTACCTACTAACTCCGCTCCTGACCTCTCCAATGTCCCAGAATGCTACCATGGTCTCAGAGAGGTGTTTAACAAAGCAAGAGCCACATCTCTGCCCCCTCACCGACCGTACGACTGTGCCATCGACCTCCTCCCTGGAACAGCCCCTCCAAAGGGTCGTCTTTATTCATTGTCTGCTCCTGAAAGAAAGTCCATGGAGGACTACATCAATGGCTCTCTGTCCGCAGGATTAATCCGTTCATCTTCATCTCCTGCTGGTGCTGGCTTCTTCTTTGTGGGGAAGAAGGACGGATCTCTTCGCCCCTGCATCGACTACAGGGGACTCAACGACATCACAGTGAAAAACCGTTACCCGCTGCCTCTGCTCACCTCTGCTTTTGAGTTGCTCCAGGGAGCCACTGTTTTTACCAAGTTGGATCTCAGAAACGCTTACCACCTAGTGCGGATCCGGGAGGGAGATGAATGGAAAACCGCATTCAATACACCAACAGGCCACTACGAGTATCTGGTTATGCCTTTTGGCCTCACCAATGCTCCTGCTGTGTTCCAGGCTCTAGTGAATGATGTACTGCGGGACATGTTAAACAAGTTTGTCTTCGTTTACCTGGATGACATCCTAATCTACTCCAGAAACCTGTCTGAACACACCCGCCATGTCCAGCAAGTCCTTCATCGTCTTCTGGAGAATTCCCTCTACGCCAAGGCAGAGAAATGTGAGTTTCACGTCAAGACAGTGGGCTTCCTGGGGTACATAGTGGCAGAGGGAAGTATCCAAATGGATCCTGCCAAAGTATCAGCAGTCACTTCATGGCCAGTTCCGGAGAACAGAAAGAAGCTGCAACAGTTTCTGGGGTTTGCTAACTTCTACAGAAAGTTTATCCGGAACTACAGTACCGTTGCTGCCCCTCTCACTGCTCTAACCAGCACCAAGCAACCCTTCACCTGGACCCCAGCAGCCGACAAAGCCTTCAGTACCCTCAAGGTGAGGTTCACCTCCGCTCCCATCCTCCAGATGCCTGATGTGGACCGGCAATTCATTGTGGAGGTGGACGCCTCGGATGTGGGAGTTGGTGCTGTGATTTCTCAGTGGGCTGCGGAGGATAGGAAGCTCCATCCCTGTGCCTTTTTCTCACGTCGGTTGTCCCCCTCTGAGTGCAATTACGACATAGGGAACCGTGAGCTGCTGGCTGTGAAGCTTGCCTTGGAGGAGTGGCGTCACTGGCTGGAGGGGTCCACCATTCCATTTCTCGTTTGGACCGATCATAAGAACTTGGAGTACATCCGCACGGCCAAACGGTTGAACTCCAGGCAGTCCCGCTGGGCCCTGTTCTTCACCAGGTTTAATTTCACTCTGTCATACCGGCCTGGATCACGCAACACCAAGCCAGACGCCCTCTCCCGTCAATTCCAGAAGGATGACACCCCCTCCAAGGACCCTGTGTCGATTCTGCCTAGTCCCTGCATCGTTGCAGCTCTGACCTGGGCTGTTGAGGAACAGGTGCTGGAGGCTCTCCGTAACCAGCCAGGTCCCAGCACTTGCCCAGCTGACCGCCTTTTTGTCCCCGAAGACCTGAGGTCCCAGGTCGTTCAGTGGGGACATGACTCCCGCCTAGCTTGTCACCCTGGCTCCACCCGCACTTACAACCTGCTCGCCCAGAGGTTCTGGTGGCCCTCTCTGAGAAGGGATGTACGGGAATTCGTCCAAGCCTGCCCCATCTGCAACCAACACAAGTCGTCCTGCCAGCCCCCAGCCGGATTGCTGCAGCCCCTGCCTGTGCCCAGACGTCCCTGGTCTCACATCGCCCTTGACTTTGTCACGGGGCTGCCCCCTTCAAGTGGCATGACCGTCATTCTCACCATTGTTGACCGTTTCAGCAAGATGGCACACTTCATTCCCCTCCCCAAGCTCCCAACCGCCAAGGAGACCGCCCAGGTGGTCCTGGAACACGTCTTCCGGATCCACGGACTGCCTAAGGATGTAGTTTCTGACCGTGGTCCACAATTCTCCTCCGCTTTTTGGAAGGAGTTCTGTCACCTGCTGGGAGCCACAGTCAGTCTGACTTCCGGATTCCATCCCCAATCCAATGGGCAGTCAGAGCGGGCTAATCAGGAGCTCGAGAAGGCACTGCGATGCATGACTTTACGCAACCCCCACTCCTGGTCGCAGCAATTGACATGGGTGGAGTACGCACACAATTCTCTGACCTGCTCTGCCATCGGTATGTCCCCTTTCCAATGTGTTTATGGATACCAGCCTCCTCTATTTGCCAGCCAGGAAGAGGAGGTTACTTGCCCATCTGCACTTGCTTTTGCCCGTCGATGTCGCCGCACCTGGTCACAAGCCCGAGCCACACTCCTCAGATCCGTTGCCAGCTACACTACCGGGGCCAACCGTCGGAGAATTCCTGCTCCCACCTACCATGTTGGTCAAAGGGTGTGGTTGTCATCGAAGAACCTGCCACTCAGGGTGGAGTCGCAGAAGCTGGCACCTCGGTTCATTGGCCCATTCCCTATCATAAGAGTGATTAGCCCAACTGCTGTCCGGCTCCAACTGCCTAATTCCCTGAGGGTGCACCCCACTTTCCATGTGTCTAAGATTAAGCCCATCCATGAGAGTCCGCTGGTCCCTGCTGCGCCTTGTCCTCCTCCTCCACGGCTCGTCGATGGTGGTCTGGTTTACACCGTCCGCCGCCTGCTTCGGTCCAGACGGAGGGGTAGGGGTCTCCAGTACCTCATTGACTGGGAGGGCTATGGACCTGAGGAAAGGACCTGGGTGCCAGCTAGTCGGATTGTGGATAGGACTCTCATCACCGCTTTCCACCAACGGCATCCTGATCAACCTGCAATCCGTAGGGGCCGCCCCAGAGGGGTCCCTAACCGTCCTGCCCGCTCGGCTTCCTGTCCTGTGCCTGATCCTGTCTCGGGACCTGTCCCATCTCCCGACCACGGCCCTCCGGCTTCCTCCGAGGATGAGGACGTTCACTCGGACCGTTCGGAGGAGTTCTAGCCCTCCTCCGGCTCCCCTCCTCCCGCCCGGCGTGGTGTTGCTCTTGGGACTTCTGGGGCCGTCCCTTGGGGGGGGGGTTCTGTCATGAGCCTCTCACTCCACCGGGTTACCACCTTTATTTTCTTCCACTCTGCTCACCACTCTCTCTACTCAGCCTAACTAGCTCCACCTGTCCCTGCTCTGCTCTAATTACTCTGCCAGCTGCGCTGCATTACCCACTACCTCTCCCAGTATTTAAGGCCCTGTCTTTCAGCTCTCCGGTGTCAGATCGTCTGCAAAGCTCACACCCGGAACCTGTTTGCTCGCGCTTCTGGCTCACCCTGGTTTTGTGACCCCGGACCTGCCTGATTTTTGGATACTCTTCTGCCCCAGGAGATCCAGACCTGCTTCTGCCATAACGACTCCTGACTACTCTTCCATCCCGGTAACTCTGACCAGCCTTCTGCCTTGCTACTACGTATTTTGGATTTCCCTTGAACTGTACTGCTGCCTTGTTTCATTCCGCCCTGTTGTGTCTGTGTCTCCCCCCCCCCCAGGACTTCTGGACCACCCACCACCGGCTTCATAGGACGCATCGCTGCCACTGGGGGGGGCACAGATCCAGCACATTGGACGGGACCCCTGTTACCCCTGGAGCCTTCATTCACTCCCTACTTCCCTTTTCCCTTAAGTTTTAATAAACTTTCTGGTGTGACGCAATTGTGGTCCTCTGGTCGTCTGTCTGAACCGTGACAATTCTAGGCATATAGATTATAAGGTTAACTCACAAGGCAAAGCCTAGAAGCCTAAGAAATGAGAATTGATCATACAACCTTCCTCCAATTGACAGGATACTGGATAAGAACAACATACCTTAATTCCATTTAAACCAGATCTGACTTGTTTGTATTCAAAATCAACTGTTGACCAATCCACAGACCAAACCAAAGGTAGTAAAACTAAGATATCCAATCAGATCAAACCAGCCTACATCCTCTAGGAAGGGGGTCACATCTATGTGTGATGACCTGAGGGGGTGGGCTGGGTAGGACAATTGCATATAGTGTCGTCAGGGTTCACTGTGAACAACTGAGTAACCACAGAGAACATACATCCATATAGATAGCTTCAAAGTTCTATTCAGAGGACAAGTTTTAGATAGATACCAAATAAGACTGCTGTAGGATTATTCTATCACACGTTCAATAGTCAGTCCTCTGGATATTGTAGAGAGTTACGTTTGGACCCATTGACGGGGGAAGGGCTGACTGGTCCTTGGGCATTGTCTTGGGGTATTTGACATGCGGCCGGAGGTGACAGAGAGCACATAAATTAGGGCAGAGCTTAAAAATACAAATATTTTACTCTTGTTACTACTAACTATCCGTATGCCTAGTCACTTTACCCTGCCTTCATGTACATATCTACCTCAAGTACCTCATACCCATACACATTGATCTGGTACTGGTAGTCGCTGTATATAGCTCCATTCTTGTGTATTTTATTCCTCTTGTGTTACTATTTTTATTTTTATTATTCTTTTTTTAAACTCTGCATCCTTGGGAAGGGCAAGAATTTCACCATAAAGTCTACACCCGTTGTATTCGGCGCATGTGACAAATACAATTTGATTTGGATATACAAACAGTATATCTGTACCTGATGAGAAGGGTGGTGGGAATTAGACATTTCCAGATATTGTAGCTATAGCCTACTTGCTCATAGCATATGCTTTAGTATCCTTGAAACATCCGTGTTCAATAATCTAGCACTGTGATTCCTCTAATATATTCATAAGACTCCTGACCTATCCCCTTTCACTGTAAATCTGAAAGATCTTTGTCAACATTGGTGTTTTATGAACAAGTTCACCTATTACAATTAAGCAATAAGGCACAAGGGGGTGTGGTTATGGCCAATATACCATGGCTAAGGGATGTTCTTATGCACGACGCAACGCGGAGTGCCTGGATACAGCCCTTAGCCGTGGTATATTGGACATATACCCCAAACCCCCGAGGTGCCTTATTGCTATTATAAACTGGTTACCAATGTAATTAAAGCAGTAAAAATATGTTTTTGTCATACCCGTGGTCTGATATACCACGGCTGCCAGCTAATCAGCGGTCAGGGCTCAAACCATCAATTTTACAATATCAGAATATTCCCTGGCCCCTCTGTGACAGATGGAAAGGAATGAGTGGCACACTACCAGCCAGAGGGACTTTAATATGAAGATGAGATGTAATTGATTTGAATGAGATGAGGATGACCATTTGGTAACCACGACCTGCATCTGGCTCATTGGTCAACTGTTCGTCCTATTGAGAGCAGATACTCAGAAACACGATGTAACAATACATTAAAACTCAATGACTTTATGAGAGCCCATACACTCCAATATGTGGCTGACGGTTTCAAAAGGTCTGGTGGTTAGGGTGTATTGTGTTCCAATACTTAGACATAGGTACGAGTGCCACTATTTATCTTTGCCCTTTGTATGAAATGAAAGCTGCAGGGTGCTTATCAGAAGGTCCAACTCTTTAAAGAGTGACTGTCCCTAAAAAACAATCTAATCTCTTTGAAAACGGCAAATGTGGAATCAATATGAGTCAGAAACATGTGTTCTAGTGTCAAAATGGACTACAAAGTGTAAATGGGATAATTTTGGTCATAAAGCCAGTCTTGTCTAAAACGGAGTTTGGAACCTCAGTGCGTCACAACAAGTAAACCAAGGTTGGGTTTGGATTGCAACTATGTCAACAAATCATGCCCCTTTTTGCCAAGCTCCACATGCAAAATCGCCCCTCCGCCCACTTCGCTTCCCTTCATTGAAGGGGGCTCCATTGTTTCATCGCCCCCAACGTGTTCAAAGGATCACGGCTGTTCGAGATTAAAAAGCCCATATACAGATTGACCAACTATGGTTTACATGCCCTGACGAAGGACCCTATCATGCAGAATAGTTGGTTGGAGTTCATTGGTCCCCAGTGGTGGTGAGTATACTGGTAGGTAGACCATAGGTTGCTGGTTATGTCTCTGGTTATGTATAGTTTAATAATCATTGTCACTATCGTCGCTAACATAGCTGACTTTAGCTAGCTAGCTATCTGGCTAACGTTAGCCTACCTCAATACAACTCGGATTTGGCTTGGAAACACGATAACATTTAAAAAGAAGGCAAATAATTAGTAGGAAAACCTTTTGTCATGATTGTGATGTCGCCAGATTGACTTTAGATGCAGTATTACTTCAGCCAGCTAACTAAGATTGAGGGGACAACCGTATTTAAGCGAGCTAACATTAGCATTGCTAGCCATTTTGATGAACTTTGCTAGTAACAGTAATGGCAACATTGCCATCTCTCTCAAGTAAATCTGATGACATCATAATATGGCAACGTTTTTCTTTCTAATTATTTGCTTATTTTAGCAATGTCATATTTCCATGCCACTTTAAGTTAGTGTAATTTAGAAGAAACAGTAACATTAGCCTCCGAGGTGCAACCCATGTCTAGTGCACAAATAAATATTGGATGCAGCTATGGTGGTACTAGTTAACTCATGTCTGACTTTAACAGTGTACTAACTAGCGGCAACAAACTCAAACCAACCCAGGACCATCGCAAAACATGTCACAGTTGGTTGCATAGTGTAATGGCATCACCGGCCTGAATCTAATCCAATCTGGAGCCAGTCAGTAAAGCATAGAATTAGCATCCAAACGAGATTACGTTATTTCTTGAGCTATGTTTATAATTGAGGGATGATGACAATTATTTACCTTGTTTTTCTGTTGGACAAAGCGCACCGTTGGGTGCCAGACTTATCCCCTGGTCATGAACGGATGCCGGAACATAACAGAAGGAGCAAAGGTGGGTGTCATAATACAGTTGAAGTCGGACGTTTACATATACTTAGGTTGGAGTCATTAAAACTCGTTTTTCAACCACCTGACAAATATCTTGTTAACAAACTATAGTTTTGGCAAGTCGAAAAGGACATCTACTTTGTGCATGACACAAGTAATTTTTCCAACAATTGTTTACAGACAGATTATTTCACTTATAATTCATTGTATCACAATTCCAGTGGGTCAGAAGTTTACATACACTAAGTTGACTGTGCCATTAAACAGCTTGGAAAATTCCAGAAAATGATGTCATGGCTTTAGAAGCTTCTGATAGGCTAATTGACATAATCTGAGTCAATTGGAGGTGTACCTGTGGATGTATTTCAAGCCCTACCTTCAAACTCAGTGCCTCTTTGCTTGACATCATGGGAAAATCAAAAGAAATCAGCCAATACCTCAGAAGAAAAAATATTGTAGACCTCCACAAGTCTGGTTCATCCTTGGGAGCAATTTCCAAATGCCTGAAGGTACCACGTTCATCTGTACAAACAATAGTACGCAAGTATAAACACCATGGGATCCCGCAGCCGTCATACCGCTCAGGAAGGAGAGGCGCTCTGTCTCCTAGAGATGAACGTACTTTGGTGCGAAAAGTGCAAATCAATCCCAGAACAACAGCAAAGGACCTTGTGAAGATGCTGGAGGAAACAGGTACAAAAGTATCTATATCCACAGTAAAATGAGTCCTATATCGACATAACCTGAAAGGCCGCTCAGCAAGGAAGAAGCCACTGCTCCAAAACCGCCATAAAAAAAGCCAGACTACGGTTTGCAACTGCACATGGGAACAAAGATCGTACTTTTTGGAGAAATGTCCTCTGGTCTGATGAAACAAAAATATAACTGTTTGGCCATAATGACCATCGTTATGTTTGGAGGAAAAAGGGGGTTGCTTGCAAGCCGAAGAACACCATCCCAACCGTGAAGCACGGGGGTAGCAGCATCATGCTGTGGGGGTGCTTTGCTGCAGGAGGGACTGGTGCACTTCACAAAATAGATGGCATAATGAGGAAGGAAAATTATGTGGATATATTGAAGCAACATCTCAAGACATCAGTCAGGAAGTTAAAGCTTGGTCGCAAATGGGGCTTCCAAATGGACAATGACCCCAAGCATACTTCCAAAGTTGTGGCAAAATGGCTTAAGGACAACAAAGTCAAGGTATTGGAGTGGCCATCACAAAGCCCTGACCTCAATCCTATAGAAAATATGTGGGCAGAACTGAAAAAGCGTGTGTGACCAAGGAGGCCTACAAACCTGACTCAGTTACACCAGCTTTGTCAGGAGGAATGGGCCAAAATTCACCCAACTTATTGTGGGAAGCTTGTGGAAGGCTACCCGAAACGTTTGACCCAAGTTAAACAATTTAACGGCAATGTTACCAAATACTAATTGAGTGTATGTACACTTCTGACCCACTGGGAATGTGATGAAAGAAATAAAAGCTTAAATAAATAATTATCTCTACTATTATTCTGACATTTCAGATTCTTAAAATAAAGTGGTGATCCTAACTGACCTAAAACAGGGGATTTTTACTAGGATTAAATGTCAGGAATTGTAAAAAATAAAAAAAACGGAGTTTAAATATATCTGGCTAAGGTGTATGTACACTTCAGACTTCAACTGTATGTCCAACAATGTGATTGCAATGGTTTAGTGACCTCCCAAAATAATTTCATTCACTGTTCACTTGCTATTTCAAATCAAAGTATATTGGTCGCGTTCACAGATTTCCAGATGTTATCGTAGGTGCAGCGAAATGCAGTTGTGGAAAAAGTACCCAATTGTCATACTTGAGTAAAAGTAAAGATATGTTAATAGAAAATGACTAAAGTGAAAGTCACCCAGTAAAATACTACTTGAGTAAAAGTCTAAAAGTATTTGGTTTTAAATATACTTAAATATCAAAAGTAAATGTAATTGATAAATGTACTTAAGTATCAAAAGTAGAAGTAGAAGTATAAATCATTTCAAATTCCTTATATTAAGCAAACCAGATGGCATGATTTTCTTGTTTTTAAAATTACGGATAGCCAGGGGCACACTCCAACACTCAGACATAATTAACAAATTGTTATGATGAGTTTCTGGTATTGAGAATTTCAGGATGCAAGAGAGTATGTTACACAGATGGAGATTGGATTCAGTCATTATTTAATGGTTACCATGTTTGATTCAATGACAGGCTGCACGTGCTTTGCCTCTTGCCATCTGAATGACTTCCATAGACATGCTCTCAGCTTATATACTGCCTTTCCTATCTACTTTTATCCCCTACACAGTTGCTACCCATTATTGATTGTCACTCATCCACCACCATATCATCTACATCCTTGGTGTAGTGTGGCACTCTAGCCAGGCCATTCCATCACGCACCAATCCTAAGATTAGCACCAGTGGCCCCCAATCTATCTTGGCACACTGACCTTCTATTCCTCACTCATGACACCACTAACACATGGTGTGTCCTTGTCCTCTGTTCACATACAGCTTATGAGTTGCACATAGATTCATGAATATTGTATTACAAATCATCACATCACAAATGAAGCATTTGTGTTTAGTGAATCCGCCAGATCAGGTAGTAAGGATGACCAGGGATGTTCTCTTGATAAGTGTGTGAATTGGACCATTTTCCTGTGTACTTTTGGGTGTCAGGGAAAATGTATGGAGTAAAACGTACATTATTTTCTTTAGGAATGTAGTGAAGTAAAAGTAAAAGTTGTCAAAAATAAAAATTGTAAAGTAAAGTACAGATACAAAAAGAAAACGACTTAAGTAGTACCTTAAAGTATTTTTACTTAAGTACTTTACACCACTGGTGAAATGCTTGTGTTTCTATCTCCAACAGTGCAGTAATACCTAGCAATACAAAACAATACACACATAATCAAAAAAGTAAAAAATAAAGAAATTATGAAATATCAGAACGAGCGATGTCAGAGTCCGGAATATAAATATATATAATGGTGTGTGTAGACAGTATGGACAGTATGTGAATAGAAAAGGTGTATACAGCAGTAGTAATATAGGATGAGCCTCCCAGAGTGCGAAGAGCCTAGGCGTGACCCTGGACAACACCCTGTCGTTCTCCGCCAACATCAAGGCGGTGACCCGCTCCTGCAGGTTCATGCTCTACAACATTCGGAGAGTGCGACCCTGCCTTACACAGGAAGCGGCGCAGGTCCTGGTCCAGGCACTTGTCATCTCCCGTCTGGACTACTGCAACTCGCTGTTGGCTGGGCTCCCTGCCTGTGCCATTAAACCCCTACAACTCATCCAGAATGCCGCAGCCCGTCTGGTGTTCAACCTTCCCAAGTTCTCTCACGTCACCCCCCTCCTCCGCACACTCCACTGGCTTCCAGTTGAAGCTCGCATCCGCTACAAGACCATGGTGCTTGCCTATGGAGCAGTAAGGGGAACGGCACCTCTGTACCTTCAGGCTCTGATCAGTCCCTACACCCAAACGAGGACATTGCGTTCATCCACCTCTGGCCTGCTGGCTCCCCTTCCTCTGCGGAAGCATAGCTCCCGCTCAGCCCAGTCAAAACTGTTCGCTGCTCTGGCACCCCAATGGTGGAACAAGCTCCCTCACGACGCCAGGACAGCGGAGTCACTCACCACCTTCCGGAGACATTTGAAACCCCACCTCTTTAAGGAATACCTGGGATAGGATAAAGTATTCCTTCTAACCCCCCCCCCCCCCCCCCCAAATTGTAAAGTGGTTATCCCACTGGCTATAGGGTGAACGCACCAATTTGTGAGTCGCTCTGGCTAAGAGCGTCTGCTAAATGACGTTAATGTGCCCTTGAGCAAGGCACTTAACCCTAATTGCTCCTGTAAGTCGCTCTGGTTAAGAGCGTCTGCTAAATGACTAAAATGTAAATGTAAATGACTTGAATACACTGAACAAAAATGTTAACACAAAATGTAAAGTGTTGGCCCCATGTTTCATGAGCTGAAATAAAAGATCCCAGAAATTTTCCATATGCACAAAAAGCTTACTTCTGTCAAATGTTGTGCACAGATTTGTTTACATCCCTGTTAGTGAGCATTTCTCCTTTGCCAAGATAAACGTCCATCGGAAAGGTGTGGCATATCAAGAAAGCTGATTTAAACAGCATGATCATTACACAGGTGCACCTTGTGCTGTGGACAATAAAAGGCCACTCTAAAATGTGCCGTTTTGTCACACAACACAATGTCACAGATGTCTCATGTTGTGAGGGAGCGTGCAATTGGCATGCTGACTGCAGGAATGTCAACCAGAACTGTTGCCAGAGAATTTAATGTAAATTTCTCTACCATAAGCCCCCTCCAACGTTGTTTTGGAGAATTTGGCAGTACGTTCATCCGGCCTCACAACCGAAGACCACGTGTAACCACGTCTTTCCAGGACCTCCACATCCGCCTTCTTCAACTGCGGGATGGTGTGAGACCAGCCACCCGAACAGCTGATGAAACTGTGGGTTTGCACAACTGAAGAAATTTCTGCACAAACTGTCAGAAACCGTCTCAGGGAAGTTCATCTGCGTGCTCTTCGTACCGACTTCAGTGGGTAAATGCTCACCTTCGATGGCAACTGGCACGCTGGAGAAGTGTGCTCTTCACGGATGAATCCCGGTTTCAGCTGTACCTGGCAGATGGCAGACAGTGTGTATGGCATCGTGTGGGTGAGCGCTTTGCTGATGTCAGCGTTGTGAACAGAGTGCCCCATGGTGGCGATGGGGTAAAAGGTATGGGCAGGCATAAGCTACGGACAACAAACACAATTGCATTTTATCGATGGCAATTTGAATGCACAGAGAGACCGTGACGAGATCCTGAGGCCCATTGTCGTGCCATTCATCCGCCACCATCACCTCATGTTTCAGCATAATAATGCACGGCCCCATGTCGCAAGGATCTGTACGCAATTCCTGGAACCTGAAAATGTCCCAGTTCTTCCATGGCCTGCATACTCAACAGACATGTCACCCATTGAGCATGTTTGTGATGCTCTGCATTGTCGTGTACGACAGCGTGTTCCAGTTCCCGCCAATATCCAGCAACTTCACTCAGTGGTGGGACAACATTCCACAGGCCACAATCAACAGCCTGATCAACTCTATGCAAAGGAGACTGGTTTTCTGATCCATGCTACTACCTTTTTTTTTAAAGGTATCTGTGACCAACAGACGCATATCTGTATTCCCAGTCATGTGAAATCCATAGATTAAGGCCTAATTAATTTATTTCAATTGACTGATTTTCTTATATGAACTGTAACTCAGTAAATTTGTAGAAATTGTTGCATGTTGCATTTATATTTTTGTTCAGTGTAGTTTGGAATATCTACATAAATTCAGCAATTGCATTCTTCTCATATGACTCTGTAGGCTACTGACCAATTCAAAGCTTCCTCCAGTATCTCACCATACATCTGCCTGTAGTTATTGAAGTCAACCTGCAGGAGGTTTGTTTGTTGTGAGTGAGTGGGGGGAAACAGCTGTGGGCAAGGTTCTGACAGATGGGTGTGCCTTGAACACACCCTAGAAACACCCACATCAAACCACACCCCCAAGCCAACTCACATTTTGCTTCTGTCATGGCCGCCAGCATTTCTCGAGGAGCAAGCCAAAAAATGAGGCCAAATCAGCGGGTGCAGTTCCCCTTTAAATGCTGAATACTCTTTAGAATGTGCTCTTTATATGTCTCCCAACTGTCCTCTCTGTCCGGAAGGAAGAAAGGAAGGAAGGAGCAGTTTAGGAATGTAGTAGCTTTGGCTAGAGGTTTGGTATTATCTGCCGCTAACTGTGCCAGGTGAGAGAAAGAGAGAGAGAGACAAGGTCCCCTATCTGTCAATGCATATGCCAGCCTCCCAGCCTGAGGAAGATGGAAGACTGAGGAGAAGAAAAAGACACAAAAGATAAGAAAGAAACAGTCAACTGTCTGTCTGTCTGACTGTCTCTCTGACTGAGGAGATTTCAGCAGCCAGTTAATTGCCTAAAAAAGGTGATAGTGGGAGTTGAATTGAGTTAAAGTGCAGCTTTAGAAAGTGCTGGAATCTGAAAGGAAATCCTGAGAGAAAAAACATTGGTTCAAATACATAACTGCCACCTTCACAGATACTGTAAACACACGTGTACACATACATACACACACACTCCTCTCCTAGCCTTGTGTGGGTGTGTGTGTGTTTCTGACCTTGGTGATGCTGGAAGGACAATCCTGGTTAGCTGCTTTGAGCTCTGTCAGACATCCTGCATAATGGGAGGTGACTGTCGCCTTCTTTCTCTCTCTGTCTCTCTGTCTGTCGTTTTGTGTGCAAATATATATTCATCCTCTTTAAATGCCTCCTTCAATAGGGCTTAATCAGGAAACAGAGAAAAGTGGTTTGTACTCTGCCAGTCTCGATCTGATCTTTGCTGTGTGTCTCCAAAACGGTTTGAATGGCTTTGAAATAACTATTTCAGTTGTTATTGCCAATGGTGGAAAAAGTACCCAATTGTGATACTTGAGTAAAAGTATAGATACCTTAATAGAAAGTTACTCAAGTAAAAGTTAGTCACCCAATAAAATACTACTTGAGTAAAAGCCTAGAAGTATTTGGTTCTAAATATACTTAAGTATCAAAAGTAAATGTAATTGCTAAAATATACTTAAGTATCAAAAGTAAAAGTAAAAGTACAAATCATTTCAAATTCCTTATATTAAACAAAGCAGATGGCACCATTTTCTTGTTTTTTATTTATTTACAGGTAGCCAGGGGCACACTCCAACACACATCATTTACAAGTTATGTATTGGTGTTTAGTGAGTCTGCCAGATCAGAGGCAGTAGGAATGACCACGTGTTCTCTTGATAAGTGCGTGAATTTTCTTGTCCTGCTAAGCATTCAAAATGTAATGTGTACTTTTGGGTGTAAGGTAAAATGTATGGAGTAAAAAGTACATTATTTTCTAAAAGTAAAAGTTGTCAAAAAAATAAATAGTAAAGTACAGTATTTTTACTTAAGGACTCTACACCACTGGTTATTGCTGTGGAAATATACATTTCTGGAAGCCAAGCATTATCCATCAGAGTAGGTTATGTGCATCTGGTTGATTTCCGGGGGGAACAAGGCTGTGTGATGAAGTCTGACAATGTATCAATGCTTTATTCATAAAGTTATTCTTCGCTCAGACACAGATTCAAGACATTGATGATAAAATCAGTGTCATAAACCGACGCTGCTTTCTTTGAAAATCGTTGTTTCTGTTTGAACGGTTTAAAAGGGGATTCTACGGCACTCCCCATCAATCTTATTTGGTTTAATTCTGACTTTACAAATTGCAGCTTAGACTAAAATAAATAGCCTTCCAAAATGATTTTCCTCAACTGTCCTGTGGGCTTGTTTGCCCAAATTGTTTCATTTTCCTGCCTTTGTTTGTGCTAGTGTTAAACATTCCCGTTAAATTCAGTTTGAACATAGCACATTACTCTTGTGTTAACCACCTATTGTTTTATTATTGACACAAGGACATGTGGACGGTTCACTTGTTGACAATGCCCTTTCTTTTCTCAGATGGAGGCTTTGGTGTGCATTCATTTGTGTGGTGGAGGTGTTCCAGTGAACTACGTGTAAACTATTTGTGTAATGAGTAACCTTGCCTGAGATCTGAAGACTTGTATTAGCTCCCTGAAGCTAATGTCTAGGCTTTAGCTCAACGGGCTAATAGTCTTGTGGTGTGCAGAAGACCCGTGTTTAAACCCAGTTGGTCTCATTTGCTCGAGGTTCTGAAGTTACAATAATAAAGTTACAGATTGTGTAAAAGAGTAGTCAAAATGTTCTATTAAACCCAGTGAGTAAACCTGAATCGTCAGTGAGCACAGCTGAACATTTCTACCCTTTCGTTAATGTATTCTGAAATGAAAAACCAATCCCATCCCCACATGTATAAACCCAAATCAGAATGCTACAGTGCTACAGGCGATGAATGTATCCATAGATAAGTAGCACTGCTGTAAGTAGCCTGCTAACAGGGTTGCGACGACAACAACCAAAGGCCTGAGAGGAGTTTTGAGGAGTGACACTCTGTCTCTCCACAACAGCCTCAGTTCATAGCTCATTGGACACTGGAGAACAGTGGAATATGCTGAGCCCCTGCTTACATGAAAGCTTTGTGTCAGAACTGACAGAAACGCACTGGAACAGAGCATGAGGAGCATCTGCAGAGAGACTGACTGGGCCTGGTTAGCCATGCATGCTCTGGGACAGGAGCACAATGCAATCACCTTTCCTTCCCTTAATGGAGCTATCAGGGTAATCACAAAACAGAGCGTGCTCCAATAGCAGCAGAGTGCAGAGTGTGGAGAGGCACGCTAGCTAGACTGATGAGCCCTGGAGGACTGGTGGGTTATGAGCTCAGCGGAGAAGTGTTTGTGTGTACAGGTGATCTCTTACAGGCATAGGGTTGTGAAGTGTTTGTGTGTGTGTGTGCGCCTGCCTGTGTACTGCATGCATACATACATCTTATCTATGGATGGCAGGTAGCTTAGTGGTTAAGAGCGTTGTACCAGTAACTGAAAGGCCGCTGGTTCTAATCCCCGAGCCGACTAGGGGAAAAATCTGTCGATGTGCCCTTGAGCAAGGCACTTAACCCTAATTGCTCCTGTAAGTCGCTCTGGATAAAAGCATCTGCTAAATGACTAATTTATATGGACCCACTAGCCATCCCACTGAAAAGGATCTCCAAGGAAGGGATTTGTCGTTTATGCTTAACACAAGAGGGCTAAGGAGAGGGGGGTGAGAAGTTCTGAGTAAGTGAGTGAGGAAGGCTGTCAGTCATATCAGTGGTCTGCCTGCATGTGGCTGACATTTACCTGTCTCTGTCACTGCTGAGGTTCTGATGATTGAGTGACTGGAGGAGATTGTAATGAAAGAGCAACAATACACACCGCATCCAGGCTCCGTTTCAGCTGACTGGAGGGGGGTCAGGTCACACAATGGAAATTACAATGGAGACACAGAGAGAGGAAGGGCATGATATGATTGATATATGCTGATTGTACTGCACGCTATGCAAGAACCCTGCTATCTCAGAGTAGGAATTAGCATTAGCTCACAGCTCGACGCAATATGGATTGTAAAAGCCATGTAGGCATGTTGCTGAATGTTGAATCAAATCATGTCTAAAGCATGGCATTCAGAATGTACTTGAGTTATCTACATATTATCTGAGTTTTCTTCCATACTGGAACACAGTCGCCAACCTTGCTTGTCAAACATTGCTGATGTAACCGCATTATAACTTTTTGAACATAGTACAGTCAACTCAGAGTAACTAGCAACAGCACTGTAGGTTGTTAAACTGTTTATGGCTAATGAATTAATTTTTATGTCAATCAGATTAATGAGGAGATTAATGAGGAGAGTAGAGAGAGAGAGAGAGAGAGAGAGAGAGAGAGAGAGAGAGAGAGAGAGAGAGAGAGAGAGAGAGAGAGACTGTAAACACACAGTCCAGTTCAAAGTGAATGATAGCAGGCCTGTGTGGTAAATGGCTTGTTTGCATAAAGGCCTACTGTAGATCTGATTAGCTATAGCGCACCGGTCTGCATAGACTCCGGTACTGCAGTGCTATTAATTGTCCAAACGCACAGCCACTTTCCCACTTTATATTGCTATATCATTTTCACGAATGCCTTAGTATACATAGTTCAAGGTCAGACGGGGCGGGGCACGCGTAGACAAGATGGCGTATTGAATAGAAATCGGTACAAAACACCTCAAGATAAAAACATAATATTCAAAATCAGTAAGTTAGACTAAATATTAGCATTTCATATATTCGCAGTTAATATCATTCAATCTGGATAATAACACAAAACAGATCATAAGGCTAGAGAAATATATCGACAAATATTACAACAACACGCAACACCCAAATATGACTGAAGACAAGCGTGGAGAGCCGATCCCCAAAAGGAAACGCGACTCATCGACTGATACAGATGATATATGCTTTTCACCACTGGGTATGGTAAGTGTGGAAAGCGACCTGTTGAAGTCGATAAATGACAAATTGGGCATACTAGAATTGGTCAGTAAAGACGTAAAAGAGTTGAAAGCGAGTCTTCAAATGAGTGACGAAAAAGCTTTGGTAATGGAGAAAGAAACCAAATAATTAAAAGTGACAGTCTCTAAAATGGAAACGGACGTTAGGGAACTAAAAAAGGAGAACAACTTTCTGAGAGAAGCCTTACTAGACATCCAAACTAGATCGATGAGGGAAAATCTAGTACTTACGGGTATTCAGGAAAAGGAGGGAGAAATAACAGAGAATATTATGAAGGACTTCCTGCATACAGCGCTACAAATCCCACTCGAGGCTGTCGATAAAATCCAACTCGAACGTGTACATCTGTCACGATCGTTAGAGTGAGTGGACCAAGGCGCAGCGTGATGAACGAACATACTTCTTTTATTTAATGAATGCACGAGCAACAAAACAACAAACGATAACGTGACGTCCTATGTTAAACACAACAAACACGGAACACACCAAAAGGAACAAGATCCCACAAACACTAAGGGAAAACAGACTGTTTAAATATGGCTCCCAATCAGAGACAACCAGCAACAGCTGACACTCGTTGCCTCTGATTGGGAACCACTCTGGCCAACATAGAAATACAAGAACTAGACTGTGAACATAGAACAAAACACATAGAAACTACACACCCTGGCTCAACATATAGACTCCCCAGAGCCAGGGTGTGACAGTACCCCCCCCCCCCCAAAGGCGCGGACTGCGACCGCGCCTCCACATAAACCAAACAGGGGAGCCTGGGTGGGCATTCCTCCTCGGAGGCGGTTCCGGCTCCGGGCTTGCCCACCACCTTCCAATAATCCCCCCGTAGCGCCCCTGGTCCGGTCTGGCCCCGCTGGCTGGAGCTGGCCTGGACATCGTAGGAGCGGATTGCTTCAGCTCCGGTGTGGAGCAGCTGACCGGTACCTGACCAGGCACCGGTGACCCAGGCACGGGTTGTGCCGGACTGACGACGCACACCCCTGGCTTGGTGCGTGGAGCAGAAACGGGCCGGACCGGGCTGACGATGCGCACCCCTGGCTTGGTGCGTGGAGCAGCAACGGGCCGGACCGGGCTGACGATGCGCACCCCTGGCTTGGTGCGTGGAGCAGGAACGGGCCGGACCGGGCTGACGATGCGCACCCCTGGCTTGGTGCGTGGAGCAGCTACGGGCCAGACCGGGCTGACGATGCGCACCCCTGGCTTGGTGCGAGGAGCCGGAACGGGCCGTACCGGGCTGATGATATGCACCCCTGGCTTGGTGCGTGGAGCAGGAACGGGCCGGACCGGACTGACGACTCGCACCCCTGGCTTGGTGCGTGGAGCAGGAACGGGCCGCATCGGGCTGACGACTCACACCCCTGGCTTGGTGTGTGGAGCAGGAACGGGCCGGACCGGGCTGACGACGCTCACCCCTGGCTTGGTGCGTGGAGCAGGAACGGGCCGGACCGGGCTGACGATGCGCACCCCTGGCTTGGTGCGTGGAGCAGGAACGGGCCGGACCGGGCTGACGACTCGCACCCCTGGCTTGGTGCGTGGAGCAGGAACGGGCCGGACCGGGCTGACGACTCGCACCCCTGGCTTGGTGCGTGGAGCAGGAACAGTCCGGGCCGGGCTGGCGACGCGCACCGTAGGCTTGGTGCGAGTGGCAGGAACAGGCCGGGCCGGGCTGGCGACGCGCACCGTAGGCTTGGTGCGAGTGGCAGGAACAGGCAGGGCCGGGCTGGCGACGCGCACCGTAGGCTTGGTGCGAGTGGCAGGAACAGGCCGGGCCGGGCTGGCGACGCGCACCGTAGGCTTGGTGCGAGTGGCAGGAACAGGCCGGGCCGGGCTGGCGACACGCACCGTAGGCTTGGTGCGAGTGGCAGGAACAGGCCGGGCCGGGCTGGCGACGCGCACCGTAGGCTTGGTGCGAGTGGCAGGAACAGGCCGGGCCGGCGATGCGCACCATAGGCTTGGTGCGAGTGGCAGGAACAGGCCGGACCGGGCTGGCGCCGCGCACCATTAGCTTGGTGCGGGGAGCAGGAACAGGCCGGGCTGGGCTGGCGACGCGCACCGTAGGCTTGGTGCGAGGAGCAGGAACAGGCTGGGTCGGGCTGGCGACGCGCACCGTAGGCTTGGTGCGAGGAGCAGGAACAGGCCGAGCCGGGCTGGCGACGCGCACCGTAGGCTTGGTGCGAGGAGCAGGAACAGGCCGGGCCGGGCTGGCGACGCGCACCATTACCTTGGTGCGGGGAGCAGGAACAGACCGGACCGTACTGGGGACACACACCACTGGCCCTACGCAGGGATCTGGAACGGGCCGGACCGGACTGGTAACACACCCCAGTACCTCTCGCCGTGCCTCTACACCTTCCTACCCCTCTTTGACCAGTGGCCCCCGTAACCTGGCGGCCTCCTCTGCCAACCTCCCAATTCGCCCTGTGGCAGCCTCCTGCTGCCCAGTCGCCCATGCTGTGTGCCCCCCCCTAAAAATGTTTTGGGGTTGCCTCTCGTCCGTCCGACGACGATACTGTTGACGCCGTTGCTCCTCTCTCGCCAGGGCCTTAATCTTAGCCCATGGCCCTTTTCCCCCAAGCATGTCCTCCCAGGACCACACTTTGCCCACCTGGGCCATCGCCAACCTCTCCAGCTCCTTTCCCGGCGCTTCCTCCCATGTCCAGGCTGCCTGCTCCTGGACACGCTGCTTGGTCCTGGTATGGTGGGATCTTCTGTCACGATCGTTAGAGTGAGTGGACCAAGGCGCAGCGTGATGAACGAACATACTTCTTTTATTTAATGAATGCACGAGCAACAAAACAACAAACGATAACGTGACGTCCTATGTTAAACACAACAAACACGGAACACACCAAAAGGAACAAGATCCCACAAACACTAAGGGAAAACAGACTGTTTAAATATGGCTCCCAATCAGAGACAACCAGCAACAGCTGACACTCGTTGCCTCTGATTGGGAACCACTCTGGCCAACATAGAAATACAAGAACTAGACTGTGAACATAGAACAAAACACATAGAAACTACACACCCTGGCTCAACATATAGAGTCCCCAGAGCCAGGGTGTGACAACATCGTTTCAGAAAAAGAGGACAGAAATATGAGCGCCCAATCGTTGCCAAGTTTGCTTTTTTTAAGGATAAAGCTATGGTGAAAAGCCTAGGAAAAATACTTGCTGGCACGAAAATAGGCATAAATGATCAGTTCCCGAGGTAGATTGTAGAAAGGCGCAAAGTTCTGTATCCAATCTTCAAGGAAAACAGATTAAAAGGGAAACGTGTTGCACTCGTGGTGGATAAATTATATATTGACAACCTAATGTTCAGAGACACAAAGACTACTCCATGGCTATTCTAAAAGTTGTAATAGAGGAGTCAAATATTGGAGCACCTGATACTAGCAATGATAGGGATTGTAATATTAAATAACATTTATAGTAAGTATAGTATTTTATAAAACGATAAAACAATATAACAAGCAGAATAATACATCTTTAAATACAAATAATTAGAACATGGCTTTTTTGGCGGGAGGTTGTTGTTTTGGCGGATGGTTGTTGTGGTTGGTCCTGTGTTCTCTCTGGCGTCCTTTCCCCCTTGCGGCAAATGTGGATGCAGGTGCGTTTGCACGCTCGGCCCATTTCTTCCGCAGTCAACCATGTGGTGTGCATTTTTGTGTTTGAAAAGGTGCGGCGTTAAGTGAGTGAGAGGGGAAATGGTTTCATATCCCAGAGCTGACCGGGGGTCTATGAGCAGGGGTAGTGAGAGAGAGCTTTCAATTTTGTGTAGATGAGGGATATACATTTTTAAATATAGTATACATCTAATCTAATTTTTCATTGTCCTATCATGATGGAAAAATCCCTAACCCTATAACCTGGACAACCACCTGAGCGACCCAAACACCAAAGAGAAGTTCCCATCTCTTTTATGGACCTGCTGTGAATATGCAGCCTAAACAGAGAAATAAATGCGGTCAGAGACCTACTTGAGCAGCATCGCCCCCTCAAGATTCTGAGCCTGCCTGGCAGGGTTGGTCCTACAAAGCCAGAGCCCCCTGATGGGAGAGCATAATATACAAGGAAATTCTCAAAGCTGCTAATGAGAACCTTGACGACCTTTTACCTAGCCGGTGGGGATTCCGGTGGGGTACGCCCACCCAGGTAGTGGCAGTGCTGGCAACACTGGCTACAGTAACCCATGGGGAGGGGGTCACACTCGGACAATCAGAGAGGGGGTTTATCATTGTGGCCCAGGTGGCACAAAATAATCAAAGGTCTGACCGCATGGAGATGCTTGGGAAAATGGTTACAACAGGGGATCAGAGTGTTTGTGTCTCAGGTGAAGAGGGTGGATCTGATCTCCATCACCTAGGACTTGACATAGATTAAGTAGATTAATCAAATCTCACATTGTTATCAATTGCTGCTCAATCTGCATGCTTTCTCAATCAGCTTTAACTGTATGTGCACTCGTAAATCAAGTTATTTCTCGAGTTGGGCTCTGGGATATAACAGCCGTTGAGTATCTGATTTTATGGTGGATTGTGGAGGAGGGGGGTTGAGTGTGTTGGAGTATGTGAGTATGTGCGTGTGTGGTTGTCTGGCATCTGTTGTGGGGGGGTGGGGATGTTGGGGGGGAGGGGGGGGGGGTATGGGATGGACCACGGGAATTATTTGCTAGGATAATAATTGCTTGTCAATGAATTAAATGTAATACAATGGCAATCCGGGTTATATGTTAGAATCCTATGCGTGAACTGCCGACATTATTACGCATATTAATTGAAAATGATGGAAAATAGGTTATGCATAATTTTAAAAAAATAGTTATATAGATATATATATATATAAAGAGAGAGAGGTGAAAGCATTGGAAATGCTTTTGGCGGTTAATCTGCTTCTGTTTTGTGGGTGGCACTGTGTGCTGTTTTCGATGGATGGGTCCTGGCCTCTCGGGGCCTTAGGGATACGGAGGGACGTGGGTGGGATGCTGATCACTGGGATGACGGCTCAACTTGGGATGGGGAGGGGCTTTAGCAGGGGAATTAGTGGAGAACAATTGAAGGGTTACTCCGTAGCAATGCAAATATCACGGTACAGCTATATGGACACGCTATTTTTTATTGGTAAATTTACAAACATATATAATGATAAATAGACTTGAAACTTG